>NC_068293.1:260750-602500 GCF_025860055.1 Xyrauchen texanus
GATCAAAGGGATATCTCCGGATAGAAGTGTAATAGAAACACAAGGGTGGTCTCGTTTCACTCGGGACAGCAAACAGCCAATCATGTATCACTGTTCCTAGCCCCTCCCTAGCAACCATTGTTGAGCACCTTAGCAACCAAAATCCATAGAGGGATATCTTCCATTCTGAATGTCACAGAGGCATGGGAGTTGGTTTATATCATTCATACTGACAAGCAGCCTTTGGAGTTTCATGATTGGCAGCTGCCAAGCCACTCCCTAGCAACTACACAGAGTACCCTAGCAACCGTTTAGCAATAACTATATCTCCGCACCAGAAAATCAGAGAGACTTCTGGGTTGATTTATTTCAATCAGGATGGCAAGGACACTTGATAAGTATCACTATGGTAACTGCCTAGCAACCACATGGGGTTACCCTAGCAACCGAGTAACAAATCACATATCTCTGCATCAGAAAAACTTACAGACTTCTGGATTGGTTTATTTCAATCAGGATGGCAAGGACTCTTGATAAGTATCACTATGGTAACTGCCTAGCAACCACATGGGGTTACCCTAGCAACCGAGTAACAAATCACATATCTCTGCATCAGAAAAACGTAGAGACTTCTGGGTTGGTTTATTTCAATCAGGATGGCAAGGACACTTGATTAGAATCACTATGGTAACTGCCTAGCAACAAGGAGGGGTTACCCTAGCAACCAAGTACCAAATCACATATCTCTGGATCAGAACATCGTAGACACTTCTGGGTTGATTTATTTCAATCAGGATGGTAAGGAGACTTGATAAGTATCACTATGGTAACTGCCTAGCAACTAGATTGGGGTACCCTAGCAACCGAGTAAAAAAACACATATCTGTGCATCAGTAAAACATAGAGACTTCTGGGTTGGTTTATTTCAATCAGGATGGCAAAGACACTTGATTAGAATCACTATGGTAACTGCCTAGCAACCAGATGGGGGTACGCTAGCAACCGAGTAAAAAAACACATATCTCAGCAGTTATAAAATGCTATTTGACGAGTTTTGCCATGGCAAGCACCACTCACATTTTCTTCAGGAAATGTACATTCTAGTTAGTGGTGCTTGCAAAGCATCACTATTGTAATCTCACATACTTATTATTATTAGTGGTGCTTGCAAAGCATCACTATTGTAATCTCACATACTTATTAGTGGTGCTTGCAAAGCATCACTATTGTAATCTCACATACTTATTAGTGGTGCTTGCAAAGCATCACTATTGTAATCTCACATACTTATTATTTTTATTTTTATTTTTATTTTTATATCTCTTAACAAAACTTCGGCACCTAACTCGTCCCGCACCGTTTGGCGTAGACCCACGAATGAGGTGTCAAATCGAACGGCCTATTGAGGACACGTGTGCTATGACTTTTATAAGCTGATCGGGTACGGTATTTGCCCCAGGGGCAAAAAGCGCCGAAAAATCACATAGACTTAACATTGACACAAACTTTGACACGTCACAGCTCCAAGCGAGGATTTCAGTAGAAACGTGTGATTTGCCACATTTGAAGAGGCTGGCAGGCTCTGTAAGAGCATACCTCAATATGGGGTAAAAGTTGCACCCCTGGGGGCAGGAACTGCCCAAAAATGCCCCAATTGACTTATAATGGTGTAGGACGGCCCATGAAATGAAAAGGCATAGGGATTTGTATTGAACATAGCTCTGGATCACAGTGTCATAGAGACGAGGGGGTGGGCTCATTTTACTCAGACGACCAATCAGTCTCTCAGGATCATTGTGAAGCTATCAAGCCACG
Source organism: Xyrauchen texanus (assembly GCF_025860055.1). NCBI lineage: Eukaryota > Metazoa > Chordata > Actinopteri > Cypriniformes > Catostomidae > Xyrauchen > Xyrauchen texanus. Next base: position 262,545 of record NC_068293.1, read on the forward strand.
CCCTAGCAACCATTAAGAGCACCTTAGCAACAAGTCCCATAGACTTCTATTGAAACATATCAAAGGGATATCTCCGGATAGAAGTGTCATAGAAACACAAGGGTGGTCTCGTTTGACTCGGGACAGCAAACAGCCAATCATGCATCAAATCAACACTTCCTAGCCCCTCCCTAGTAACCATTGTCGAGCACCTTAACAACCAAAATCCATAGAGGGATATCTTCCATTCTGAATGTCACAGAGGCATGGGAGTTGGTTTATATCATTCATACTGACAAGCAGCCTTTGGAGATTCATGATTGGCAGCTGCCAAGCCACTCCCTAGCAACTAAACAGAGTACCCTAGCAACCGTTTAGCAGTAACTATATCTCTGCACCAGAAAATCAGAGAGACTTCTGGGTTGATTTATTTCAATCAGGATGGCAAGGAGACTTGATTAGTATCACTATGGTAACTGCCTAGCAACCAGATGGGGTTACCCTAGCAACCGAGTAACAAATCACATATCTCTGCATCAGAAAAGCGTAGAGACTTCCGGGTTGACTTATTTCAATCAGGATGGAAAGGACACTTCATTAGTATCACTATGGTAACTGCCTAGCAACCAGATGGGCTTACCCTAGCAACCGAGTAACAAATCACATATCTCTGCATCACAAAAACATAGAGACTTCCGGTTTGACTTATTTCAATCAGGATGGCAAGGACACTTGATTAGTATCACTATGGTAACTGCCTAGCAACCACATGGGGTTACCCTAGCAACCTACTAACAAATCACATATTTCTGCACCAGAACATTATACAGACTTCTGGGTTGATTTATTTATGACCACAATTTCTGTTCTTTTCAAGCAGGCTATTTGACGAGTTTTGCCACGGCAAGCACCACTCACATTTTCTTCAGGAAATGTACCTATCTAGTTATTAGTGGTGCTTGCAAAGCATCACTATTGTAATCTCACATACTTATTATTTTTATTTTTATTTTTATTTTTATATCTCTTAACAAAACTTCGGCACCTAACTCGTCCCGCACCATTTGGCATAGACCCACGAATGAGGTGTCAAATCGAACGGCCTATTGAGGACACGTGTGCTATGACTTTTATAAGCGATCGGGGGTACGGTATTTGCCCCAGGGGCAAAAAAGCGGCCGAAAAAACCCATTGACTTAACATTGACACAAACTTTGACGCGTCACAGCTCCGAGTGAGGATTTCGCAGAAACGTGTGATTTGCCACATTTGAAGAGGCTGGCAGGCTCTGTAAGAGCATACCTCAATATGGGGTAAAAGTTGCACCCCGGGGGGGCAGGAGCTGCCCAAAGTTGCCCCCATTGACTTACAATGGTGTAGGACGGCCCATGAAATAGGGATTTTTAATTAAACATAGCTCTGGATCACAGTGTCATAGAGACAAGGGGCCTGCCTCATTTTACTAAGACGACCAATCAGTCTCTCAGGATCATTGCAAAGCTATCAAGCCACGCCCTAGCAACCATTTAGAGGACCTTAGCAACAAGTCCCATAGACTTCTAATGAAAGAGATCAAAGGGATATCTCCGGCTAGAAGTGTCATACCAACACAAGGGTGGTCTCGTTTGACTCGGGGCATCAAACAGCCAATCATGAATCACCTCAACACTTCCTAGCCCCTCCCTAGCAACTATTGTCGAGCACCTTAGCAACCAAAATCCATAGAGGGATATCTTCCATTCTGAATGTCACAGAGGCATGGGAGTTGGTTTATATCATTCATACTGACAAGCAGCCTTTGGAGATTCATGATTGCCAGCTGCCAAGCCACTCCCTAGCAACTAAACAGAGTACCCTAGCAACCGTTTAGCAGTAACTATATCTCTGCACCAGAAAATCAGAGAGACTTCTGGGTTGATTTATTTCAATCAGGATGGCAAGGACACTTGATTAATATCACTATGGTAACTGCCTAGCAACCAGATGGGGTTACCCTAGCAACCGAGTAACAAATCACATATCTCTGCATCAGAAAAGCGTACAGACTTCGGGTTGACTTATTTCAATCAGGATGGAAAGGAGACTTCATTAGTATCACTATGGTAACTGCCTAGCAACCAGATGGGCTTACCCTAGCAACCGAGTAACAAATCACATATCTCTGCATCACAAAAACATACAGACTTCCGGTTTGACTTATTTCAATCAGGATGGCAAGGACACTTGATTAGTATCACTATGGTAACTGCCTAGCAACCACATGGGGTTACCCTAGCAACCTACTAACAAATCACATATTTCTGCACCAGAACATTATACAGACTTCTGGGTTGATTTATTTATGACCACAATTTCTGTTCTTTTCAAGCAGGCTATTTGACGAGTTTTGCCACGGCAAGCACCACTCACATTTTCTTCAGGAAATGTACCTATCTAGTTATTATTTTTATTTTTATATCTCTTAACAAAACTTCGGCACCTAACTCGTCCCGCACCGTTTGGCGTAGACCCACGAATGAGGTGTCAAATCGAACGGCCTATTGAGGACACGTGTGCTATGACTTTTATAAGCGATCGGGGGTACAGTATTTGCCCCAGGGGCAAAAAAGCGGCCGAAAAATCCCATAGACTTAACATTGAGACAAACTTTGACGCGTCACAGCTCCGAGCGAGGATTTCGCAGAAACGTGTGATTTGCCACATTTGAAGAGGCTGGCAGGCTCTGTAAGAGCATACCTCAATATGGGGTAAAAGTTGCACCCCTGGGGGGCAGGAGCTGCCCAAATTTGCCCCCATTGACTTATAATGGTGTAGGACGGCCCATGAAATAGGGATTTTTTTATTAAACATAGCTCTGGATGACAGTGTCATAGAGACAAGGGGCCTGCCTCATTTTACTCAGACGACCAATCAGTCTCTCAGGATCATTGCAAAGCTATCAAGCCACGCCCTAGCAACCATTTAGAGCACCATAGCAACAAGTCCCATAGACTTCTAATGAAAGAGATCAAAGGGATATCACCGGATAGAAGTGTCATACAAACACAAGGGTGGTCTCGTTTGACTCTGGGCAGCAAACAGCCAATCATGAATCACCTCAACACTTCCTAGCCCCTCCCTAGCAACCATTGTCGAGCACCTTAGCAACCAAAATCCATAGAGGGATATCTTCCATTCTGAATGTCACAGAGGCATGGGAGTTGGTTTATATCATTCATACTGACAAGCAGCCTTTGGAATTTCATGATTGGCAGCAGCCAAGCCACTCCCTAGCAACTAAACAGAGTACCCTAGCAGCCGAGTAACAAATCACATATTTCTGCACAAGAAAATCGTACAGACTTCTGGGTTGATTTATTTCAACCAGGATGGCAAGGAGACTTCATTAGTATCACTATGGAAACTTCCTAGCAACCAGATGGGTTTACCCTAGCAACCCAGTAACAAATCACATATCTCTGCACCAGAAAACAGTACAGACTTCCGGGTTGACTTATTTCACTCAGGATGGAAAGGAGCCATGTATTGTATTACCTTGCTAACTGCATAGCAACCACATGGGCTTACCCTAGCAACCTAGTAACAAATCACATATTTCTGCACCAGAAAATCGTACAGACTTCTGGGTTGATTTATTTATGACCATAATTTTTGTTTTTTTCAAGCATGCTATTTGACGAGTTTTGCCACGGCAAGCACCACTCACATTTTCTTCAGGAAATGTACCTATCTAGTTAGTGGTGCTTGCAAAGCATCACTATTGTAATCTCACATACTTATTTTTCTTTTTCTTATTATTATTTTTCTTATTATTATATCTCCGTACAAAATTCGGAACCTAACTCGTCCCGCACCGTTTGGCGTAGACCCACGAATGAGGTGTCAAATCGAACGGCCTATTGAGGACACGTGTGCTATGACTTTTATAAGCGATCGGGGGTACGGTATTTGCCCCAGGGGCAAAAATCCACCGAAAAATCCCATAGACTTAACATTGTGACAAACTTTTACGCATCACAGCTCCAAGCGAGGATTTTGCAGAAATGTGTAATTTGCCACATTTGAAGAGGCTGGCAGGCTCTGTAAGAGCATACCTCAATATGGGGTAAAAGTTGCACCCCTGGGGGGCAGGAGCTGCCCAAAGTTGTCCCCATTGACTTACAATGGTGTAGGACGGCCCATGAAATGAAATTGCATAGGGACTTTGTATTGAACATAGCTCTGGATCACAGTGTCATAGAGACAAGGGGGCGGGCTCATTTTACTCAGACCACCAATCAGTCTCTCAGGATCATTTTGAATCTATCAAGCCACGCCCTAGCAACAATTTAGAGCACCTTAGCAACAACTCCCATAGACTTCTAATGAAAGACTTCAAAGGGATATCTCCGGATAGAAGTGTCATAAAAACACAAGGGTGGTCTCGTTTGACTCGGGGCAGCAAACAGCCAATCATGAATCACCTCAACACTTTCTAGCCCCTCCCTAGCAACCATTGTCCAGCACCTTAGCAACAAAAATCCATAGAGGGATATCTTCCATTCTGAATGTCACAGAGGCATGGGAGTTGGTTTATATCATTCATACTGACAAGCAGCCTTTGGAGTTTCATGATTGGCAGCTGCCAAGCCACTCCCTAGCAACTAAACAGAGTACCCTAGCAACCGTTTAGCAATAACTATATCTCTGCACCACAAAATCAGAGAGACTTCCGGGTTGATTTATTTCACCCAGGATGGCAAGGAGACTTGATTAGTATCACTATGGTAACTGCCTAGCAACCAGATGGGGTTACTCTAGCAACCAAGTAACAAATCAAATATCTCTGCATCAGAAAAACGTAGAGACTTCCGGGTTGACTTATTTCAATCAGGATGGCAAGGAGACTTCATTAGTATCACTATGGTAACTGCCTAGCAACCAGATGGGGTTACCCTAGCAACCGAGTAACAAATCACATATCTCTGCACCAGAAAATAGTCGAGAATTCCGGGTTGACTTATTTCACTCAGGATGGCAAGGACACTTCATTAGTATCACTATGGTAACTGCCTAGCAACCAGATGAGGTTACAGTAGCAACCGAGTAACAAATCACATATCTCTGCGTCAGAAAAACGTAGAGACTTCCGGGTTGACTTATTTCAATCATGATGGCAAGGACACTTGATTAGCATCACTATGGTAACTGCCTAGCAACCAGATGGGGTTACCCTAGCAACCGAGTAACAAATCACATATCTCTGCACCAGAAAATCAGAGAGACTTCTGGGTTGATTTATTTCAATCAGGATGGCAAGGACACTTGATTAGTATCACTATGGTAACTGCCTAGCTACCAGATGGGGTTACCCTAGCAACCAAGTAACAAATCACATATCTCTGCATCAGAAAAACGTAGAGACTTCCGGGTTGACTTATTTCAATCAGGATGGCAAGGACATTTGATTAGTATCACTATGGTAATTGCCTAGCAACCAGATGGTGTTACCCTAGCAACACAGTAACAAATCACATATCTCTGCATCAGAAAAACGTAGAGACTTCCGGGTTGACTTATTTCAATCAGGATGGCAAGGAGACTTCATTAGTATCACTATGGTAACTGCCTAGAAACCAGATGGGGTTACCCTAGCAACCGAGTAACAAATCACATATCTGCATCAGAAAAACGTAGAGACTTCCGGGTTGACTTATTTCAGTCAGGATGTTAAGGAGACTTGATTAGTATCACTATGGTAACTGCCTAGCAACCAGATGGGGTTACCCTAGCAACAGAGTAACAAATCACATATCTCAGCATCAGAAAAACGTAGAGACTACCGGGTTGACTTATTTCACTCAGGATGGCAAGGACACTTCATTAGTATCACTATGGTAACTTCGTAGCAACCAGATGGGGTTACCCTAGCAACTGAGTAACAAATCACATATCTTTGCACCACAAAATAGTAGAGATTTCCGAGTTGACTTATTTCACTCAGAATGGCAAGGACACTTCATTACTATCACTATGGTAACTGCCTAGAAACAAGATGGGGTTACCCTAGCAACTGAGTAACAAATCACATATCTCTGCCCCAGAAAATAGTACAGACTTCTGGGTTCACTTATTTCAATCAGGACGGCAAGGAGACTTGATTGGTATCACTATGGTAACTGCCTAGCAACCAGATGGGGTTACCCTAGCAACCGAGTAACAAATCACATATTTCTGCACCAGAAAATCGTACAGACTTCTGGGTTGATTTATTTACAGACTTCTGGGTTGATTTATTTATGACCATAATTTTTGTTCTTTTCAAGTTATAACATGCTGTTTGACGAGTTTTGCCAGGGCAAGCACCACTCACATTTTCTTCTGGAAATGTACCTATCTAGTTATTACTATTATTGGTGCTTGCAAAGCATCACTATTGTAATCTCACATACTTATTATTTTTATTTTTATTTTTATTTTTATATCTCCGTACAAAACTTCTTCACCTAACACGTCCCGCACCATTTGGAATAGACCCCCGAATGAGGTGTCAAATCGAACGGCCTATTGATGACACGTGTGCTATGACTTTTATAAGCGATCGGGGGTACGGTATTTGCCCCAGGGGCAAAAAAGCGGCCGAAAAATCCCATAGACTTAACATTGCGAGAAACTTTGACGCGTCACAGCTCCGATCGAGGATTTCACCGAAACGTGTGATTTGCCACATTTGAAGAGGCTGGCAGGCTCTGTAAGAGCATACCTCAATATGGGGTAAAAGTTGCACCCCTAGGGGGCAAGAGCTGCCCAAAAATGCCCCAATTGACTTATAATGGTGTAGGACGGCCCATGAAATGAAATGGCATAGGAATTTTGTATTGAACATAGCTCTGGATCACAGTGTCATAGGGACGAGAGGGCAGGCTCATTTTACTCAGACGACCAATCAGTCTCTCAGGATCATTTTCAATCTATCAAGCCACGCCCTAGCAACAATTTAGAGCACCTTAGCAACAAGTCCCATAGACTTCTAATGAAAGACATCAAAGGGATATCTCCGGATAGAAGTGTCATAGAAACACAAGGCTGGTCTCGTTTGACTCGGGGCAGCAAACAGCCAACCATGAATCACCTCAACACTTCCTAGCCCCTCCCTAGCAACCATTGTCGAACATCTTAGCAACCAAAATCCATAGAGGGATATCTTCCATTCTGAATGTCACAGAGGCATGGGAGTTGGTTTATATCATTCATACTGACAAGCAGCCTTTGGAGTTTCATGATTGGCAGCTGCCAAGCCACTCACTAGCAACTAAACAGAGTACCCTAGCAACCGTTTAGCAATAACTATATCTCTGCACCAGAAAATCAGAGAGACTTCTGGGTTGATTTATTTCAATCAGGATGGCAAGGACACTTGATAAGTATCACTATGGTAACTGCCTAGCAACCACATGGGGTTACCCTAGCAACAGAGTAACAAATCATATATCTCTGCATCAGAAAAACGTTGAGACTTCCGGGTTGACTTATTTCAATCAGGATGGCAAGGAGACTTGATTAGTATCACTATGGTAACTGCCTAGCAACCAGATGGGGTTACCCTAGCAACCGAGTAACAAATCCAATATCTCTGCATCAGAAAAACGTAGAGACTTCCGGGTTGACTTATTTCACTCAGGATGGCAAGGAGACTTCATTAGTATCACTATGGTAACTTCCTAGCAACCAGATGGGGTTACCCTAGCAACCGAGTAACAAATCACATATCTTTGCACCACAAAATAGTAGAGACTTCCGAGTTGACTTATTTCACTCAGGATGGCAAGGACACTTCATTACTATCACTATGGTAACTGCCTAGAAACAAGATGGGGTTACCCTAGCAACCGAGTAACAAATCACATATCTCTGCCCCAGAAAATAGTACAGACTTCTGGGTTCACTTATTTCAATCAGGACGGCAAGGAGACTTGATTAGTATCACTATGGTAACTGCCTAGCAACCAGATGGGGTTACCCTAGCAACCGAGTAACAAATCACATATTTCTGCACCAGAAAATCGTACAGACTTCTGGGTTGATTTATTTACAGACTTCTGGGTTGATTTATTTATGACCATAATTTTTGTTCTTTTCAAGTTATAACATGCTGTTTGACGAGTTTTGCCACGGCAAGCACCACTCACATTTTCTTCTGGAAATGTACCTATCTAGTTATTACTATTAGTGGTGCTTGCAAAGCATCACTATTGTAATCTCACATACTTATTATTTTTATTTTTATTTTTATATCTCCGTACAAAACTTCGGCACCTAACTCGTCCCGCACCGTTTGGAATAGACCCACGAATGAGGTGTCAAATCGAACGGCCTATTGATGACACGTGTGCTATGACTTTTATAAGCGATCGGGGGTACGGTATTTGCCCCAGGGGCAAAAAAGCGGCCGAAAAATCCCATAGACTTAACATTGCGAGAAACTTTGACGCGTCACAGCTCCGATCGAGGATTTCACAGAAACGTGTGATTTGCCACATTTGAAGAGGCTGGCAGGCTCTGTAAGAGCATACCTCAATATGGGGTAAAAGTTGCACCCCTAGGGGGCAGGAGCTGCCCAAAAATGCCCCAATTGACTTATAATGGTGTAGGACGGCCCATGAAATGAAATGGCATAGGAATTTTGTATTGAACATAGCTCTGGATCACAGTGTCATAGGGACGAGAGGGCGGGCTCATTTTACTCAGACGACCAATCAGTCTCTCAGGATCATTTTCAATCTATCAAGCCACGCCCTAGCAACAATTTAGAGCACCTTAGCAACAAGTCCCATATACTTCTAATGAAAGACATCAAAGGGATATCTCCGGATAGAAGTGTCATAGAAACACAAGGCTGGTCTCGTTTGACTCGGGCAGCAAACAGCCAATCATGAATCACCTCAACACTTCCTAGCCCCTCCCTAGCAACCATTGTCGAACACCTTAGCAACCAAAATCCATAGAGGGATATCTTCCATTCTGAATGTCACAGAGGCATGGGAGTTGGTTTATATCATTCATACTGACAAGCAGCCTTTGGAGTTTCATGACTGGCAGCTGCCAAGCCACTCCCTAGCAACTAAACAGAGTACCCTAGCAACCGTTTAGCAATAACTATATCTCTGCACCAGAAAATCAGAGAGACTTCTGGGTTGATTTATTTCAATCAGGATGGCAAGGACACTTGATAAGTATCACTATGGTAACTGCCTAGCAACCACATGGGGTTACCCTAGCAACAGATTAACAAATCACATATCTCTGCATCAGAGAAATGTAGAGACTTCCGGGTTGACTTATTTCAATCAGGATGGCAAGGAGACTTGATTAGTATCACTATGGTAACTGCCTAGCAACCAGATGGGGTTACCCTAGCAACCGAGTAACAAATCCAATATCTCTGCATCAGAAAAACGTAGAGACTTCTGAGTTGACTTATTTCACTCAGGATGGCAAGGACACTTGATTAGTATCACTATGGTAACTGCCTAGGAACCAGATGGGGTTACCCTAGCAACCGAGTAACAAATCACATATCTCTGCACCAGAAAATAGTCGAGACTTCCGGGTTGACTTATTTCACTCAGGATGGCAAGGACACTTCATTAGTATCACTATGGTAACTGCCTAGCAACCAGATGAGGTTACCCTAGCAACCGAGTAACAAATCACATATCTCTGCATCAGAAAAACGTTGAGACTTCCGGGTTGACTTATTTCAATCAGGATGGCAAGGAGACTTGATTAGTATCACTATGGTAACTGCCTAGCAACCACATAGGGTTACCCTAGCAACCGAGTAACAAATCACATATCTCTGCATCAGAAAAACGTAGAGACTTCCGGGTTGACTGATTTCAATCAGGATGGCAAGGAGACTTTATTAGTTTCACAATGGTAACTGCCTAGCAACCAGATGGGGTTACCCTAGCAACCGAGTAACAAATCATATATCTCTGCATCAGAAAAACGTAGAGACTTCCGGGTTGACTTATTTCAATCAGGATGGCAAGGAGACTTGATTAGTATCACTATGGTAACTGCCTAGCAACCAGATGGGGTTACCCTAGCAACCGAGTAACAAATCCAATATCTCTGCATCAGAAAAACGTAGAGACTTCCGGGTTGACTTATTTCACTCAGGATGGCAAGGAGACTTCATTAGTATCACTATGGTAACTTCCTAGCAACCAGATGGGGTTACCCTAGCAACCGAGTAACAAATCACATATCTTTGCACCACAAAATAGTAGAGACTTCCGAGTTGACTTATTTCACTCAGGATGGCAAGGACACTTCATTACTATCACTATGGTAACTGCCTAGAAACAAGATGGGGTTACCCTAGCAACCGAGTAACAAATCACATTTCTCTGCCCCAGAAAATAGTACAGACTTCTGGGTTCACTTATTTCAATCAGGATGGCAAGGAGACTTGATTAGTATCACTATGGTCACTGCCTAGCAACCAGATGGGGTTACCCTAGCAACCGAGTAACAAATCACATATTTCTGCACCAGAAAATCGTACAGACTTCTGGGTTGATTTATTTACAGACTTCTGGGTTGATTTATTTATGACCATAATTTTTGTTCTTTTCAAGTTATAACATGCTGTTTGATCTGAGTTTTGCCACGGCAAGCACCACTCACATTTTCTTCTGGAAATGTACCTATCTAGTTATTACTATTAGTGGTGCTTGCAAAGCATCACTATTGTAATCTCACATACTTATTATTTTTATTTTTATTTTTATATCTCCAGTACAAAACTTCGGCACCTAACTCGTCCCACGACCGCTTGGAATAGACCCACGAATGAGGTGTCAAATCGAACGGCCTATTGATGACACGTGTGCTATGACTTTTATAAGCTGATCGGGGTACGGTATTTGCCCCAGGGGCAAAAAAGCGCCGAAAAATCCCATAGACTTAACATTGCGAGAAACTTTGACGCGTCACAGCTCCGATCGAGGATTTCACAGAAACGTGTGATTTGCCACATTTGAAGAGGCTGGCAGGCTCTGTAAGAGCATACCTCAATATGGGGTAAAAGTTGCACCCCTAGGGGCAGGAGCTGCCCAAAAATGCCCCAATTGACTTATAATGGTGTAGGACGGCCCATGAAATGAAATGGCATAGGAATTTTGTATTGAACATAGCTCTGGATCACAGTGTCATAGGGACGAGAGGGCGGGCTCATTTTACTCAGACGACCAATCAGTCTCTCAGGATCATTTTCAATCTATCAAGCCACGCCCTAGCAACAATTTAGAGCACCTTAGCAACAAGTCCCATATACTTCAAATGAAAGACATCAAAGGGATATCTCCGGATAGAAGTGTCATAGAAACACAAGGCTGGTCTCGTTTGACTCGGGGCAGCAAACAGCCAATCATGAATCACCTCAACACTTCCTAGCCCCTCCCTAGCAACCATTGTCGAACACCTTAGCAACCAAAATCCATAGAGGGATATCTTCCATTCTGAATGTCACAGAGGCATGGGAGTTGGTTTATATCATTCATACTGACAAGCAGCCTTTGGAGTTTCATGACTGGCAGCTGCCAAGCCACTCCCTAGCAACTAAACAGAGTACCCTAGCAACCGTTTAGCAATAACTATATCTCTGCACCAGAAAATCAGAGAGACTTCTGGGTTGATTTATTTCAATCAGGATGGCAAGGACACTTGATAAGTATCACTATGGTAACTGCCTAGCAACCAGATGGGGTTACCCTAGCAACCGAGTAACAAATCACATATCTCTGCATCAGAAAAACGTAGAGACTTCCGGGTTGACTTATTTCACTCAGGATGGCAAGGAGACTTCATTAGTATCACTATGGTAACTTCCTAGCAACCAGATGGGGTTACCCTAGCAACCGAGTAACAAATCACATATCTTTGCACCACAAAATAGTAGAGACTTCTGAGTTGACTTATTTCACTCAGGATGGCAAGGACACTTGATTAGTATCACTATGGTAACTTCCTAGCAACCAGATGGGGTTACCCTAGCAACCGAGTAACAAATCACATATCTTTGCACCACAAAATAGTAGAGACTTCTGAGTTGACTTATTTCACTCAGGATGGCAAGGACACTTGATTAGTATCACTATGGTAACTGCCTAGCAACCAGATGGGGTTACCCTAGCAACCGAGTAACAAATCACATATCTCTGCATCAGAAAAACGTTGAGACTTCCGGGTTGACTTATTTCAATCAGGATGGCAAGGAGACTTGATTAGTATCACTATGGTAACTGCCTAGCAACCACATAGGGTTACCCTAGCAACCGAGTAACAAATCACATATCTCTGCATCAGAAAAACGTAGAGACTTCCGGGTTGACTTATTTCACTCAGGATGGCAAGGAGACTTCATTAGTATCACTATGGTAACTTCCTAGCAACCAGATGGGGTTACCCTAGCAACCGAGTAACAAATCACATATCTTTGCACCACAAAATAGTAGAGACTTCTGAGTTGACTTATTTCACTCAGGATGGCAAGGACACTTGATTAGTATCACTATGGTAACTGCCTAGCAACCAGATGGGGTTACCCTAGCAACCGAGTAACAAATCACATATCTCTGCACCAGAAAATAGTCGAGACTTCCGGGTTGACTTATTTCACTCAGGATGGCAAGGACACTTCATTATTATCACTATGGTAACTGCCTAGAAATAAGATGGGGTTACCCTAGCAACCGAGTAACAAATCACATATCTCTGCCCCAGAAAATAGTACAGACTTCTGGGTTCACTTATTTCAATCAGGACAGCAAGGAGACTTGATTAGTATCACTATGGTAACTGCCTAGCAACCAGATGGGGTTACCCTAGCAACCGAGTAACAAATCACATATTTCTGCACCAGAAAATCGTACAGACTTCTGGGTTGATTTATTTACAGACTTCTGGTTTGATTTATTTATGACCATAATTTTTGTTCTTTTCAAGTTATAACATGCTGTTTGATCGAGTTTTGCCACGGCAAGCACCACTCACATTTTCTTCTGGAAATGTACCTATCTAGTTATTACTATTAGTGGTGCTTGCAAAGCATCACTATTGTAATCTCACATACTTATTATTTTTATTTTTATTTTTATATCTCCGTACAAAACTTGGCACCTAACTCGTCCCGCACCGTTTGGCATAGACCCACGAATGAGGTGTCAAATCGAGCGACCTATTGATGACACGTGTGCTATGACTTTTATAAGCGTATCGAGTGCGGTATTTGCCCCAGGGGCAAAAAAGCGGCCGAAAAATCCCATAGACTTAACATTGTGACAAACTTTGACGCGTCACAGCTCCGATCGAGGATTTCACAGAAACGTGTGATTTGCCACATTTGAAGAGGCTGGCAGGCTCTGTAAGAGCATACCTCAATATGGGGTAAAAGTTGCACCCCTAGGGGGCAGGAGCTGCCCAAAAATGCCCCAATTGACTTATAATGGTGTAGGACGGCCCATGAAATGAAATGGCATAGGAATATTGTATTGAACATAGCTCTGGATCACAGTGTCATAGAAACGAGAGGGTGGGCTCATTTTACTCAGACGACCAATCAGTCTCTCAGGATCATTTTCAATCTATCAAGCCACGCCCTAGCAACAATTTAGAGCACCTTAGCAACAAGTCCCATAGACTTCTAATGAAAGACATCAAAGGGATATCTCCGGATAGAAGTGTCATAGAAACACAAGGCTGGTCTCGTTTGACTCGGGGCAGCAAACAGCCAATCATGAATCACCTCAACACTTCCTAGCCACTCCCTAGCAACCATTGTCGAACACCTTAGCAACCAAAATCCATAGAGGGATATCTTCCATTCTGAATGTCACAGAGGCATGGGAGTTGGTTTATATCATTCATACTGACAAGCAGCCTTTGGAGTTTCATGATTGGCAGCTGCCAAGCCACTCCCTAGCAACTAAACAGAGTACCCTAGCAACCGTTTAGCAATAACTATATCTCTGCACCAGAAAATCAGAGAGACTTCTGGGTTGATTTATTTCAATCAGGATGGCAAGGACACTTGATAAGTATCACTATGGTAACTGCCTAGCAACGACGTGGGGTTACCCTAGCAACCGAGTAACAAATCACATATCTCTGCATCAGAAAAACATAGAGACTTCCGGGTTGACTTATTGCAATCAGGATGGCAAGGAGACTTGATAAGTATCACTATGGTAACTGCCTAGCAACCACATGGGGTTATCCTAGCAACCGAGTAACAAATCACATATCTCTGCACCAGAAAATCAGAGAGACTTTTGGGTTGATTTATTTCAATCAGGATGGCAAGGAAACTTGATAAGTATCACTATGGTAACTGCCTAGCAACCACATGGGGTTACCCTAGCAACCGAGTAACAAATCTCATATCTCTAAACTAGAAAATCCTAGAGACTTCTGGGTTGATTTATTTCAATCAGGATGGCAAGGAGACTTGATAAGTATCACTATGGTAACTGCCTAGCAACCAGATGGGGTTACCCTAGCAACCGAGTAACAAATCACATATCTCTGCATCAGAAAAACGTAGAGACTTCCGGGCTGACTTATTTCAATCAGGATGGCAAAGACACTTGATTACAATCACTATGGTAACTGCCTAGCAACAAGGAGGGGTTACCCTAGCAACCAAGTAACAAATCACATATCTCTGGATCAGAAAATCGTAGAGACTTCTGGGTTGAATTATTTCAATCAGGATGGCAAGGACACTTGATAAGTATCAGTATGGTAACTGTCTAGCAACCACATGGGGTTACCCTAGCAACCGAGTAACAAATCTCATATCTCTAAACCAGAAAATCCTAGAGACTTCTGGGTTGATTTATTTCAATCAGGATGGCAAGGAGACTTGATAAGTACCACTATGGTAACTGCCTAGCAACCACATGGGGTTATCCTAGCAACCGAGTAACAAATCTCATATCTCTAAACTAGAAAATCCTAGAGACTTCTGGGTTGATTTATTTCAATCAGGATGGCAAGGAGACTTGATAAGTATCACTATGGTAACTGCCTAGCAACCAGATGGGGTTACCCTAGCAACCGAGTAACAAATCACATATCTCTGCATCAGAAAAACGTAGAGACTTCTGGGTTGGTTTATTTCAATCAGGATGGCAAAGACACTTGATTACAATCACTATGGTAACTGCCTAGCAACAAGGAGGGGTTACCCTAGCAACCAAGTAACAAATCACATATCTCTGGATCAGAAAATCGTAGAGACTTCTGGGTTGAATTATTTCAATCAGGATGGCAAGGACACTTGATAAGTATCAGTATGGTAACTGCCTAGCAACCACATGGGGTTACCCTACCAACCGAGTAACAAATCTCATATCTCTGCATCAGAAAAAGGTAGAGACTTCCGGGTTGACCTATTTCAATCAGGATGGCAAGGAGACTTCATAAGTATCGCTATGGTAGCTGCCTAGCAACCAGATGGGGTTACCCTAGCAACCGAGTAACAAATCACATATCTCTGCATCAGAAAAACGTAGAGACTTCTAGGTTGGTTTATTTCAATCAGGATGGCAAGGACACTTGATAAGTATCACTATGGTAACTTCCTAGCAACCACATGGGGTTACCCTAGCAACCGAGTAACAAATCACATATCTCTGCACCAGAAAATCGTAGAGACTTCTGGGTTGATGTATTTCAATCAGGATGGCAAGGAGACTTGATAATTATCACTATGGTAACTTCCTAGCAACCAGATGGGGTTACCCTAGCAACCGAGTAACAAATCACATATCTCTGCATCAGAAAAAGGTAGAGACTTCTGGGTTGGTTTATTTCAATCAGGATGGCAAGGACACTTGATAAGTATCACTATGGTAACTGCCTAGCAACCACATGGGGTTACCCTAGCAACCGAGTAACAAATCACATATCTCTGGTTCAGAACATCGTAGAGACTTCCTGGTTTACTGATTTTACTCAGGATAGCAAGGAGACTTGATAAGTATCACTATGGTAACTGCCTAGCAACCAGATGGGGGTACCCTAGCAACCGGGTAACAAATCATATATCTCTGCACCAGAAAATAGTAGAGACTTCTGGGTTGATTTATTTCAATCAGGATGGAAAGGACACTTGATTACTATCACTATGGTAACTGCCTAGCAACCAGATGGGGGTACCCTATCAACCGGGTAACAAATCATATATCTCTGCACCAGAAAATAGTAGAGACTTCCTGGTTGACTTATTTCAATCAGGATGGAAAGGACACTTGATTACTATCACTATGGTAACTGCCTAGCAACCAGATGGGGGTACCCTAGCAACCGGGTAACAAATCACATATCTCTGCACCAGAAAATAGTAGAGACTTCCTGGTTGACTTATTTCACTCAGGATGGCAAGGATCTTTGATAAGTATCACTATCGTAACTGCCTAGCAACCAAATGGGGTTACCCTAGCAACCGGGTAACAAATCACATACCTCTGCACCAGAAAATCGTACAGACTTCTGGGTTGATTTATTTGAATCAGGATGGCAAGGTGACTTGATAAGTATCACTATGGTAACTGCCTAGCAACCAGATGGGGGTACCCTAGCAACCAAGTAACAAATCACATATCTCTAGATCAGAACATCGTAGACACTTCCGGGTTGACTGATTTTACTCAGGATAGCAAGGAGACTTGATAAATATCACTATGGTAACTGCCTAGCAACCACATGCGCTTACCCTAGCAACCGAGTAAAAAAACACATATCTCAGCAGTTATAAAATGCTATTTGACGAGTTTTGCCACGGCAAGCACCACTCACATTTTCTTCAGGAAATGTACATTCTAGTTCTTATTACAGTTCTCAATATGTGCGTGTCTCAATAGTCATACTAGTTTGACAGCGGAAGGGTGAGTAATTATAATTTTTCATCAACTATCAATCTGATGCATACTGTGAATAGAAATAATTTAAGTTTTTCCAATGTGATTGGCTGGATTAATTCAACAACTTGTGTTTATAAGGTATCAGGCAGCTAAAAAAGTGCTTCTGCCAAAGTTTGTGATGTTTATGGAATCCAATCTTTTAATGATATTGAAACGTTGTGTCGAAGAAGTGACACTGGGGGTCTCTCTTGGGAGCTTTACGCATCTCTGAACTTGAGAAAAGGACAATGAGAAATTGGCAGACAGAATTTGCATGTCCCGCCCCTGGACATTAAGAAGCTATAACTTGATCCTGGAGAACTGGCTAATTGTAGACCGATATCAAATCTCCCGTTTATGTCAAAAATACTAGAAAATGTAGTATCCTCCCAACTGTGTTCATTTCTAGAAAGAAATAGTATATATGAACAAATTCAGTCAGGATTTAGGCCTCATCACAGTACAGAGACTGCACTTATCAGAGTTACAAATGCATTTCCAGGCGGCTGTGGCTCAGTTGGTAGAGCAGGTCAGCCACTAATCACAGGGTTGGGGGTTCGAATCCTGGCCCACATGACTCCACATGCCGAAGTGTCCTTGGGCAAGACACTGAACCCAAAGTTGCTCCCAATGGCAGGCTGGCACCTTGCATGGCAGCTCTGCCGCCATTGGTCTATGAATGTGTGTGTGTGAATGAGTGAATGAGTCACAGTGTAAAGTGCTTTGAATACCATTAACTCTTTCCCCGCCAAACACGGAATTTTCCGGGTTTTATGAAAAAACGCTTCCCCGCCAAACACGGAATTTTCCGGGTATCCGTGTTTTATGTGGTATACGGTAAGGAAGACCCGCGCGCATGTTTTGAAAGAGTATGCAACTCTTTAATCAAAGAAACAGACTGCGATCGTCTCAAACGTGAAGAAGTGGAACACCATACTAATACTAAAGCACTTGTTTGATAAAAATGCCTTTTTCTCAGCTTTTTGTCCGAAATGTTGTTTTTGACAAAACCTACCTCTGTTCAAGTGGCAATAAAAAAGAACAAATGAAGATAAAATAAAATCGTTTTTTTTTGCCTAAAAGCAGAGGCTCAGATCTTTATTTTGCTATATAGCATCTTCATATATTCATGGAAGAAAATATTCTGCGGGCCATTAAAATTTAGCGAAAATCGTCAAAAACCCTGGCAGTGGCTGGCAACTTTTTTTAAAAACTCTGGCGGGGAAAGAGTTAATCAACAGCTTATGGAGTTTTGTGTTCCTTGCCACAGTCGCCTACAGCTTTCTCACTGGAGTTATTAATACAATTATTATTTAATTATTTTTAAACACAATTAAGAATTGTATTTTATCTAAATTACACAATGATGATTCATCGACTTTATAGACATTACAGTTTTATCGTCTGTTAATGCTGATCTTCTTTAAAGCTGCTTTGAAACTGTGTGTTGTGAAAGGCGCTATACAAATAAAATTGACTTGACTTGACTTGAAGCACTGCTGGATCTATGGTAGCCTTGAGTGCCTGGGCAGCGATCACACTGAGGTGGTGTTCGTGGATGGTTCATGTACTCACTGCGAGAACATGACCATGGCAGCATTGCGGTCATGGCTCTCCTTGCCACTTCACTTAATGCCACTTCAGCCGCCCCGCATCGCTCCTTCTTCCCACGGGATTAAGGTCGACCCGGCTGGTGATGAAGGTGATTTGGCAATGACGACGGGCTCGGTTTCGCCAAATAAATCCCCAGGACACACCAGCCCCCCGACACGCTCGCTCGCTTCCCTCCGAACTTGGGATGAGTGCGGCTCACCTCACAGCTAGCCGGCATTCTCCCTTGAGCCCCTGGAGTTTTATGACGACATCACCGCTGAGAGCATCCAGGCGTCTGATGCGGAGGACTCAACTGGGCTGCCGCCTTCGGGCCAGCCCGCCCAGTCTGAGGCTGACGTGCAGATGGCCAACATGCTTGCCCGGGCTGCCGCGAGCGTGGGCTTGGACTGGAAACCTCCGTCCTCCCCACAGCCTTTGCTGCTTGACGACTGGTACCTCTGCTCCGGGCGGCGCTCACAGCCGCACCCCCACCACAGTAATATTCTTCCCGGAAGTGTCGATGAAGTTATGAAGTCCTCTCTTCAAGCCAGGCATAGCGGTTCCTCTAAAACAATTCCAGAGGCTCCAGGGGCATATGGCATCCTCAGCTGCGGTCGCGCCGCTCGGATTGATGCATATGAGACCCCTTCAGCACTGGCTACAGACTTGAGTCCCAAGATGGACATGGCGCCATGGCATGTGACAATCACCCCCTCCTGCCGTCAGACTTTTAACCCTTGGACAGACCTCTGCTTCCAACGGACCGGATTCCCCTTGGCCAGACGTGTCGTGGTCACCACAGATGCCTCTCAACAGGGTTGGGGCGCCGTGTTCAATGGGCCTAGAGTTGCTGGCTGTATCTCTTTCCCTGTGGAGGTTTCTCCCAATAATTCAGGGCAAGCACGTCTTGATCCGTTCAGAAAGCACAGCGACAATAGCGTACATAAAACACCGAGGCGGCATGTGCTCTCGTCATATGTCACAACTCGCCCACCATCTCCTCCTTTGGAGTCAGTCGCGACTCAGGCCACCACACGCCAATCACATCCATGGCAACGACGCGGACGCACTGTCACGACAGGTTTTGCCCAGCGGAGAGTGGAGGCTGTCCCTCTCCACCTTGAAGGTGTGTGTAGCTGCTATTGTAGCTGACAAGCCTGTTTCCCTCCTGGGGTCTCTCAGTGGTCCTCACAGGCCTTCAGAGACCCCCCTTCGAGCCGCTTGATTCAGTTGAGCTCAAGGCTCTCTCCCTGAAGACGGTCCTCCTGATTGCATTAGCCTCTGTCAAGAGGGTTGGGGACCTGCAAGCGTTATCTGTCAGCGACACTTTTATTGTGTTCGGTCCGGCACATACTCATGTGCTCTTCACCAAGTTGATCCAGTGCGTCTTTTCTACCAGGTTAGCCACTAAGCGTCGCTGTTGTTCTCCTCCCTAGCGCGCGACGTTCTCCTCCCTAGCCTTCTGGCCTGCGAATTCAGCAGAGCAATTCGCGTCCAAACCCACTATGAGCCACAGGTGCTCTGTACCGTGGTAGGGCTCCATGGGCTTAGCCCCCCCTTAGGCAAACTCCCTGTGATGTATTTTCCACGGTACGGTCCCCCTGTCAGTGGACCGGGTCTCCCTTGGGCAGTCCCACTGCCCCGGTTGCCGTGCTTGTAGAGCTCCCACCTCATTAGGTGGGATCTACCATCGCGCTGCTCCCACGTACGGCTTCACAACCCTCGTGGTGTATTTGCCACATGTTACTTCCCCCTATCTTGGGCAGGATGTGGCCTCCGCAGGGTCTTTTCCCCCTGATAGAATAGGACCAGGAAAGACCGCTGTCCCCGATTCATAGCGCTAAGATATCCCCAGCCATTTCACACTCTATGCGAGAGACATAGAGAGAGAAAAGGCCGTGGCTGCTGGGCTTGCTCCCATGCCAGTCATGTAGTACCTGTTTCCACCTCATGGGTGGTATGTATATGACATCTCTTTTGGGGGTGTTGGGGAGGGTTACGTGCAGCTGACACAGTTGCCTCTAGCACGCAGCAGCCTGTTTGCACCTGTCTCAGCAGTTCACGTAACACGGGCTAATGCGTGGTGTTTTTGAATGGGACCCCTTGTGTCACTTCATTCGACATAACATTGAGTGAGTGAGATGAAGAGAAATGTCATGGTTACTGTCGTAACCTCCGTTCCCTGAGAGAGGGAACAAGATGTAGTGTCCCTCCTGCCACAGCACTAGACCTACCACTGTAAATGGCCGTGACTTATTCTTGGCTCCTCAGTGCAAAAACCTGACTGACAGACGCACGCCCGCATCCCTTGTCTTTGGAATCCCATTGGCCTTTTTTTCAAGTTAATAGGTACGCGAGGCTCCTAAGGAAGACCCCTTGTGTCACTTCGTTCGACACAACGTCTCGTTATCGGTAATGTGTGGTTGAGTCACTCACATGTGGAAGGTCAAGTTATCTGCCTTGCTGTCTCTGTTTGCATCTGTGATATCATGAGTAGATTCCATGCAGGCTTCAGTATGTAGTGCAATCTGCTTCAGTGATTTGAAATGTTTTACCATTCAATATGATCATGAGAGCAAAAGAGGGAAAGCGAACAAGAAACCTTGATGAATTTATGTCTTCAGGTAAATCCAACATAAAATTCATTCTTAAAAAGTCTCAGTGTGTATCTTACAGGCTCCTGCATAATAACAGTAAGCTCTTTGGTGAGATCTCTGTAGTTGGCCTTCATCTCATCATGATACTCCTGCTGGTCTTTTTTAATCAGACGCTCATTAATGCCTAAACCCAGACCACATGCCTCCACAAATTGCCTGTAAAACACCACATGCACCTTTACACCTTTTCACCTTTACACTTTACACGTCATTACAGGAAAACTCTTCGCTGTGCTCTCCTCTGCCAAGAATGTGCATATTCATTTACCGGAAGAATTCTTTGAGCTGTTTGACTTTGTTGTCTGGGTATTTCTTAGTGCTGGCATCATTCAGGAAAGCCCTGGCATAGGCAAGAGGACCTGCATTTACCTTGGTGTGGAAAGAAAATGTGTACAGATAAGGATTGTTTAGAAATCGCTGCTGGAGCAGATTTCCTTCAGTGTCATGTGCTGTATCTTTTGGATTTAAGAGATACAGAAGACCCTCAATGGACAGTACCTGGACACTGATGCTGCCCTGTAGTTTGAGCTGGAGTTGGATCATGTCCACATCACTGCTCACTGATCACTGATCTCAAGCACCTTCTTATTCATCTCATCAATGGCTACCTCGATGGGGTTCAGATCCACATGATGCTTATAAATCACTGCAATGCACTTCTTTACAAACGGGAAACAGTGTGTGGCTAAGAGAGACAGGGAGAATTTCAGTTACTGTTATTAATTTTATTTATTAGTTGATATTATCAATTAATAATATTATAAAAAAATATGAATACAGGTAATAATAAATGAATAGCTTATTATTAATCATATATTTAAAGGGCAGGCCTTCACCCTCTGTTATGATCAAGCACCTCTGCAGTGGCTCCACCGCAAGAAGGATACTAACATGCGGATGACCTGTTGGTATCTGGCTCTTCAGCCCTTTAAGTTTGAGGTGATCCACAGACAGGGGGTGCAGATGGTTGTGGCTGACCATCTCTCCAGAAAAGGGGGAGTAGGCAGGCCAGATGTTGCCAGTCTTCGGGAGAGGGAGCAGTAAGGCTCATCACCTGGGCTGTAATTACTCTAACACCTGTCTCTCATTATAGTGATGGTGGAGGGAGACCTGATAAGGCTCACCAGAGAGGCAGCAGTGTCTGAGCGTGTGCCACACAATAAAGCCTGTGTTTACCTCGTGTTGTAAAAGGAAAAGACCTTTCTGTTTATGTTGGCTACTGAGAGCCCTTTTATGTTGAAGTTGTGTTCAAGTTGTCAAGTTGGGATAGGTGGCTTGAACCCCTGCTGTTTGTAGAATGAGAGGTCCCGCAAGCCTCCATAGGGTTTTTCCCATTTGAGATACTGTATGGGTGTCGGCTGCACAGCATGCTTGACATCATACAGGAAGCTTGAGAGGAAGGACTTTTGAGTAGCAAAAAAAAATTCAATACGTTCTTGACCTTAGAGCAGAAATCCACACTTTGGGGCAGGTAACACAGGAGAATTTGTTCCAAATGAATGTACAAATGTATAACAGGGACACTTGACTACGGGAATTCGTACAGGGAGATAAAGTGCTTGTATTGCTGCACACCTCGCGCTCCAAATGACTCGCCAAGTGGCAAGGACCCTTTAAGGTCACACAACGATGCGGAGATCTCTATTATGAGGATAGGCGAACGGATAGGAGAAGAGCACGTCAAATCTACCACCTCAACGTCCTCAAACCATGGAGGTAGGTGGTACCTGTGGCCTTGGCGACAGTAGTTCCAGAGAGGGCGGAGCTCGGGCTCAGATAAGTTTAAGACATCATTAGAGACTATAGTGTCTTTTTTTATTTGTGTACACTCACAATAAAAACAAAACCTTGTGCTTTTGTAAAATAAAGAAAATAAAAAGGGTGAGCTTTCAGCTGTCACTGTGTTCACGAGCATATATCTGAAACACGTCACAAAAATGAACTGAACTCCTTATCACACAAACATGAAACATATGTCTAAAGAAAGCTTAAGATTTCGACTTTTACATAAACAATTCAAATTTAAAACAAATATTCTCCTGCAATGTAATCTGTATGAAACAAAGCGATGTACAGTTTTTACCGGTTAATCTAATTATAGATAATGTGATCACACCCACCAGCAGAGAGCGTTATTCATACGCTAAAGAGCTGAAGCGATCAAGGCAAATGGTGAACACCCCAACAGTGTTCAGAGGTTTGATGTAAACAATTCATTCACTTTACTGCTCGTTTGTAACGATACACAGGAGATGAAACTCCTGGATAGTAAGGAAGAGTTAACATTTTCCTCAGAAGAAGAGCGGGACTCCGATGAACGTTTGTATTTTGACGAGTGAATTGATCCAGCCAAGGATACAATTTCGGACGAGTAATCATTTAGTTTTCATTATTTGACATTCTATTTAATATAAACATGTACATATTTTACTAGTGGGACTGTTTCCAGACTTGCCAGCCAGGATTCAGAGTATTGACATTTGAAATATGTCCTAATAAGCAAGTTTTAGTTACATTTAAATGCTGTTTCGGCTAAGTATTTAAATTGTATGCTACATATATATACATAATATGTAATATGATATAAAAATAATATATGAACGTTTAGATTATATTTTAACTAGTGTTTATGCTGCCTCATTATCATCAACAAAGCTTGTGCTTGCAAATATGTGTAAATTAGTAAAATTCACTTTAAATATGCCCATATTAGAAAATCAGCATATTATAATGATTTCTGAAGGATCATGTGACACTGAAGACTGCAGTAATGATGCTGAAAATTCAGTTTTGATCACAAATTGCATTTTACAATATATTCAAATAGAAAACTGTTCTTTTAATTTTAAAAATAGTTCAAAATATCCCTGTTTTTACTGTATTTTGGATCAAATAAATGCAGTCTTGGTGAGCAGAAGAGACTTCTTTTAAATGGTAGTGTAGATCTAAAATTAAGTAAAGTCTTTATTTAAAGAAAATGTACAGTCAGATTACTTCTGACTGTACAAGTTTACTTATTAAAACTTGATTTTGATCATTAAGTCTCCTCACATTCATTCTCTTTCTGACACAATCCTCATCCAGGGGAGGGGTCTTTTGTCTCCTCAGGTGTACATCACCTCAATATTCATGATAGTTCACGCCTCCTCGCATATTACCTTTCAACACTAAAATTGTCATACAAAAGTTCAATTAGTATATTGTTTTGTATGAATGAGTGATCAGGATGGTTTTCACATAATTTTGTAGCAAAAACTGTAGGCTGCAAGATCCAGTTCTCAAAAGTCTTGTGGACAAATATTTAGTATGTGTTATATGGCCATATTTCAATTACTTAAAATGTTTGTTTTTTCAAAAGCCATGCATAAACGTTATTTTCTCAAAAATACAAACTTGTACATACATGTTGCTCACATATTATTGTAGCCCAGTTTGTGCTGAATACAGTGTTATCAGATTTTAGCCATTAATATGTTTTTAAGCAACTGAAAAAAGCACAAATGTCAAGGCATGTCAAAACTTCTCCAGGGCTCAAAACACCCTCAGAACCCAGAGGGTTAATAGACCTCTAAAACAAAGGACTAGAGGACATACATGGAAGTAAATGATTCAAAGCCTAAATAAGCTAGAAATATTTGCATGTATTTAAAGTGTGGTTTATCCTGTTGTGTAGAATCTCATGTAGTCTTTGCACCGTCAGTATTTTATTGCTGGTGAGGACGTCAGTGGAGGGTTTCAGGATGCTGGTCATGGTTTTGGCCAGATCCTCATGGACAGTTTTACCACTGGTTAACTTTGTCTCAGCCTTCAAAACATACTGTACACACAAACACAAGAAATGTCATATTACGCTATGACAATTTGAGAATAATTTATTTTATATGAGACATTGGAACACATCTTTGACATAGATTAAATTACTGTAATGTCACACTGCGGGCAGTAGTGCTTCTGGGTTCTTTTCAGTTATTATCAAGGGATGTCATTGGTTTAGAGTGAAGAAATACAGTATATGTAAGTTCTTTCTGAACTATTGACAAAACCTTTAACTTGATTCATCGGGCCTGTATGATTATGTCAGACTTGACAGGTTGATGAATACACATCCTCAAATGTTTAACACACTTCTAAAGCCTTAGTTTCTCACTGCAGTCAAAATAAACACAAAGACATATGGTATAAGATAATTGTTAGATAATATTTGACCTCATATCTGCTAAAGAGATTATACTTCGGAAATTAAAAACATTCATTTGAGATCAGAGTTTGTGTGATTCCTTCGTGAAAAAGCCACCGACAGCAGCTGTGGGGCAAATAGGTCAGTAACACATTATAATAAGGTTCCATTTGTTAATATTAGTTAACATGAACTAACAATGAACAATACTTTTACAGCATTTATTAATCTTGGTTGGTTAAAACATATAGTAATACATTTTTGTACATGTTAACATTATTTAATTCATTATGAAGTAACTTGAACTAACAATGAACAATTGCAAGATGAATAAATGCTGTAAAATATCCATTAAATTGGATATATCCCTCAATGCCGAGGCGGCAAGGAGCTACATGGCGATTCCACAGGTAGAACAAGCGGTTGCGGTACATCTGTGCCCACAAACCGCCGCCACTTGGTGGAGTCACCCCAGGCTCCCATCCAGACCCTGTTGGCTGACGTTGTTGTAGTTTCTGCCAAAACTTGTGAAAAATTACTCAGTCTTAGGGATTTTGATTTCAGAAGAATAGACTTTTATTCTCAGACCAAAAAGCCGAGTTGCCTGCAGAACAACTGAACAACTCTGGGTTTTGTTCACTTAAATACATCTCCCCAAACAAGGTGGGGCTTATACTTTTTAAACATGCATTATCCATCATCCTCTTCTTTGACTCTGGTCTGACCATTTTAAGAAGTGGACAGGAACCACCTTTGGAAGACATAAATTATCCCAGCAGTCATGAGAGCACACATGCAAGGCTATTCCTGTTTCTTAGTCACACATTGCCTGTCAGATATAACTGTGGTACAAATCAACAATGTTTACATTGATTATACCTGATAAAATCTCCCACATATCCCCCTTTGTGACTTTTAGATTCACAGCCCCGAGTGCAGTTTCATAATTCAGCCACCTTAGCTATGCTATCTAGTGACTCAATTAAGTCTCACTATTGCACTACCAATGACCTGATGATTATGCAACCGCACTCCGGTGGAGATTACAGAACCAAACATCTCTACTCAAATTATTTTAAGAGCAGAGTAAAATATTCTGTCTCCATGTCCTCCTTCATTCAATATATAAGCATGTTATAATCCTAAATGTGCAATTGGTCAGTTTTGATTGTGATGGCTCAGCTTTAATTGTGTTTGCCATAGTCTTGTGGAGTACATAATCAGAACATTCATCATATCATTAAAGTGTAATGTAGATGTCTTCAACCCAGATACTTTACGTATCATAGAGGGTCACCCGTTGGGGAGAGGTTAGCCTCTTCATTGGAGGTACTTGAATCCTCATCCAATGTTTGTGAATCCCAATTAGTTTTTTTAATCCAACCCTGATGTTCTATACATTGGTTATGCTCTACTGTAACTCTCCCATTATCTTGACATCTTAGCAATTCCATTTGCTTAACTGTGTACAACAAAATACTAACACTCCTATTACTATTGCTATTCCCCAAAACATTCCTAATTTAACAAACCATGCTCCCCATGCTCCTAACTTTAAATCAAACCAATCCCACATTTGATTATCTCTTCCATCATTTGATTTAACTTCAGTTCTTAAGCTTTTTAATTTAACCATGACTTCAATAAATGTTCCTCCCGGAGTGGTATTATTTGGTATAAAATACAACACTGATCTCCAAACATAACACATACACCCCCTTGTTTTGCCAGTAACCAATTAAGAGCCTGTCTGTTTTGCCATGTCATTCTACTTGTTTCACATACTTTTTTTCCTAAAGCAGATCATCATCATAAGTGTAATTAATAAATCTCTGTTGATTATAGTAAATATAATTGAGCCACTCTGTGTTTTTATTTTGTGTAATCCAAATGAATATTGATTCTAGCCCTGATTTGACCTCATCTCTAGCCTTAAATTCATTAGGTATACCCCTAGGTTGACCAATTGAGTCTAAAAACACATTAGGGTCTGTTTTATATGCTCTTTTCATTCTGTTCCTATCTTCCTTTATGAATTTTCCTGCTTCCCACTGTGCCATTGTAATTTCCTGAATCAATCGTACTCTAACGCATATCCCCTTCCATCCTAGTGGTAAAGACGCCATAAGTTGTACTTTTCCACTGACCCAGAAAAAATCTGCCACCACTATTGTTTGATCTTCATATAACTCTATTGACGGTAATGCTATAGTTTGATTTTCACACTTTTCTTTATATATTTGTATTCCCTTTCTCAATCCTTGTGCTTGAAGTACTGGGGCTCTTACAGGTACATCTGAGTGCCAAGCATTTGTTTTATCTAGGTTCCAAGTAGTAGCACATTTTCCCATAAATTCTCCCAAATCATGAACTCCTTCAGGTTTACTATAACACTCATACTCTTGGCTATAATCTATGTCATACCATTTTGGGATTTCTACCTTTCCTTTTTTTATTTTAATGTTCTCTTTTATATCCCCATATCTACACCAATATCCCCAATGTGGTTTATTGAATTGATCCTTAAGAATGGAATTTCCCAAAAACGCCAAACATTCCGCTGGGCAGTATGGTCTAACATGCTTTTTTAAATGACAAAAGTTTCTATTAAAGTTGGCACATTTTTGATAGTCAGGCTGATTTGGAATTACCGTTACCTTATTTAGGGGTGATTAGGAGCATAGTAGGCAGTTTTCCATACCTATCTCTTTTGCTGTAAAAGTTGCCCATTCATACCATTCATTATTTTGCGCTATTTCCCATAACCTATCTAATTTCCTAATATTTCCATTACTAATGATATTATTTTCAATGTTTCTATGTTGTTTTGATATCTTTTGTTTTTTTACTTAATTCTTGATCTGTTTGCATTATTTCTGAATTGCTACTGGGTTTGACTGAGGGCTGAAAAAGCAATGGTAGGGAAGTCTGGTTGACTTCCTGAGTAGTGGTGTTGGCTGTAGCTTGAGTTTGCATTGCCAGATGCAATAGGTATGTGATTATCATCACACATGTTATTGGATTCATTCCTATCACTTTCTTGATCTTCTCTGCTTTGCTTCACTCCCTGTGCAACTCTTTCTGAACTTTTGACATTATATACCTTTTCCTCTTGCATCTCTGGTCTTACCACACTTTATTTTCTATTGTCAGGTTCAAGTTGTTCTCCTTCTCCTTCCTTACTTACTTTGGGTACCCTTGTACAGTGGTTCAAATGATACCAGGTTTTAATTCCTTCCACTTGGACTGCTGTTGGAGTAGCTGTCACCACATTGTAAGGTCCCTCTCTCCTGGGCTCATTCCACTTTCTTCTGAATACTCTCAAATAGACTTCCCCTGGAACGACTGGACTTGATGTCTCTGTCTCTTCTTCAGGCTCTTTTCTCTTTTCCTGTAAATAGATAGCTTTATGTATTGCAGTTAGTTTTTTCATATAAGACCTCAGTTCCATTTGCAATTGCTCTACAGAGGGTCCTTTGTATGGACCTCTGCCTGTGCCAGGCATGGGTCAACCCGTAAGCATTTCATGTGGTGTTAAATGCGTGCTTCTGTTAGTTTGCATGCGATAAATCATTAGCGCAATAGGTAAAGCATCAATCCAGTTGAGTTTAGTACTTTCACATATTTTGTTAAGTTTGGCCTTGAGGGTACCATTTACCCTTTCCACCATTTACCCTTTCCACCATCCCTTGGGATTGTGGGTGATAAACACAGCATAACCTCTGTTTTATTCTTAGTTGCTGCAATACTTGTTTTACAGTTTTTTGAATGAATGCTGACCCGTTATCTGAACTTATTTCTGATGGTATTCCAAATCTAGGGATTACTTCCCTTGTTAGAAATTGAATAACTGTTCCTGCCCACTCATCTGCTGATGGTATTGCTTCTACCCATCTGCTAAATCTGTCTATTACCACAAGCATGTGGGTCAATGACAAATAAGATTTTCAAGATGAAAAAAAAATTTTTTTAAGCATAATTTTTATGTCCAAAAAAATGTATGGTGTTGATTCATATTGGTTTTACAGCATTTTAGGCAGCATTAATTCATTATTAAACCAGATTTCTGATTTTACCACCCAGAAAATGTCAGGTGGCGCGACCATATATTAATTTAAAATAATATACATTTAATGTACTTAGCACTACTGAGACTTGTAAATATGAATCATTGTAGTGTCTAAAATGCATATCACATGGTAAATTCCCTTTCTATTTCTTTATTTATTGCCCTTTTATTCCAAATCATATAAACGGCTGCTTTTCTGTGTGTTCAAACACCCATTTTTCCATAAGGACTTTTTATGTTTAGTTTTTAACTGTAAAAATGATTTGTATAAAGGTTTACAGTTATATTTCTTACTTAATTTTGCAATTGCAGTGGGAATTGATACATTTAAATGTAAATTTGCTGGTTGCACCACCTGACCATGACCGGTCGCACCACCTGACATTGTGATCAATAATGATTGATATTCACAAAATAAAAAGAAAGATATGTCAATTAATTTTATTCAGGTTTCAATTGGCTTTTTTATTTTAATCCTCTGACCAATTTATACTGTATCTCAATCATATAATTAAATTTCATTAACAAGAAAGTGCAAAACAATACTGCATGTTATGATAACATTTGATCATCGCTTCTATAAATCTAGAAATTTAAAACATTTCCGGGAACACATTTAAAAAACGAGAACATCTTTAATAAAATGTCAATACAAAAAACAAAACTTGGTAATACATAATACATATACACTAAAAAATGTTGGGTTGAAAATAACCTAATTTGGGTTGTTTTGCAACCCATGGCTGGGTCAAATATGGACAAACCCAACCGTGGGTTATTTTAACCTAACATTTTGGGTTGTACAGCCATCCCAACTCTATGGTTTGATTGTCTAACACAGTGGTTCTCAACCTTTTTTGAACAAACGCCCCCCTGACCTCTTCATGATCCTCTTAACGCCTGATACCTGACGCCTGAGTTTTTGGTAAAAAAAAAAAAGTGAGTAACGTAGGGTGACCACCTGGCTATTGCTCTGTTGCAGGTCAGCAGACCTGATTTTGCGGGACACGAGGGAGAGAACTTTAGTTAATATTAATATACTAGGTGAATAACTGCAAAAAGACAAATAATATAAAATCAATATTTATATTATTATGACTTTGTTATTCCCATCGGCCAATTACACATTGCAGAGTAGAGATGCGCGGATCAGCTCTAACGTCACCCGAATCAGCTCTTAAAAACAAACTCACCATCACCAATGATTTTCTCCGATTAGATATCCGCACCCGATCATCACATTACAATTAAAATTCTCAGGGCCAGATGTACTAATGCTTTTGCGCCCACTTCAGGCGTATTTGTTTCGCAAAGTGCGCATAAAACCATGGCGAGGTATGAACGAACGGGACGCACCGAGATGAAAGCGCAGATTGCCTGTCGCAATTGAAAATGGCAAAATGCGCTTTTCGTGTCATGCATATGCATTCATGGGATGGACAAGGGGAAAGTGGGAGTGTCACATAAATAGATGGGAGGGGAAGCGTAAACTGCGCCTAATTATGCGCCTAATTATGTATTCCGCGTTATGTACAGAAAAAGCCGGTGAAAGCGCGCCTCTATTTTGCACTGAAAATTCTCCGCCTCTTAAAAACTGAGGAAGCGGCTCTCCTGGCATATCCTCCTGGTGAAGTGGCAGCGGTAATCCGAGCAAGACGAAGACATAGGCTAAGGAGAAGAGCTGAAAAGATTTTTGCGCAGGCCGCCTGTTGAGTACCTCTGAGTAACGCCCCCCATTTGTGCCTGAGCGCCCCCCTCTCTGCTGCCTCGTTCACACCGCCCCCCAACACTGTCCAAACGCCCCCTAGGGGGCGGTACCGCCCCCGTTGAGAAACGCTGGTCTAACACATCTTATGAGGAGTGATAATTTTTTGCTGGGTTACAACAACCCAGTTGTAGGTAATGTCTCCCCATCCAGCTTGAAGCACTGCACTGATCAGCTGTCTCCAGTGTTCACAGACATTTTCAACACCTCACTGGAGACATGTCACGTGCCAGCCTGCTTCAAGTCTTCAACTATCATCCCTGTTCCCAAGAAGTCAAGGACCACAGGACATAACGACTTCAGACCCGTCGCCCTGACCTCTGTGGTGATGAAGTCCTTTGAGCGCCTTGTGCTTTCTCACCTCAAAGTCATCACCAACCCCCTCCTGGACCCCCTGCAGTTTGCACAAAGAGCCAACAGGTCTGTAGACGATGCAGTCAACTTGGCCCTCCACTAAATCCTCCGGCACCTGGACTCCGCAGGAACCTACACCAGGATTCTGTTTGTTGATTTCAGCTCTGCCTTTAACACCATCATCCCGGCTCTGCTCCAGGAGAAGCTCTCCCAGCTAAGTGTGCCTGACTCCACCTGCAGGTGGATCACTGACTTCCTGTCTGACAGGAAGCAGCATGTGAGGCTGGGGAAACACGTCTCCGACTCACAGTCCATTAGCACTGGATCCCCTCAGGGCTGCGTTCTTTCTCCTCTGCTCTTCTCCCTGTACACTAACAGTTGCACCTCCAGTCACTAGTCCGTCAAGCTTCTGAAGTTTGCGGACGACACCTCCCTCATCGGACTCATCTCTGATGGTGACGAGTCCGCCTACAGGTGGGAGGTCGACCACCTGGTGACCTGGTGCAGCCAAAACAACCTAGAGCTCAACACTCTAAAGATAGTGGAGATGGTTGTGGACTTCAGGAAGAACTCAGCCTCACCTGCACCTGCCCCCATCACCCTCTGCGACTCCACAATTGACACTGTGGAGTCTTTATGCTTCCTGGGAACGATCATCTCCCAGGACCTCAAGTGGGAGCTGAACATCAGCGCCCTCATCAAGAAAGCACAACAGAGGATGTACTTCCTGCGGCAGCTGAAGAAATTCAACCTGCCAAAGTCACTGATGGTGCACTTCTACATAGCCATCATCGAGTCCATCCTCACTTCCTCCATCACTATCTGGTACACTGCTACTACTGCCAAGGACTAGGGCAGACTGCAGCGTGTCATCTGGTCTGCAAAGAAGGTGATTGGCTGCAATCTGCCGCCGCTCCAGGACCTGTACGACTCCAGGACCCTGAAGCGTGCTGGAAAGATTGTGGCTGATCTCTCCCACCCTGGCCACAATCTCTTTGAATCACTCCCCTCTGGCAGAAGGCTGAGGTCCATCAGGACAAAAACCTCACGCCACAAGAACAGTTTCTTCCCAGCCGCCACTTGCCTTATCAACAATGCCCGGTACCCACCCTGACACTCTCCACACTCCACCTCTGGCTCTACATTTCACTGCACTACTCTGCTCTTTTTATTATATACTTACTTTTAATTGATACTGTGTTGACATATTTATATTAATATTTATATTGCTTATATTTTTATTCTTGTTCATATATTTAGAGACTGTGTGAACGCACCTACAACACCACAACAAATTCCTTGTATGTGTAAAAAATGTACTTGGCAATAAAGCTTTTTCTGATTCTGATTCTGATGTGTTTCAAGCTGTTTATAAAGGGTTTGAAAGGACCATATCAGTATTTTCTGCAGTTTTTGTGAATTTATAACTCAGGTGTACGTTCCATTTCTGCAGAGAGTATGTCATAGTTTTATATTTCACTACCTTCACTTATTGTAACTATATACAGACAAAAAATAGAAAGCGTTCTTCATAGAGAAAGCATAAGTATATTTTCATTCTCAATGTTTTGCATCTACAAAAACAAATTAAAATAGATTAATTTAAATATGCAATTGTTTTAGTATCAATGTTGATTATACAGTCCTATATTCTTGAAGAATAGGACTTTAAGATGGACAATGTGCTCTTTAAATTGTCACACATACCATAATAAAATAAAAATATATATATATATATACATATGTAGATTGCACCTTTAAACAACTTAAAAGCTTTATATATTTATTAAAATGTATTTAATATATTCAAAAACATGAATTAACATTACTTTTTTTAGTTGGTTTAACTGTAACTCTGGTCGCGACACCTGACATATTGGTCGCACCACCTGACATTTCAAACTCAATTAGAATCTAACAGGCATTAACTTGGATGCCTATACAAATGTTTGACCAGGTGCTCAAGGTTATACATACATTTTTTAAAATCAAATACACATTTTTATAATAACAACACATTTTCAAAGTTTTGAAAAGTTGAATCAACCTCATCATTACTCAAAAATGTAAAATTATCTAATATTTATGGGTGGGTGACTAATCTTGTTACTGCATCAAAGGGGTCCTCTGGAGTCTTCTGTGTGATGTCAAATGCCGTCACATGGTTTTCTTAAAGGAACGTTGCATAAAATTGCATTTTTATGTCGGTCGCCCTCCCTGACATTAGTAGAAGTCAATTTTTCAGAAAAACGTTTTTTAAGTAATAGAATAGTTTTGAAATAGGTCCGATACACTATTTCCCCTCATTTATAAGGAATTTAACATAAAATCATGCCAAAATATTTGATTAAGAAGTTTATTGAGAAAATGAACATTTATATCTCAGTTTTGTTCTCTGCTTGTACGTTCGGACGGTCACACCACCTGACATTTTTAGTCTTTCAAACACCAAAACTCAAAAAATCTATTGAATTTCAATAAAATGAAAAGGGTTTCTTATAAAGGAGTTATTGTAGATCCATTTGATATGTGACAAGTATTTATTCAAATTCTTTTTAGGAAAATAATGAATTTGGACACAAAAAATACATGTCATGTCATTGACCCATGTACCTTTTGCCTTGTACTCGCTTTATCATGTCCACATAATCTTGAATGGTCCTTCTGGTGTTGGTATGTGACCTATTGGTGTGGTTGTTCCTTTCCTAACATTGTTTTTGGCACAAATGTCACATGTGGACAAAAATTCGTCTACCATTGAATGTAAGTATGGTGACCAATATCCTTGCTGTTTAATTATTCTTATCACTTCCCCCTTTGCGCAATGGTCAAACCATGCAAATCTGTAATGAATATGTTTAATAGTGTAGTTGGTGTGACTATCTGTCCTTCATGTGAACGCCAAATATCTTGTGTGTCTTTCTTGGCTCCTCTTTGATGCCACATGGTCTGTTCATATGGACCTGCTTGTTGTTGAAATCTGATTATATAACCTCTATCTGAGGTTGTGGTTCTATTAAAATTGCTGAAGCTAACACTGCCACCTTACATCCTGATGCTTTTTTAGCTTCTAAATCAGCTTTGTTGTTACCCTTAATGATATAATGGTTTCCTTTTTTATGAGCCTGACATTTGATAACAGCTAATCACTTTGGTAACATCATAGCAGAAATTAACTGACCTATCTGTTGAGTGTGTTGGATGGTGTAGTATATTTTTATCAAGTTAATCAGGAATAATCAATGAAAACATTGTTGATTTATACCACAGTTATGTCTGAGGGGCAAACATGCAGTTTACTGTATGTAAAGGCCTGTGACGTGATGAATGTGCTCACATATGTTTGACTATTTGACTGTGTGTGCAGAAACATAAATAGCATTACTTAGGGGGGAGAAGTGATCTCTTCCAAAGGACTTTCTGTTACTTCTTAATATGGTCAAGACCAGAGTCAATGAAGAGCATGATAATGCGTGTAACCCCACCTTGTTTGATGAGGTGTATTTAAGTAAAACCAAACCAGAGATGGTTCAGTTGTTGTTGCTGTGGTTTCATGGCAGGCAACTCGGCTTTATTGTGTGATAATAAAGTCTATTCTTCTGAAATCAAAACCCCAAATATGCTGAGTGATTTTTCACAAAATTGGCACTAGAAACCACTACAATTGGCATCCGAACAGGGACAGAAGAGAGCAGAGTTGTTACATCGCGGGCTGGCTGGGAAGGCGAACACAAACACGGTGGCCACCATTAAGGGGTAAGCAGATTTTGCTTATAAACGTTTGTGTTACTTGCCAGTTTGCCTGTGGTGGTAAGAATGCTCAAAAAAAAGCTCTTTTAAACCAATAAAAAAAAGGAAAATAAGAATAAATAAAGGGTTTTTGATTCCAGAAGAAATAATTGCATGCAATCATCTGTTTTCTACTGTTAAGTGGGCCTTGATGGATAACAGTAAATTTTTGTTAATTGTTTTATGTTTATAAATCCTGTAGGAACGGGTCACTCAAGAGGAGTGTGTGTGTGTATAAATCCTGTAGGAACGGGTCACTCAAGAGGAGTGTGTGTGTGTATAAATCCTGTAGGAACGGGTCACTCAAGAGGAGTGTGTGTGTGTGTGTGTGTGTATAAATCCTGTAGGAACGGGTCACTCAAGAGGAGTGGTAGAATAGTTGCGTTCTAGAATTATTTTGTGTTATTGTGAGCTCTGTGTTTATAAAGGCCTTGTGTTTGTAAAAAGTGTGGTCATTTCTGTGGTTTGTGAGAGTATCTGTATTTGTGTTTGAAAGTGTGTGAAGAGCAAGTGTGTATGGAAGTGTATGACTGAGTACAGATATAAGCCCAGTACAAGAATTGGAATGAAAGCCTGTCTTGAGAAACTTTGGAATAATTAACTTTGTTAAAATATAGAAAACTAAAAATGTTCCAAAATATCAGCCTGTGCTGCATAACTGGTGAGGTGTATATATGCAATTTACAGCAGAGAAAATATATTTGGGCTATTTTCAACCTTCCATCAATATATGGAGGCAGAAGAGAGCTGATAATTGCAGGCAGAAAAGGCACCTAATAGATATTCTGGTTGTAAAGTGGAGATAAAACCAATGATAAAGATATATATAGATAGAAAGATACATTTAATAGAGTATAAACAAACAACAAGAAAATGAATAAAAACAGTGAGAAAATATAGATGTAAACGAAATAAAAAAAAAAAAAGAAATCAAAAAGTTAACTCACAACTGGCTGGAAAACATTTAGTCTTGGCTGTTCTTAGTCTAGCAGCTGTTGATTGGAATGGGCTAGAGCATAACTCCTAAACTAGACTGTAGCATAGAAATGTATTTGACTTCATGCAGAGAATCTATACATTCAAGAGATATTGTTGGGTGTGTGACCAAGTTAGAGAGACTTAGCTTTGCTGCGTAGACAGAAAGTTAACTCTTAGCTTCTGAGGTTTTTTTTTAGACTAGCAGCTGAAAAATATGCCAGACCTCTGAACTAGTCAGTCACAGAAGACACGTGAACTTCATATAGAGAATTTGTGAAGTCAAAAGGGATATATGTGCTTAAAGTTTAACCTTTAAAGCACAGGGACAAGTAACAATAAAAAAATTGAAATTGAAATAAAAAATTAAACAACTGTAAAGTAATTAAAATCAGTTTGAAAAATCAAAAATAGCTAGGAGAAAAATAAAATAATAAATAATAAGAATAAGAATTAAAGCTTTGAGTCCAGTGTATTACATTAAACTGAAGTCAACTAAGTAATTGGAACTTAAACAAAGGTTGTAGTTAAGATAAGTGTTGTTATATCACATAAGGTAAAACTCCAGTGGAAATACTAAAATCTAGAAATCCACTGTGTAAAATCTCAAAGAAATGAGAAAGCAAAATAAATAAATAAATAATAAAGTGACATGAATTAACTTTGTGTATTATAAAGTAAAGGTGAAAGAAATTGGAAATTTTTTTTCAAAATATTGCTGTTGAAGATTAGTGTAGAAGGAAATACATAAAAAAATAAGAGATTCATTTATTCTCTAAATGTATTGATTTATCTAAATTAATGCTGCTAAAATAATTTTTCATTTTTATATGCCAAGTAAAAATGAAGAAATAACCAGTGAAGAAATAAAAACTAAGATCTAGATGAAGACTGATCCTAAAGGTAAATTGACAAACATATAGGAAATGTATTCAAAATGGGGTATAATAATTCATATATTAGAAGAAGATAAGGAAAATTATTTAGAAAGACATTTAGATTAAAAGGTTAAAAAAACAATAAATAAAAAGATAAGAGTAAAAACAGGAAAAGTAAAAAGAATAAAGAGCTATGACCAGTTCATTGAGAAACCTGAGCATGCAGAGAAGGGTAAAATGACAGGATCCTTTTTAAAAATACCTCCCTATGTGACCCCAAAGGTCAGCTCCCAAAGGTCAGCTCCAAATATTTTAGATAGAATGTGGATGGTATTTCTCTTAGTGAGGCCAGTAGTTATCAAAGCCACAGAAAATGGGAAAGGGAGATTAAAAAGAAGGATTTTGAAATAGGAATATGAAAAGTAAATCTTAAATGTGAAAATTTCACATTCATGTGTCTGTTTTATGTTCTGTCTAGTCCAATATGAAAGAATAACATTTTTAACAATATTAAATTAAACTATAATGTCTTGATATATACATTTAACCAGGATTATACGTTTTATTTTTAATGTGTTTAAATATGTCTGGAGAACAATGTACATGTGTGTGCAACTTTATTGGTGTAAACTTGATCAACCAACAAAAATAAGACAGATAGTGTTTATTATTTTTGCTAGAAAATGTCTGACTGGAGAGATTGAGTGAGACCTGATAGTGAACAGAGAGGTTAAACACGGTGTCTCTCATAATGTCTCTAGTCAAACACAGGGGGCCCCCGAATTTAGAAAAAAGAGATAGCAGATTCTTTTAAGATTAGACATTTTTCTTTTCTTTCTTGTTTTATATAGTGTAGGCATTGGTTGATCATGGGTACACTGAAAGTTGTCACTGAGACTAGAATTAAAGATTAATTTAAATCATTTCATGTTCTCTATTGTTCAAATTAGCTCAGAGAAGTTTTTTCTTGGGTTTGTTCTATGACCAGTCATGCCAGATAAAATTAAAATAAGTCCCAATATGTGGTGTATTTGTTTGGAAAAAATATTGATAATGCTAAGGAAAAACTGATAATTGGTACTGGGTGAAACCCATGGAGAAACATTAAGATTGAATTGAATATTATAAATAATTTCGTGTTCATATGTCTATTCTGTGTGAAATTGATGCTAACTATGTTTTACTCTTTCTGTTGTCAGCATTGTGTAAGTCATTTCAGTAACTCATTCTGGAACCAGTCTCTCACCATTGCAGATTGCTGAGCCAGATGATTTATTGAAGAAGCTTATAATACAGGAGACAGTCCGGAGAAAAGAAAAAGACTGAGCAATACAGTATGTGGGCTGTTATATAATTGGCCCTCCTACTATCATGAATGCTGGTAATCATTACTGAATTGACATTTCAATTGTGGATTCAAATTTCTCTTGATAAGTTGATTTCAGTCATATATAACTAATTGGATGTTTGATTCTCCAACTGCCATCCATGGGTGCAATATCCATGTCTAAATTGTTCTGAGGGTCTAAATTTAAATCCAGCATCTAATTGCGAATTTGTTGATGTGAAGGTTAAATATTAAAACTAAATGGCAAAGTAAGAGTAACATATTGGATTGTTTACTCCCCTAAATTTTCCAAAGACTACCCTCACTTTAAAGAAAAAGCTTAATCAGTACTGCAAGGAGTTAATTAAGTGTCTATTTCTAGTAAGCTATTTTTTATTTTAAGTTAAATCCATGAAAAAACTGTTTTAAAGGTATACAGTTTATGCACAGTGACATCTGTCTCTGCTATTTAACTGAATAATTGATCATGAAATGCTGATAAGTATAAAACGTAATAACAGGAAAAATAATATTATTAAATGATGATAACATTAGGATATAAAAATGAGACTTGTAAGAAATTCAAAGGACATAATGTATTTTACTGATCAATTATTATATGTCTGAACTTCCATTGTGCCACTTTACTATTTTATTTTGTTTAAAATCTTTAACTTATTTTCTGTTAATTTAAAAAAGTTAATTTATGTTGGTTTATTTGACATAATGAAAGTTCCTACTCCTGAGAAAACGTAAGAAAAGGGAGAAAGTAATCATAAGAAAGTTTATTGATTTAAAACGAAAACTTGAATTTCTCAATGGTATGAATACAAATGCGCATTATTTTTATTGCGCGAGGAGGGAAGAGATAAGAGGAGTAGAAATTCAGTTCAAGTTTTTAAGTGGGCTAAAACCATATCACAAAATTGTTTTATTTTCTTAGAAATTGTTTTATTTTCTTTTGATTTTATTTTCTTTTATATGGAAAATGATGTGATTTGACAATAATGATAGATACAGTAATATGAAGGAAAGGTTCAAACAGCTTTCCTCATCATGATTAAGTATATTTGATATTTGATATTCAGAGGGCAATTTGAAGTGAATTGCTCATACTAAAGAGATCTGGAAGAATAAATGTAGGTTCTAAAACTACCTAAAAATTATTAAATTAAAGTGATGATTTAAATTAAGCATCTTAGAAGCTTGACAGAGGCGATCCTGTATTTTGATTTCTTCTGATGGTAAGTCTTCACCAAGAGACAAGGTCTTTTGTGACCTTTGCTAAAGGAAAAAACATAACAACTTGAATGGAAATTAGTGAACTGTAAATGAGTTTAATTGTTGCATTTTACTTTTCATTTGGACAATTTCAATAGATTGTTGAACTTTGAATAATGCTTTGTGAATTTAACCATGTTTTGGACTGTCTCAATGTTTGAGCAGTTGTAGATGGCTCCATTGGCTGTGATGGTTCTCGGGTGATGCTCCCTAAAACAAGGGAAAATGTCTGTTTGCTGATACCAGATTATTAAAGATTGGATAATAAGACTGAGCGGTACCGAGACCAGAGACAAGAGATGATAACCCAATGATGGGTAAAACTCTCCAGTGGCAAGAGGTGACGACCCAATGACGGGTAAAGACTCTCCATTTGCAAAATGAGAGCTGCCTAAGACAGGGCGCCACCGCCCTGGAAAGATGCCCAAGAAGGGTGAACTGGGTTTAAGGAAGTGGATGGATGCTTTTAGGAAAGAAGCATCAAAAGGGAGGTCTAGAAGAAACCTGCCAGAAGTTGTGAGTTCCACTCAACCCGACTGTGTCTTAATAACTGCTTTATTAAAATATTTTATCACAGCAATGAATAACAAGCATTCTATCACTGTGTTATCAGGGGATCACACCCCGTGTAGAAGACCAATTATAGATTGATTTTGGAGGTAAAGCTTTGAGAACCATTACATACAAAGAAGTGCCTAAATTATTAAAGAAGTATTAAGCAAACCTGGGACTGTTTGCATGATGAAGAATTACGATTGGAAAATTATTTTTGTTTATGCTTTTATTGAACTCATGTACATTTTAATAATAATGAAGAATGGAAAAGAATATATGGTGGTGACTAAAAATTAACATGGCCTGATTGCCAAAAGAATGGGGTGCACAATTAACTAAAATTAATATAATATCTGGATAATAACATTGTGGAAAGAATAAGATTCTGTTGTATGTGATCATTGGTAAAATAATTTTGGATTCAAGCAACAGTAAAACAGATGACTTTGATCGATGTGTATGGCCCAATGCAATGGCAACTACCCTGAATGGACAGAAAGACCAACTTGGGAGGAAATTGATTCCTTCAATGAATATATAAGAAGATATAAAGAACCACGCCCTGGGTGTAAGTGCCGGTTAACCTCTCCCCTATGGGTGATCCTCTACGATGCGCAAAGCATCTGGGTTGAAGACGTCTACACTACAAGCAAGAACTCTTAAAATTAGGATGAATATTTTGTTTAATGCAATCTACATAACTGTGACAACCAAAAACAAGACCAAACCAGGAGCACGTACATGCTTAAATATGTTAATTTGTGACTAAAGTCACAGAGGAGGGAATATGTAGTATATTTTTATCAAGTTAATCAGGAATAATCAGTGAAAACATTGTTGATTTATACCACAGTTATGTCTGAGGGGCAAACATGCAGTTTACTGTATGTAAAGGCCTGTGACGTGATGAATATGTGCTCACATATGTTTGACTATTTGACTGTGTGTGCAGAAACATAAATAGCATTACTTAGGGGGGAGAAGTGATCTCTTCCAAAGGACTTTCTGTTACTTCTTAATATGGTCAAGACCAGAGTCAATGAAGAACATGATAATGCGTGTAACCCCACCTTGTTTGAGGAGGTGTATTTAAGTAAAACCAAACCAGAGATGGTTCAGTTGTTGTTGCTGTGGTTTCATGGCAGGCAACTCGGCTTTATTGTGTGATAATAAAGTCTATTCTTCTGAAATCAAAACCCCAAAGATGCTGAGTGATTTTTCACAAAATTGGCACTAGAAACCACTACAATGGGAGTTCCATCTCTCTTTTTGAAACCTCTCTGTTTCCACACAGCCCCAAATAGATGACATACACCATGAGCATAAGCTAAATCAGTAAAAATATTTGCTATTTGTCCTTTTGCTAATTGGCATGCAATTGTGAGAGCTTTTAATTCTGCTAATTGAGCAGAACATGACTGTACACAATGTTGGGATATTACTGGTATAAATTCATCCTTGTCTTTCTTTATTACTGAATAGCCTGTATGAGTTCCCATATAATCTCTAAAACTGGAACCATCAACAAAGTAAATTACTTCTGCTTCAGAGATCGGTGTTGACTCAAGATGCGATCATAACCTAGTGAATGCCAATGAATTAGCCACACAATCATGGGGCTCACCTTCATAAGCCAGAGGAATCAATTCAGCTGGATTGATTCTATTACATCGTTTAATGGTAATATTTGGATACGTCAGTAGTGATGAGTATGCTAAAATATGGACTTGCGTTAAAACAAATTTTCCTTGTTCTAGTAACTCTACAATTTTGTGATGCGTGTAAATGATTACTGGGTACCCCATAGTCAACGTGGATGTCTTCTCATAAGCAAAATATAATGCTACAAGGCCTTGTTGGTAACATGGTGGGTTACCTTGTGCTACATTGTCCAACTTAGTGCTATAGTACGCTATGGGTTGTTTTTTCCTGCCACTACATGTCTCTTGCATTAATACAGCTGATGCATAGTCATTAGTTCTGTTTGCCACATACAGGTGAAAAGGTATAGTGTAGTCGGGATTACAGAGGGCAGGTGCCTGTTGTAGTTCTTTCTTTATAGATTCAAATGATATTATTGCATCTGAATTCCATTTTAATGGAGTATTTAAATTTTGCAATCCTGCTTGTTTCATGATCTCTCTTAGTGGTGCTGTTTTTACTGCATATCCCTCTATCCAATCAGAACTGAAGCCTGTCATTCCTAGGAAGGTCATCATCTGTCCTACTGTTTGTGGCAATGGTGTTTTACTTATGCCTTCTAAATTATCTG
This sequence comes from Xyrauchen texanus, assembly GCF_025860055.1. NCBI lineage: Eukaryota > Metazoa > Chordata > Actinopteri > Cypriniformes > Catostomidae > Xyrauchen > Xyrauchen texanus. The sequence goes on from NC_068293.1 coordinate 305,168, forward strand.
GAGCTATAGCTTTTGTGCCATATGAGCTCAGTCGTCCTAAGTATTCCACTTGTGGCTGGCAATACTGTAGTTTTGTTTTGGATGCCTTGTGTCCTCCTTGAGCTAACTTAGTAAGTACTTTAATAGAATCTTTATGACACTGTTCCAATGATGTGGAGCAGATCATTAAATCATCTACATACTGCAGCATAGTGCTGTCTATCATTAGGTCTTCTAAATCAGTTTTGAGAACTTGATTAAATATATGTGGTGAGTGTTTAAATCCGTGTGGCATTTGTTTGTAAGTATACTGTTTTCCAGCATATGTGAATGCAAACAAGTACCTACTTTCCTTTGCCACCGGAACACTGACAAAAGGCCGAACATAAATCAATCACGGTAAAGTTGTAGCGTGGCCACATAAGGGGAAGCTTTTAAATAAGGTTAATGACAAAAAACTAAGTATGTTTAGTCATTATAGTCTATTAGTGGTATTGTTTTCCCCTGTAAGCTGTTGTGTATTTGTCCCCGATTTCTGTTCGCGCGAGAACTTCTCGTGAATTTGCATCACGTGATTACTTGCCACGTAAACAGGAAGAGACTGTGACTTTCTATATAAGGAACTGGTATGCCGGTCTTCGGGAGGCACTACCATTCACAAAACTTTTCATTCATTCGTTGGATTATTAATGCTGACTGACCTGGAAGCGCTGGGTCGCTGTTCTTAGGAGTATTTTCGTTTGGCTCGCAGCCTGGATTACTTTTATCAGAGGACATAAGCCAGTCATCTGCTTCACTTGATCCTGCTCACGGACTACACAATTTCCCGGTGAGGCTGATCTGAACGCTGTCATTAACTCTGTGCACGCTGGATTCCACTTTTACACTCACATACACCTTGCCTTGTATCATTGTAAATGTTATTTTGGTTTGTAAATACACTTGGGTTGATTGTTTATTCATCAGTGTTGTGTAATACTTTTTTCTACTCTGTAGCCTATAGAAACGGGACATTTGTTCCCATTATTTTGTTATACTCAACTTTATTATATTGTGGAGTGTTACAAAGTATTTGGCATCAGGGGGGACATTTGTCAGCAGGGTGTGTGGGTTTGGAACATCAGCTGGCCAATCTCGTAAATCATGTACCAGTTGCCACTTAGATTTGTTTGCTTTGATTACAGGAAAAATTGGAGTATTACAGTAACTGTTTGTTTCCACCAATACTCCTGCTTTTACTAGACCATCTACATATAGTGTCTTTTATGCCTGTTTCAGCCTCAGGCTGCAAAGGATACTGTGATTTTCTTGGTAGACGTGCACCTGGCTTAAGTTGTATTCTTATTGGACTGGCTGAATTTACCAGTCCTACATCTGTGTCATGCTGAGACCATATCTCATTTGGTACCTGACACTCCAATTCTTTAAATAGTTTAGCATCAATAGTCTCTACCAATTTGTGTGTTGTCATCATTTGCGTTTGTATTTTTTCATTGATGACTACTTCCTGTGGCGTACCCATCAATGACGTCCCACACAAAATCTTTATGTAATTTTTGTCAGCAGAATGGAAAATCAATGGATTTACTGTTGTTTCCCATTGGAACTGCTTAGCTTTTATCATCAATGGCACCAAATCTTTTGCACTTGAATTTTTCCCTAAATAAAAGGATACATGTGGAGCGGAATCTACTACATTAAACCAATTTTTTACAAATTAATTCTCAGTTATACTCAAATCTGCTCCCTGTTTACCTATTATGATGTATTGTGAGGTTATTTGGATTTTTTTGTCCTTTAGTTCCTTCCTGCCATTTGTTTTCTATTTCTGCATCTCTCTCAAGATCGTATATCATTGTACAGTGAAATTCTGATTTTGGCAACTGTGCTTCTGGAATCTGTGCTTCAATAAATTTTCCCCATTTATTTATTGTTTGTCACGCGTCATTTTCTATATGTCCTATCCAGTACACATTTGCTCTTGGCTCAGAAATCATCATTTGAGTTCTTATTCCCTGTAAGTCTATATACACTCCCTCTGGAGAACACCAAATTTGAAGTTCCAAATTACACAATGCATCTCTTCCTAACAAATTAACTGGTGTCTGATTTGATACCAGGATATGTATGGTTGCAGTTTTGTTTTTAGTTTGTAGGCAAACTGGAGCGGTCATTGGAATTAGTTGCATTTGTCCCGAGAATCCTATTGTCTTTGCAAATTTTCCAGACAAGGGGAGATGTGAGGCATAATTTGAATTTACACACGTGTAAACTGCTCCTGTGTCTACTAGCATAGGTATGGTTTCCCCCTCTATTTTAACCTGCAGCATAGGTTCTTAATCAGCATTGGTTGTTAAAATTGGAAACTGACTCTCCCTTTAGGTTCTCTGGGCATCCCTAATATCCTTGATTTGGACCTCCCCACAGGTTTACTAAGCCTTGACCTGCACCCCGGTAGGGCTGATTCTTTTTTCCGATTGTGACATTGACAATGGATGTAGGGACCTGGTTAGTATTTGCAGGGATTTCTGCGGATGAATTCAGCTGCACAGTTGGTGTTGATGCATTTACAGGAGCCATTACTGTCATTTGCTCTGATTCTTCTTTCTTTATTGTAGCTTGAATCTTTTTCTTATTCTTTTGTGTAACTTCTTCAAGCTGTAACTGAGTTAGTTTTTTCTGCAGCTCTTTCTCTTGAGTTTTTAGCTTTTGTTCAGTTTTTCTGTATTGCTCTACTGCATGAGTCACATGATCACAAAACTCCTTGTGTGTTTTGGAGGTTAAGCTGACCACGTCTTCCAGCCTGCTCTTTACAGCTTCTGGCATAGCATCTATCATAGCATTTCTGAACAATGTAGCTATTAATGAGTCTCCTTCTGGATTCCCTTCAGTCTCTTGCTTCCATTTGTTTAGTTGTTTCTGAACTTATGTGATTGGGTTTTCTGTTTCCCCCAGCTGTTCCCCTTTTAATGCCTTAGGTTCCACTCTGGTTGGATACTCATTACGCATTGCCTGCCACACTGCTGGACGGTGTGCATCAAAAACAGTTCCATCCATATAATACGAATCCACAGCTCTATCCAGATCTGATGCTTGAAGGATTTTTACCATATCTGCTCCTCCTATAACTTTTGCCAGGAGTGCTTTAGTCCCCCACAGATAACAGTTTGCCCATTGTTTGTTCTTCAAACACTCTTATCCACTTTCCAGCCCCCTGGTGGATATCAAGGAGGTGAGCGACAAGCCCATCAAGGTCCTGTGTAGTCCAAGGTACATATTGCGTACCTTTAATTAAAATTGGGAGTTGTTGCGCCAATGATCTAAGCCTTCCTTTTTCTCTCCCCTGCATCCACCTTCCTTCATCAAATGACAGCTCCTCTTCACTCTCCCTCTCCCCTGTGTCTAATAATCTGCTTCTACTTCTGACCAATTTATCTGTATCTCGTATTAATTTCTCTGTTTCTTTATCTCCTGTTCTTCTCTTCTCACTTGTCCTAATGGTTCTTCACATAATGTTTCTTCATTAAACTGTGCTTTCATTTTTTGTAACGCTGTCTGTGCTTGATCATAACAATCTAATGACAGACTACTCTCACTTTTTCTATGCTGTTTCTTTTTTGGTTTTGCCCCTAATTTTGTAAGTGTTTCTTTTTCAAACTGCACATTACCTTCCATCTGCATTTCTTCTAAAACCTCTACAGTTCCCTTGAGCATTGGTAATTGACCTTCTGTGTGCATATTCGGAGGCGATTTGACAAGGGCCTCTTCTCCTTTTTTATTCATCTCTTTTTCTGCCTCTTTTAGTATTTTCCTAGACTGTCTTATATTTTTTAGAGAATTTTCTCCTTCTTTCTTGAAAAATATTAGCACTTCTCTCTCTCTCTCTCTCTTTACTTTAGTTACTTTCCTTAGGTCTATCATTTTTTATCAATGTTTCCATTTCCTTGCACAAAGCTACATCAAATGTCCCTTCTTTTGGCCATTTTGTTATCATATTTTTGGTTCTTTTTTGCCATTTGTGTGAGAAAAGTTCTTTACACAATGGATATTTTAATCCTAATATATCCACAGGAGTTGCTGCCATAATTATACCTTTTATTTTATAACAACCTTTTGTTTTAAAATCCAATTACTTAGTTGACTTTGTTTAATTTCTATTTCATTTTCAAATTTTTTATTGTTACTTGTACCTGTGCTTTAAACGTTGAACTTTAAGCACAGATATATCTCTTGAATGCACAAATTCTCAGTATGAAGTCCACTACTTTTTATGGACTAGTTCAGAGATCTGAACGGACTAGTTCAGAGATCTGAACTTTCTATTTACGTAGCAAAGGCTGAGTCTCTCTATCTTGGTCACACACCCTACTATATCTCAGATTTGAGATTTCTGTGTGTTACCTAAGGACATTTCTTTCCACAGTTTTATGAGACAGCTTTCATTTCCAAACTCCATTCAACACATAAAAGACAAACTTTCTTTATTGGAAAAGTTTTCTTTAACTTTACTCCATTCATCTTGTCCCTTATTAATTTATTGGGCTCATATTACATCCACTCAGTGTTCCTTTTATTGCCAAGGACTCATCACACATTCCAATCCCTGTACTGGGCTTATATCTTTATTCAGACATACTTTTCCATACACACTCGCACTACACACTCTTTCAAACACAGATACAGATACTGTTACAACCACAGTAATGTCACACTTTTTACAAACTCAAGGCCTTTATTAACACAGAACTCTCAAAAAATACAATACATTCTAAAACACATTATTATTATTCCTATTCTAAGTAACCTGCAGGATTACTTTGCCTACCTGTACAGACCTTGTATTGCTTTTCAATAGAGCGGTATCTGTAGGGCTTTTTCCTGCCTACCTGTGCAGACCTTGCATTGCTTTTCAATAGAGCGGTATCTGTAGGGATATTTCCTGCCTACCTGTGCAGACCTCGTATTGCTTTTCAATAAAGCGGCAAAAAGTTGCTTACCTTTTAATAGTGGCCACCTGTTTGTGTTGCCTTCCCAGCCAGCCCGTGATGCAATCACTCCTCTGCTCTCTTCTGTCCCTGTTCGGGCGCCATTTGTTGTAGTTTCTGCCAAAACTTGTGAAAAATATTTAGATTTCAGAAGAATAGACTTTTATTCTCAGACCAAAAAGCTTGTTGCAGAACAACTGAACAACTCTGGGTTTTGTTCACGTAAACACATCTCCCCAAACAAGGTGGGGCTTATACTTTTTAAACATGCATTATCCATCATCCTCTTCTTTGACTCTGGTCTGACCATTTTAAGAAGTGGACAGGAACCACATTTGGAAGACATAAATTCTCCCAGCAGTCATGAGAGCACACATGCAAGGCTATTCCTGTTTCTGCACAAACCTTCAAATAGTCACACAAATATTGAGCACACATTCCATCACGACCACAGGCCTTCACACACACACACAGTAAACTCTTCTCACACACACACACACACACACACACACACACACACACACACACACACACACAGTAAACTGCATGTTTGCCTGTCAGATATAACTGTGGTACAAATCAACAATGTTACATTGATTATACCTGATAAAATCTCCCACAATGTCATCACTGACGGCTAAAGCCTACAGCACTGCTGGGCATGCCGCTTCTGCCTTGCATGCGATGGCACTCCTGTAGGTGCACCAAGCCAAGGCACTAAGAGAACTACATGAGGGTAGTCCTGACATGGGACTAATGCAGGAGCTGCGCTCGGCAATCGACTTCGTCCTTCGAGTAACAAAGGTCACGGTGCGAGCTCTCGGGCAGGCGATGTCCACCCTGGTGGTCAAGGAATGCCACCTTTGGCTCAACCTGGTTGAGTCACAAGAGACCGACAAGGTTCGCTTCCTTGACGCCTCCATCTCTCAGGTTGGGCTGTTTGGTGAAAACATTGGAGACATTGCCAAGCACTACCCACATTTTACATAAAAGGGCAGTTTCCTCATTCTCTGGGCTCTATTTCCGGTCATGACTGCCGGCCACCGGCTCTCTTTGGCAGGTGCGGCGCCCCAGAGCCGGGCCCCTCGTTTCACCGTGCCCAGCAGCGGCACAAACCCCCCCCCAAATGTGATGGTCTCCACGGATTTCGAGGATGAAGATCTTCCTCCCCCATCCCAGGCTGTTCAGGGCATGGTCACATGGAGCCAGGTAAGTGCTTTGATGTCTCTAGACTCAGCACCTCGGGCTCTGCCCCGTCACGAGGCCCCGTCCACTGGTACGTCCGACACCATAGTTCCTTTGGTCCCTCTCGCACGGAGCTTGGGAGTGTGGCTCAAGCTCCCCAACCCATCGCGCTGGTTGTTCAGGACCATCCGACTCTGTTATGCGATTCCATTCGCCAGGTGCCCACCCAGTTTCAATGGCATCCGCTTCACTGTAGTGAGAGGTGAGAGTGCCGCTACCTTGTGCGCAGAGATCGCCACCCTTCTACGGAAGGATGCGATAGAGCCTGTCCCTCCGCCCCTTTACAGCCCCTAATTCATCGTACCCAAAAAAGGGTTGCAGCCAATCTTGGACCTGCGAGGTCTGAACCGGGCCTTGCACAGACTCCCGTTCAAGATGCTCACGCAGAGACGCATTTTAGTGAGCGTCCGGCATCAGAATTGATTCACGGCGGTAGACCTGAAGGACGTCTGCTTTCATGTCTCGATTCTTCCTCGACACAGAACCTTTCTCTGATATGCCTTCAAGGGTCAGTAATACCAGCACAAAGTCCTCCCTTTCGGCCTGTCCTTGTCCTCTCGCCCCTTCATTAAATTCGCAGAGGCAGCCCTTGCCCCGCATCCTCAACTAACTCAACAACTGGCAAATGCTAGCTCACTCGCAGGACTTGTTGTGTGCAACACACTGTACCCCTGAAATATTACACAAGTCCTGTTGAGCAACATCTGGAACGTCCTATTGGAAAGAAAAACATAACTGCATGGCTTGAAAATTACAACCAACTCCTTTTTTTCCAGTGCAAGATGCAGAAACAATAAAAATCTGTTGTGCAATTTGCCTGAACATAATGATTCTCTTCATACTGGATTTTCTACTCATCATGGCAGCAGTAATTCACCAAATGATGATGAAATGATGGCGACAATGCAGATAAAAAAAGCAGCGCATTGAAAATTGACTAAAATTCTCCCCTTCGTGTTTGATTTAAATCTTTTGCTCATGAAAACATCATGGTTACTGTTGTAACCTCCATTCCCCGAGGGAAGGAACGAGGCATTGTGTCGAATGAAGTGACACAAGGGGTCTTCCTGGGACGCCAAACGTACCTCTGAACCTAAGAAAAGACCAATGTCAAGTTGGCAGACAGAATTTTCATGCCCCGCCCCGGACATACGGGTATAAAAGGAAATGGGGCAGAGAGTGCCAGTCAGGATTTTGCACTGAGGAGCCAAAAATAAGGTATACATTTTTACAGTGGTATGTCTAGCTGTGGCAGGAGGGACACAACGTCTCGTTCCTTCCCTCAGGGAACATGACGTTCCCCTTCTGTCACTCACTCAACGTTGTGTCCGGCTCGGACCTGACAAAACATGGGACCGACTCAACCCTGAGATTGTAAAATCTGGCAAAGGTATTGGGTGTTGCCCAGCCTGCTGCTCTGCAGATGTCTGCTAAGGAGGTGCCATGGTCCAGTGCCCATGAGGATGCCACACTTCTTGTAGAGTGTGCTCGATCCTGCAAGGGGGAGGCAGGCCTGGGTGTGATAAGCTAAGGAAATAGCATCAACGACCCAGTGAGCTAACCTCTGTTTGGACACGGCATTCCCTTTCCGCCGAAGCAGACAAAGAGCTGCTCAGAACATCTAGATCTCTGTGTGCGGTTCAAATAGATACACAAAGCACTTACCGGACACAGCAAAGAGAAGGCTGGGTCTGCCTCCTCCCAGGGCAGCTTGTTTGCAGGTTCATAACCTGGTCCCTTGAAGGGGTTCTTGGAACCTTGCGCACATAGCCCGGTCGTGGCCACAGTATAATGTGAGTATGTGCCGGACCAAACTCCAGGCAGGTGTCACTGACAGAGAATTCTTGCAGGTCCCGAACCCTCTTGATGGAGGCTAATGCAATCAGGAGGGCCATCTTCAGGGAGAGGGCCTTGAGCTCAACTGAATCAAGTGGCTCAAAGGGGGGTCTCTGAAAGCCCTTGAGGACCACTGAGAGATCCCAGGAGGGGAACTGGCTTGGTCTGGGAGGGTTCAGTCTCCGAGCGCCTCTAAGGAACCTGATAATCAAGTCGTGCTTACCCAAGGACTTGCCATCTACTGCATCGTGGTGGGCCGCGATAGCAGCTACATACAACTTCCAGCAGGAATGAAAAGCACTGACCAAACTGCTCATCTCTGCGGGTCTTCAGCTCGGGATGGACACCAATTCGAGAACGAGCGCCACTTTAGGGCGTAAAGTTGCCTGGTGGAGGGAGCTCTGGCTTGGTTGATCGTGTCTACGACTGCAGGTGGTAGATTACTTAGATCTTCTGCGTCCCGTCCAGGGGCCAGACGTGGAGGTTCCAGAGGTGCCCCATCCCTGAGAAAGAAGGTCCTTCCTCAGGGGAATTTTAAAGGGAGGTGCTGTCACGAGGAGCGTAAGATCTGAGAACCAGGTCCGGGTGGGCCAATAAGGAGCCACCAAGGTGACCTGTTCCTCATCCTCCCTGATCTTGCACAGCACCAGTATAAGGAGGCTCACTGGGGGAAATGTGTACTGGGGGAAATGCAGCCCCCTGTGTGCTAGCGCATCTGTCCTGAGAGGAGCTTCTGTTAGGGAGTACCAGAGCAGGCAGTGGAAGTTGTCATGGGAGGCAAAGAGATCTATCTGTGCTGTGCCGAATCGGTCCCAAATCAACTGGACTGCCTAGGGGTGGAGCCTCCACTCTCCGCTGGGCGAAACCTGTCGCGGCAGCGCAGCCGCTGTCGTGTTGCGGTTGCCAGGGATGTGAGTTATGCGCAGCGACCTGAGTAGCGGCTGACTCCAAAGAAAGTGATGGCGGGCGATTTGTGATGAGAGCACACGCTGCCTTGGCGATTTATGTACACTACCTTCGCGGTGCTGTCTGATCAGATCAAGACGTGCTTGCCCCGAATTAGCGGGAGAAACCTCCACAGGGTAAGAGATACAGCCAGCCACTCTAGGCAGTTAATGTGCCAGTTCATGAATTTATGCGTCTCCGCATGAGCCAGGAATGACATTTCTGACTATTCATTTTCATTAAATTCTGCAAGAGAGTTATAAATAAATAAAGTCCCGACTACAAGCGCGCACATTCGCGAGTGCGCGTGAGGTAAAAGTATGAAGATAATTTTGGTGCAAATCAAATGAGCACCTGTGATAGTGTTATTTGTAGTTGTAGAGATTAGCCGCACATGTGTATCAGTAAATTTGAAGTCACAGAGAAATTTATTTGAAGAGTTGCAAGCTTGTAGATTTTTTCTCTCTCCCACAAACACAACACAACAGTTACACCTTCTCAAATTCTTCATTGCAGGTGCACAAATCCTTTTCTACCAATCACAAATTAAGAAACTCATACGCTTGTACAGTCACGGACAAATTTTGCTCATCCGAAAATCAGTTTGTGAATTCATCCAATGAGAGTTGCACACTTGTAGAATATTTTCTCACAAATAATTTATTTTTTCTTTGATATTTTTCTTGCACAAACACAAACACAAATACAAAATTACAACTGCTTGAATCTGCTGCTAGGAGTCTCAAACACTGTTTTTCGGGCACTGTTCAGAGATTAGAGAACTTTGGCCAATCAGAAGAGCTAGTTTGGCGGAAAATGACGCCCGAACAGGAAAAAAAAAAAACGTCCATGAGCATCTTCCCGAGCTGGCAGTGGCAAATACCAATAAAGTTATGTTTTTTCTTTCTTTTTCTGAAATCACTCACCGTTATTCATTTGTTTATAGTTTATATATGCACGCTGGTCACTGCGGTCAAGCCAGCCGTGATTAAAATCCATATAACAGAAAGATGTGCTTTCTGACTCCTGTTGAGTGCAGAAAATAGTCAGTCTTACTATATTCACCAAAACGTGTTTATTAAGTGTCTGTGACGTGCTGGTGTTTATTAATATGTTTGATGTAGCCTATATGAAATCTGACTGGTTAAGACTCTTGGATAGGGCAGGTTAATATTTTATAACCAAAGTTATATGACATTAAATGACTTTAAATGTACATATTACATATAATAAATGTGACTTTTCTGTCAAGGATCTCTCGTTGTCATTCATATGTACCTTGTAATAAACTTTGAATTGTAAATCCTGTAGGTCAATTAAAAGTGCAGTGTTTGAGAAAATTAAAGGCAACATCATCCTAAAATTATTAATGTTGTTGAACTGAATACAAAGCAATAACCACAAAATAATTACTACAAAATGAGCATCAACAGTGAAATAAGAGTGTGCGTTTTATCTGTCAATCAGACGCACATGCATGTTGCATTCCTTACTATAGCAACAATAAACTCATCATGCATCAAATAAATAAAGACCATCATGCCATGGAAAGCAGGAGAGCTGTGTTATAAAATGTTCAGTGTAAAAATATAAATAAAATTAATCATGTTAAAAATTCATATTTTCTTTTTTAAATACTCTGATGTAATGATGTAAAAAAACAACAACAACCCCCTTAGTTACAAATGGACTGTTTGATCCATGAGAAAGTGAAGTTCAATTAAATAATATCCAAAATATCTCAGCCTCCCCCTTCTGTTTTTATTTAGTATCTTTTTTTCTAAAATAAAGGAAATCTCAAAGACATAACGCCATAGCTTAAAGAAATGCAGCTCCTGTGTAAGTGTATGAACATCAGTGGTTCATGGTGTGTGGAACTGGCTGTGATGCAAGGGGCACCAAATTGGTCACGGCAGGTCTGATGACGTTTAACAGAAAATATTGACCTGGCTAAACTAATTTCATCAAACAGGCTCTCACACCCTGTAAAATACCCTCATTTGGAATGTACCTTATTTGAGTTCAAAAAGACTAATTCAAGTTTACACTGCGCTCCTGGGAGGGGTGCCAAAGTCGCAGTTACTTTGCAGTTATGTTGTTGTTTTTGTTTTTGTGATTATTTCAGTATAAATAGTTGAAAATGCTCATGTTCATGTTTTGATGCAAAATATACAGTATATTATCGAGTTTTCCTTTCCTTGTTATTATTTTTGTTTTTTATTGTCCAGAAAGCTTGTAACCAGTGATGATCCTCATGCCTCTCCAGAACTCCCAGGTGTCATTCTGCCACAGCCTCTCTTTACTCTTTACTCTTTTATTTATAATTATTATTAATAATATTGCATTTTATTTATAGGTGCCTTTCAAGACACTAAAGAACACCTTAAGCACACTATTGATTGATAATGAGAATACTGCAATACAACCTAATGCAATTTAAACAAGAGTTTTATAAACAGTCAATTACAGAAAGATGAGTATTCTGTAACAGTCAGGGACTCGACTTTTGAGACTCGTAGCAGCAGATTCAAGCAGTTGTAGTTTTGTATTTGTGTTTGTGTGAGAAAAATATCAAAGAAAAAAAAAATATTTGTGAGAAAATATTCTACAAGTGTGCAACTCTCATTGGATGAATTCACATACTGATTTGCGGATGAGCAAAATTTGTCCATGACTTCACATTTTTTGGTGCGGGTGTGTGAATGTGTTTTGCACCACATTCACTGCAACAACTGTAGCAAAAATGTGAGCGTATGAGTTTCTTAATTTGTGATTGGTAGAAAAGGATTTGTGCACCTGCAATGAAGAATTTGAGAAGGTGTAACTGTTGTGTTGTGTTTGTGGGAGAGAGAAAAAATCTACAAGCTTGCAACTCTTCAAATAAATTTCTCTGTGACTTCAAATTTACTGATACACATGTGTGGCTAATCTCTACAACTACAAATAACACTGTCACAGGTGCACATTTGATTTGCACCAAAATTATCTTCATATAAAAGTCCTTTTAGAAAAACATTCTGCTTGTCCAACCATTAAACATCATGTTAAAATGCATGTGACAGATCCTTTAATTCAGTCCATGTTTCCAGTGGTTTAGGTTCTCCGGAAGGTTTCTGCGATCTAAATTGAGCACTTTCCCGTGCTGTCATGGTTCCATGTCCGTTTGTGTACAGCGTATACACTGGCTATTGCGGTATGACCGTCAGAACTAAAAACAGGTTAATTTCCTGCAAAGGCAATTTCACATTCATTCATTTATTCTGTCTGTCTGTCTGTGAGAAAGAAAGAAAGACAGAACGAAAGAAAGAAAGAAAGATTTTAGCACACCTCACAACCTGTCACTGCATGATATATTGAATTCCAAAATAAGAGCCCCTCCAAAACTCATATATTACCTTTTTTGTCCATACATTCAGAAAATCATAAAAATAAAAGTCCTAGTTTCCACAGACCAATTTAACCTCAGATGGAGAGGACACCTTCTCAAGGTGTGAACTACAATGTTTCAGGACATTCTGATGTTGTCTTCCAAAATAAGAGTCCCCCAAAACTCAAATATTATGTGTTTTGTCTATAGACAAATTTCACCTCAGGTGGAGAGGACGCCATCTCACAGTGTCACTTACAAAAGTACAAGACATTCGGTTATTGAATTTCACATTTACATTTTTTTATTTAAATGTTATTTACAAATTATTTAAAACTCTTAACACTTTTTTTATACTGAATATGTGAACACTTCTTTAAATGGACAGAATGTAATTAACAATATTATTTTACCAAAAAAAAAGACAATAGCATAATTTAAATAAAAAGATAAATAACATAAATGTAGTAATTCTGTTAACTCGACAGATTTAACAGCACAAAATGCAGTCCCGTTTATTGACTCTGGCCCATTTCAGCTTCTTCTGAGACATGCCCAGGCACTTTTCATACTACTACCTCTTGCAGTGGTCACACTGGATCTAAAATAAGTTAGAAATATCACTGAACTGCTACATACACAGATCCACGTTTTAAATTGCTACTCCTTTTCACTTTCCAATTCTCCTTTTACAAGTGAACAAAAAACCTCACCCACTTTGTCACACGTTGCCTACTTCCACTTGGCTCTTTCTGTGCGCACATGGAACAGTGATTGGTCTCATCAAACACTAAAGTATTAGAAATAAATAAATTGGTAACAATAATTTAATGTTCAATGTCCATGTCCTTTTTAAAGGAACCACCTTACAATATCAACATTACATACAGCGAAGACTGCATTTATTTATATATATATATATATATATATATATATATATATATATATATAAAACCAGCGAGATATTTAGGTAATTACTAAATGTTGCTTTTAAACCAGGTTTTAAAATACTGTACTGTATTACCTAGAGTGAAAATAACAATGTGTGTAACTTGTGTCAAGACATTATTTTTACTATTATAAACTGTCCATTTATACCCCTTTAATTTTTGTGAACCTATTTATGTCACAGTATATCTATGGTGTTGATGTTTATGTCTCATTTCATGTATTGTATGTATTACGTCTCATTGCTTGCAATATTTCCATGCCTTCAGGCCTCTGCATAGTCATCTGGAATCTTTTTTTGTTATTTGCCAGGCTTGTTTACTTGCATTACTGGCATGTATTACACGTGATCAATTTTCCTTTTGCCTGCTCTGAGAATGTCATCTTTATTTGTAATTTCAGATGATCCCCTCTGTGTTTATGATTGCATGTGCTGCATTAGAAGCCATTGCCAACAAACTATATACACCCTCCTGTGGCATCAGTATTGCTGTGCTGCTGTGGTTTTTTTTTTTTTTTTGTCTTGTTAAAATTCTACATAATGCTGGTAAATAATGACACTCTATGGTGAAAAAGTATTTTTAGCAATAAAATATTTAATATATAAAATATTTTTTGTTACTGACCATTTTCTGAAATCTTTACAGCTTTTTGTAGTAACCATTTTATAACAGCTGTAAGCTGCTCTGTGTTATAGCTCACCATAAGTTGTCCTGAAATTACTGGCCACCATGGCTTCACAGGCCGTATTCTGTCTGTCTTAGCTGATATTACTCTGGCAACCCTACATTTTCTGGTAGCTTTAATGTAATAATATACAACCTGGCTGTGAGTGTTGACCGTCAGAAGACATCTTAACTAGTGTGAATTCTTTCTTTGAATTTTATTGAATTATTGTTATAGCCATCTATTTCCCTCTGAAGCTGCATTTTTTCTACTACTGTTTTTACATTACACTAGACTTCTGCATTGTGCATTTGAATTCTGACTAGAGTCTAAACTGTTAATCTGCATTTTATTTTGTATCCCTCCACACAACAGACAAACACTTGCTTTACAAACCTGATTCTTTCAGTATCTGCAGAGCCATCATTTTCCGCTCTTGTGCCATTTCCATTTTTGATGTTCCAAAATGTAAAACTGGAACACCTGGAAATGCCCTCACTATTGCCCTGGCCATCTAAACAATTTAATTACATTCTGTCCATTTAAAGAAGTGTTCACATATTCAGTATAAAAAAGTGTTAAGAGTTTTAAATAATTTGTAATTAATTTTTTGGAAGACAACATCAGAATGTCCTGAAACATTGTAGTTCACACCTTGAGAAGGTGTCCTCTCCATCTGAGGTGAAATTGGTCTGTGGAAGCTAGAACTTTTATTTTTATGATTTTCTGAATGTATGGACAAAAAAGGTAATATATGAGTTTTGGGGGGGCTCTTATTTTGGAATTCAATATATCATGCAGTGACAGGTTGTGAGGTGTGCTAAAATCTTTCTTTCTTTCGTTCTTTCTTTCTGACAGACAGACATAATAAATGAATGAATGTGAAATTGCCTTGGCAGGAAATTAACCGGTTTTTAGTTCTGACCATAGATATTATATAGAGACTAGATGCCCTATTGGCTGCGGCGCACTGAGAAATACGGCCACCATCTTAAACCGGTCGTACTCCTAGTTTCATTGCGCGGCAGCAGTTACAGTTTTTCTCGATTGCTAAGACACATTTCTTGAAAGCTGCTCTCCTTTTCTCTAAACTGTGAAAACAAAACCCAATTTTCAAGCTACATTCACAAAACCTCAGACTCTTCTTGCAAAACCAAACTTTCACCTCAAAACAGTTCAATCTGTGCTCAAAACTGAACTATGTTGTCAAATCGTGCCCCGAGTCAATCAAAATTAAAAACACTACTGAACAGTCACTAAACACTACGTAGAAAAATAGAAAACACAATGCTCAGGACATGAAGCTGGAGAAATAAATGTTTATTGTTCACTGTAGGCTAAATGCATGTTGCAAAACAAAAAAAACCTGTGCATTTAGCACTTGTACGAAAAGACAAAACAGAAATCTTGTGCATTTACACGTAGCACTTGTAAAAACAAACAGAAATCTTATGCATTTGCCACTTGTGTACAGTAAGCCCATGTAAAAATAAAGTACAAAAATATACAAATAAGTGCATTACTCAGCCACAGCATCATGTCTCCGTACTGGGTCAGGCCACAGGACTTCATCCACATCACAGGCCACATTTTGTCTGGCCAGGCAATGGGGGAAAAAAAACCTGGCATGCCGGATCCAGGCTTGGCATGCCTCCACACCTATGTCACCACAGGCAAGTCCCATGGCTTGCAGGAGATTTACCCTGGTGTAAGGTTGGCGTTCATATACCTTCCACCGCCATGAGGAGAAGAATTCCTCAATGGGGTTTAGGAAAGGGGAGTACGGTGGAAGGCAAAGATTGATAAAACCTTGGTTCATATTGAACCACTCTCTAACCTTGAGGGCTCTGTGAAAACTCACATTGTCCCAAACAACAACATAGATGGGATGCTCATCCTGCTGCCCTAACAGAGCATCTCGCATGTGATTGAGGGAAATGAGGAGCTGGTGAGTGTTGTAGGGCCCCAGGTTGGCATGATGGTGGACAACCCCATGATTGCTGATGGCAGCACGTAATGTGACATTGCCACCACGCTGCCCAGGAACACCAACAATGGCCCGATGGCCAATCACATTACGGCCTCTCCTTCTCCTTTTGGTGAGATTACTGTAAACCCAGCTTCATCCATGTAGATGTATTCATGGGGTCTTTCCATTGCATCCAGTTGAAAAACCCTCTGTAGAAATAGATATAGTTTTGTAAGTGATACAGAAAAAGTGATTTAGGCCACTACAGACTAGACGGATTTCAGCAAAATGGCCTTCTATAAGAAGTGAGGAGCATTTATGGGTACAAGTCAGGAACCAGCCTACCTTACATATTACAAGGGTGCTGAGTCCAAAAAAACTGATACCCAAGCGAAATTTTTAGTTTTTTACCTTCTAATTTGCATATCAAAATGGCCGCCAAACTGCCTCAGTCGTTGGACCATTTTCCCCTAGTTGTTTTGTAAGTAGGCAATCAAGATGAGGAAATTAAGTTTCTAGATCGATAGTCAATGGTCAGAGCAAAGATATAATGGAGGCTCACTGCCTTTTTTATGTATATATGCAAAATACCAACTTTTAAGGTGAAATTAAGCATTATTTGTGTCATTTTTTAAGGCCGACATAAATATTCAATCAATATCACTCTTAAATGTTCCCAGTGTATATATGATATGTGATGTATTCCATATTACATAATAACTAAGAAAAACACCATTGCAAGTTGTCTGAGATTTCATTTCACATACACACACCCCTCCCCCTCCGTGCACACCGCATCTCCATGACAACGAGTGATCAACGTTGAAAACAAGTTCGCAAAAGGTTGGTATCTCGTGAACACCTTTACACAATCACGCATTAAAAAGTGGTATAATCTTTTAAATTCTGAATATAATTTTGTCAGTGTGTTAATATTGACCCAAGAAGCAATTAACTTATATGATAGTTTATATATGCTACTGAGACTAATCGTTGGTGGTCAAGAGGCACTTGAAAATGACAATTCTGAAAAGAATGAATACCTTCTTCGTAGAAGAGTACTGAGCATAGCACAGGACCTGGTTTACTGTGTCAGTTGCGGCAGAAAATGGACACCCAAACATATCGGACTAGCTACTACACTACATCACGCTACATGATCAAAACAGCTTGTAGAGTTATTCAACAAGGCCGGCCACTGTTTGAACTATGAGCAGGTGATGAAGGTAGACAATGCCTTAGCTGAGAGTACCTTAAAATCTATGGACCCAGCAACCGGTGCCATTACTCCATCAACCATGGTAGCAAATCGATTCATCCACTACACTGCTGACAACATTGACATCCTTGATGAGTCCTTAGATGGAAAGAACACCTTTCATGCAACCCAAATGGCAGCCTGGCAACGGGGAAAAAAAGATATAGAACTTGACATGCTGAAGCCCTCCACTAGCCATACACTGGTTGTGCCAGATGTCCTGGAGAACTTGCACCACGTCAATGTACATTCTGCCACAAGCAAGTCAGTATTCACATCACATGTTAACAAGACCTTGTTACAAAACCTAAAGGAGACAGTGAGTGTGTGAAACAAGCAAAAGCAACAGACATGGCTTTCTTCCTGCGACGTCAGGATTCTGAACCCAAACATTCTTGGACTGTATTCAATCAGTCAGTCTCATCAAAGGAACCAGAGCAGACAGCAGTAGGATATTTGCCAATAGTCCTTGCTCCAGCTCATGAGTATGATACGCTCAATACAGTTGTGAAGAGGTGCATGGCAATATCATCACATTTTGGCCAGGAGCATACTGTCATAACAGTGGACCAAGCTCTTTACTGCAAGCTCATGGAAATGAAGTGGTGTGTTGAGGAATATCAGGGCAAGTTAATCCCTCGGCTTGGTGGACTTCATATTGCAATGAACTTCCTGAAGACTATCGGAGATCACATGGCTGGGTCTGGTCTAGCTGAAGTGTGGCTGGAGAGTGGATTGCTGGGGGAGGGTGCTGTGCAGCTTGTCATGTCAGGGAAAGCATACAACAAGGGTATGAGATCTCACAAACTTACCTTGCAGGCCCTATGGCAGCTTTTGTTGCCAACATTCCTCGCGTTTGCTGCAGAATCAAACATGGAATGCCATGATGAGATCTCTGCTATGGCTGCTGATGACAATCCTGAAACTATTCCTCAGTTGATAACATATCTGAAGCAGGAACAGTTTGAGAGTCTCCTCAAAGATTTCATCGCAAGTAAATCTGAAGATGTCAACTTTGTTTTCTGGTGGAACTACATGGATATGGTCTCAACACTGTTGCAGTTTACATGAGCTCAGCGTGATGGGCTCTGGGAGCTTCATCTTCACTCCTTCAGCTGGATGTTGCCGTACTTCATGCAATATGACCACCTGAACTACGCAAGATGGGGGCCAGTGTATATTGCTGAGATGCACCAACTCCCAGAACCTGTACTATCAGAGTTCCAAAGTGGCAACTTTGTTGTGAAGCGGTCCGATCAACGATTCAACCAGGTCAATCCAGACCAAGCAACGGAGTGGATCAATGGAACAGGGAAAAAAGGAGGGGGGATCATTGCCATTACTAAGACACTTTCAGCCCTTTCCAGATGGACACTCTCCTACAACATGAGGCCCCATGTAGCAGAAGAGACACATTTGATGTTCAGCAACACATCTGAGAAAACCTACGTCCACAATGAAGCTACCAAATCCCGTGAAAAGAGAGACAACAGAGACAAAATGGCATTGGTTTTAGTCTTCAAAGGATTCAAGGTGTTTGGTTCAGTCTCACCAGGCTCATTGCAAAATCTTGCCACAAAAGACGTTGCCACAGAGGCTATCCAAAGCTCATTACTTTCTGCCAAAGACCTAGGACAAGAAAAAGTGAATTCATTCATTGAGAAAAGGATGATTGTTCCTGAGGACAAAGATAAACCAGAGGTCCCAATCCATGCAACCCTACATAAGAGCAAAGCTAAAACATTTGCATCTCTATATGAAGTGGCCAAAAATCCTAAATTCAAAGACAACAGAACCGTCGTAAAGGCTGACCGAAACGTCCTCAAACGCCTTGTTACGGCCTATGAGGCAGGTCGTCCAGTTGACTTACCAGCTGTCCTAAAATACGAGCTTCTGCCAGTTCCAATATCCCTTGCTGAAATGAATGGGACCCTTCGCACTGGAAACAAGTCTGTATTGGTAAATAAGTTAACAGAAGACATATGTCTGTCCTGAGGCTATTGAACTTCCCGACGTGTCATCTTGCCTCATCATAGATGGACAGGCACTGGTGGTTGCCCTAGGAAAGCCAGACAAAGCAGTAACATTTGGAGATTTGGCTGACGCATTTGTCAGAGCAGTATTGAAAGCAAGATGTTCCTATAAACGGATAGACGTTGTGTTTGACAGATACAGAGAAGAGACCATCAAGGGTGCTACCAGGACACGACGCACAAAAGCAGCTCAACCAATCAGATGACTTGTTGAGGGTCGTGATGTGCATCTTCCGAAAAACTGGACCAACTTCCTGTCCCTCCCTGACAACAAAGCTGATCTTGCCAATCTACTCTCTGAAGAACTATGTGCTCAGGCACCAGATGATAAAGAGATAGTTGTTGCTGGTGGGTTCAGAGACAAAGAAACGGAGGTTAGGTCATCGAAAGCAACAACCAACCTGACTCATCTGAGAGCCACACACGAAGAGGCAGATACCCGATTGGTATTACATGCAGTGCACTGCCAGTCAGAGACAGTAGTCGTGTCATCTGGAGACACTGATGTGCTTGTGATTCTGGTTTCCCATTTCCCGCATGTAGCGTGTAAAAAACTCTGGCTGTTGTCTGGTACCACAAGGAAGCCACAATATATACCCATTGATGCTGTTTTTAACAAACTGCCAAAGGATTCAGCACCAAGCCTTGTAGCATTTAATGCACTAACTGGTTGTGATACCACATCATACATTGCAAGTCACACCAAAAGTACATTGTGGAAAGTCTGGAAAATGCACCATCAATTGCTCAGCAACCTCGGAATTGGTGATCTCACGGAGGAGACTCAAAGATCTTCAGAGGCTTTTGTCTGCAGAATATATGATGTGCATAAAACAGACTCTGTTGATGCAGCAAGGCATATACTTTTCTCCAGGACAGGTAAACCAGAAGCAATGCCGGCGACAAGCGATGCACTCCACTTCCATCTGCTGAGAGTACACTACCAGGCAATGGTTTGGAGAAATGCTCACTATGCCACACCTGAGCTTCCTTCACCCTTGGACATGGGATGGAAACATGGCGGTTCAGTACTACAGCCCATTCTTATGTCACAGAATCCAATACCTGAAAGTTGCCTGGAAATGATCCTGTGTACCTGTAAAAAACAATGCAGAACACGCCAGTGCAAATGCCGAAAATCAGGGCTGTTATGCACTGCAGTGTGTGCATGTCAGAGTGATGACCAATGTCCTTGTTTAAATGTGGAGTTGTAGTCCTCAAGTATACCAAGGCAAGGGGTAACCAAAGAACTTCAAGTGTGTCAAGTGGTTTTTATTGTCGTTTCTACCATATACAGTTAGTACAGTACACAGCAAAACGAGACAACGTTCCTCCAGGACCATGGTGCTACATAAAAACAACAAAGGACCAACATAGGACCACATGAGACTACACAACGAAATAAAATACCTATATAAACTACCTATATATACCTATATAAAGTGCACGTGCAAACATGTGCAAAAAGTACAGGATAGTACAACAAATTACTGACAATGAACAGGACAATAGACAGTGCAGCGCCGACCAGTACTCAGTAGTGCAAAAAGATGACAGTTTCTAAAAATGTAAACATAACATACTATGAGATAGTGTTCTATGCACATAGCAGTTATTGAGGTAGCAGACAGTTATAAAGTGACAGTAATTAAAGTGCAACTCAGGACACGTGTGTGTCAAACCAGTCTCTGAGTATTGAGGAGTCTGATGGCTTGGGGAAGAAGCTGTTACACAGTCTGGCCGTGAGGGCCCGAATGCTTCGGTACCTCTTGCCAGACGGGAGGAGGGTAAAGAGTTTGTGTGAGGGGTGTGTGGGGTCGTCCACAATGCTGGTTGCTTCTGTGGATACAGTGTTTTTTGTAAATGTCTTTGATGGAGGGAAGAGAGACCCCAATGATCTTCTCAGCTGTCCTCACTATCCTCTGCAGGGCTTTGCGGTCCGAAACGGTGCAAGTCCCAAACCAGGCAGTGATGCAGCTGCTCAGGATGCTCTCAATAGTCCCTCTATAGAATGTAGTGAGGATGGGGGTTGGGAGATGTGCTTTCCTCAGCCTTCGAAGAAAGTAGAGACGCTGCTGGGCTTTCTTGGTGATAGAGCTGGTGTTGAGGGACCAGGTGAGGTTCTTCGCCAAGTGAACACCAAGGAATTTGGTGCTTTTGACGATCTCCACAGAGGAACCGTCGATGTTCAGCGGAGTGTGTTCACCTTGTGCTCTCCTAAAGTCAACAACCATCTCCTTTGTTTTGTCGACATTCAGGGACAGGTTGTTGGCTCTACACCAGTTCGTCAGCCGCTGCACCTCCTCTCTGTATGCTGACTCGTTTTTCTTGCTGATGAGACCCACCACGGTCGTGTCATCGGCGAACTTGATGATGTGATTCGAGCTGTGCATTGCTGCACAGTCGTGAGTCAGCAGAGTGAACAGCAGTGGACTGAGCACACAGCCCTGGGGGGCCCCAGTGCTCAGTGTGGTGGTGGTGGAGATGCTGTTCCCGATCCAGACTGACTGAGGTCTCCCAGTCAGGAAGTCCAGGATCCAGTTGCAGAGGGAGGAGTCCAGGCCCAGCAGGTTCAGCTTTCCAATCAGGTGCTGGGGAATGATTGTGTTGAATGCTGAGCTGAAATCTATGAACAGCATTCGAACGTATGAGTCCTTATTGTCTAGGTGGGTGAGGGCCAGATGGAGGGTTGTGGTGGTGGCATCGTCCGTTGAACGGTTTGAACGATACGCAAATTGCAGTGGGTCTAGTGAGGGGGGCAGCTGGGTCTTAATCTGCCTCATGACGAGCCTCTTGAAGCACTTCATGATGATGGGTGTAAGTGCGACGGGACGGTAGTCGTTGAGGCAGGACACTGAAGACTTCTTTGGCATGGGGATGATGGTGGTGGCCTTGAAGCACGTTGGAACAACGGCGCTGCTCAGAGAGATGTTGAAGATGTCGGTAAGAACATCTGCTAGCTGGTCTGCACATCCTCTGAGCACTCTGCCAGGAATGTTGTCTGGTCCAGCAGCCTTCCGTGGGTTGACTCTACGTAGAGTTTTCCTCACATCTGCCGTGGTAAGACAGAGCACCTGGTCGTTGGGAGGAGGGGTGGACTTCCTCGCCATCACGTCGTTCTGCACTTCAAACCGAGCGTAGAAGTCGTTCAGCGCATCTGGAAGGGAGGCATCTTTGTCACAGGCAACTGATGTTGTCCTGTAGTTGGTGATGGCCTGGATGCCCTGCCACATGCGCCGCGTGTCACCGCTGTCCTGGAAGTGACTGTGGATTCTCTGGGCGTGAGCGCGCTTTGCCTCTCTGATTGCCCGTGACAGTTTGGCCCTAGCTGTTCTTAGGGCTGCCTTATCGCCTGCTCTGAAGGCGGAGTCTCGAGACCTCAGCAGCGTGCGCACCTCCGCAGTCATCCACGGCTTCTTGGAAGAGGACTGCAGAAAGAAATACTAATCAAAATGAAATTCCAAAGACAAATGGCACACAAGCAAACTAGAAAGGTATAAAAACAATTTACCAAAAACAATTTACAGAGGGAGTGAACTACAGAACTAAAAATCTAACAGAAAAAAGCAAAGCAATTAAGCTACAAACATGAAAGAAAATATACAGAAACAAGATGTGATCTGTAGATCTGTTCAAGGGAAGTTTCATGGTGTTTTTTTCCCTATTTTACAACATTCGCCTCCCTCATGCTCATACCATGGACAAGAACATGGTCAATCACAGTAGCTCTGATTTCATCAGATATTACTGTTCTTTGTCTTCGCTGACCACCTCGACCTCCTCTCACACGAACTCTTCCTCTCAGATTTCTATCCATTGTAGGGCCTCACAAACCAGTGCTCTCTGAACTGGCTTACTGTATGTTCCCTCACATCATTAGCCAAAAGTGTGCTCAATTTTGAGTTGTTGTGTTCAAGTAGTGACACCTGTGCTTTAATTGTGTTTGACTTTTGTCACCTGTGCTCACCATTCTGCAGCACGGGTGCATCACAATGAAGATGTGTTGGCAAGTTTACATTTATGCATTTGGCAGACGCTTTTATCCAAAGCGACTTACAGTGCACTTATTACAGGGACAATCCCCCCGGAGCAACCTGGAGTTAAGTACCTTGCTCAAGGGCCCAACAGTGGCATCTTGGTGGTGCTGGGGCTTGAACCCCCAACCTTCTGGTCAGTAACCCTGAGCCTCAACCACTGAGCCACCACTGCCCCATAAATGCACCATCAATTGCTCTAAACAAGTTGTGTCTAAACAGGTGAAAAGTGTTTATGGTTTTGCCAAAAGAGTGATTGATTCAATCAGTGGGTTCAGGCAACTGAGCATTTGGTTCAGACAATAGGATTTAGTGTTTTAGCAATAGGTTGGTTTCACGTGACGTCACGCTGCTGCATCGCGAGAGCGCGCAGTTCAGATGGAGGGCAAGAAGTGAAATAGCTGAGGATCTGCCGTCTGGCAAAATGGCAATGTTTTGTGTAGTTTACAGCTGCTCCAATCGTTCTAATCGAGAAAAGGGAAAGGGTTTTTATAGAGTACCAAAGATTGTCACTCATAAAGGTCAGAAATGTAAAAAGCTCACAGAACAACGCCGTAAAAAGTGGATTTTTAACGTACGTCTGCGGTCGGGAGGAGCAGAGTCTGTTAATGCCCGTGTCTGCAGCGACCACTTCGTCGGAGGCATGTTAGCTAGCCAACGTGTTTTTTGTGTCTGTGTTTATATAGCATTAGGTTGTCATTAAATGCTCATTTACTTAGTCTAATATGGACTTCATTGGGGCTTTTTAGGTTGCCCTAGCGCTTTGGGTGATGTTGAGTCGGTAGATTGGGCTCCGACGGTCAACCTAGGTTACCAAAAAACTAAGCCCAAATCAGAGGCGTCTCTTAAACGAGAGCAAAACATGAAGATCAAGAAAGACCAACAAAGACGGTCAGAATGTGCAGATGCTATGTTGGATCTCCAACAGACAGATGAGAGCCCGGATCTGACGCAGACAGCCGAAAGCTAAGAACCGAAGCAGCCAGCTGACAACAACCCACAATCAGAGGGGATCAGTGGGAATGGGACATTAAATGATAAAGGTAAATTAGTGTACTAAGATGTGTAACCAGCATTATTATTCATTGTTATTAATAATTATTAATTGTTACAAATGTTGACCAGAAAACTTGTATGTTTGTAAAAAAGATTACTTCACAACAATTCACATAATTCATATTAACTAAAATCACTCTGTATAATTGGACCAGAGAACTTGCATGTTTGTAAAAAGGTTGTCAAAAAGATAACTAAACAACAATTCACATAATTCATATTCATGAATTAACTAATTATGCTCCCCACTGATATGTTGCAGGCTATGTAGATGCCGGATGCCAGACTGAGCTAACAATGGATGACATTGAGAAGATGGAGGATGTTCTGAGAAAAAACACATCAGAGCTGGGAGATCTTCGAGCCAAAGCACTGGACACACAGTTCAACAAGGAGTCCTTTGAAAAAAACGAAGACAAGACAATGTTCTACACGGGGCTCCCCAACTTCTTAGTTTTAATTCAGATTTTTGAGCTGTGCAAACCCTACATCAGCTGTGGTCCTATGTCTGTGCGGTCTAAATTTGAACAGTTCATTTTAGTTTTGATGAAGCTGAGACTAAATCTCCCGCTGAAAGATTTAGCTTTCAGGTTCAAGATCTCTCTGCCAACTGCTTCTAGAATTTGGCATAAAGTAATTGACATACTTCATGAAAGGTTGGAATTTCAAATTGAGTGGCCAGAGCGACATGTTCTTCAAGCTACAATGCCAATGGGATTCAGACAGGCATTTGGATGTAAAGTTGCTGTGATAGTTGACTGTTTCGAAGTTTTTATTGAGAAGCCCTCTAATTTACTAGCCCAAGCACAAACGTGGTCAAACTACAAGCATCACCATACTGTAATATTTCTGATTGGTGTTGTACCCCAAGGCTATGTCACTTACATATCTTGAGCCTGGGGAGGGAGAGTCAGCGATAAACAGATCACAATAGAGAGTGGCCTCCTAAAAAACCTGTTACCTGGAGATATTGTCCTAGCAGACCGTGGGTTCAATATTGGTGAGAGTGTGGGATTTTACTGTGCTTCACTACAGATACCTGCATTTACCAAGGGGAGAAAACAGCTGTCAGCGTATGAGGTGGCAGACACAAGAAAAATAGCGAATTTGCTTATTCATGTTGAGAGAGTTATCGGTTTAGTCAGAAGAAAATATCTGATTTTTAAGAGGACATGGAGTAGTAGTACCTGAGCCCCGACACATATCAGTCTGGTAATATGTTTTCAACAAGTGTAATACTTTTATCCACTAGTCCAATTGTACTGGCTATATGTATTATATGTAATGAAATGGATTCTAATCTGTTATTGCACACCATGTTCTTGTTATTATAACAATTGTTGAAAAATCTAATCTTGTAAATAAACCACCATGTATAATTCTGTCTTCTCAATGGCATTTAATCTTTTCATTTAAATTATACAACAGCCAGAACTCACAAAGACCAAACTCATAACAATAGTCAAAATGTAATCTTGTCTCATACAACCGTATTGATATAACAGCAATATCACACAGCCCACTTTCAAGAGTGCCTGGATCCTTTCACTACATTACACATGTGAGTTTGTAACTTGCTGTCCCAGTATTTCTGGAAGTATACCGTTTCTAAAAAAGCACTCAACTTTAGGGATAACATCATCCCAAAGTTCAAGATCGGGCAAAATCCTTTCAACAAAAATGTCATTGTGGTTCCACACAACAAAATCACAGTACTCAGCGTCTACAATGTGAAGCCGTTTGGTACCGAAGTTGTGGACCCACCCGCTGACAAAAAGGTTGTACGCCTGCAGACTTTTATATGCCTTCATTTGCTGTCTGGTGTAGTATGATGTCTGAAGGACCAGATAGTTGGTGATGTCAACAGCCTCCACTGTCGGCAAATCTTCAAGTTCGACCGAAAACTCACTCATCTTCATGAGGAACGGGTCACGTCCAACATATGCGTTTACTAACTCCTTGTATCTATTTCTTGAAACTGGTTCTAAATTCGTACAATACGGACTCTCCGCAACGGTTTCCTCCATAGACGTATTCTCCATGTTTACTTCCTGCCCTCCATCTGAAATCGCTCCGCCTTCGCGCGTCATCATAATCACGTGACTGAAACCCAAGAATTGAGCACTGTGGAGCATTTTCCTGTTCTAATCGGCGGACCATCGCAAATAGGGCCCGGGGGATTACTTTTCATAAGTAAGTTTTAACATTACCATAGGCCTACTATTGGTTGTATTTTGTGAATAGAATATCCCCAGATAACTGAGAAGGAGCAAGGATCTTTGATATTACTGTACTGAAATCGTAGCCAACTAACGTTAGCTAGGTAGATCTTTGATATTACTGTACTGAAATCGTAGCCAGCTAACGTTAGCTAGGTGTGTGTGAGAGTGTGTGTGAGAGTGTGTGTGTGTGAGAGAGAGTGAGTGTGTGTGTGAGAGAGAGTGAGTGAGTGTGTGTGTGAGAGAGAGTGTGTCACAAATCATAAATACTTTCTTCAACTTATTAAAATATCTTACATTACTGCAACTATCTGTTTCTGATTCTTTATCATATTTATAGTGTGTGATTTATAAAATACCTTATATCCTACATCACATATTTTGATTTTGGACATCTGGTCACTTTATATCTTATATCAGAATATTATATTACTGTTAAGCCTAGGCCTACTATGAATATTAAAATATGCCGAACCATGTGTCCTGTATCATAGCTACATGAATGACATTTGCAGCAAAAAAACTCCGCGTCAAAATCAGTTCCGTATTCCGTGAGGTATGATTAATTAAATGCGCTGACAGTTCATTGCTCCTGCCATACAGATTACACTGAGTGGAGCGGGTGACCGGTCTAAAATTGCGGCGCCGCGGCTCGTCCGCGCCAGTAGGCAGAAGCTTTCGATAGGGCATCTATCTATATGATGTCTATGGTTCTGACGGTCATACCGTAATAGCCAGTGTATACGCGCACCACGAAATATAGGGGCGGCTAGTTTGACCGCTCATTTCGACGTGGCGCAATAGTAGCCAGCTGCAGACCCGCAGCACCACCAGTTTCAGAACCCCAGCGCCAGAACCTGAAGTGAGGGGCGGAGCTTACGTTCGAAACCGAGTAGCGCCACCTAACGTTTTGGAGAGTACTTTGCTTTTATTACAAACGAAACATCATACTTTATACGTATGTTATAATGATTCTTTAAGGTACAGTACAATAAGCATTTTAAAACATTGATCTTGTGTAATATAATTGTATATAGTTATCCGTTTCATTGTATTATGAGAGTTACTTCCTGATCATGATGGTGAAAAAAAAATGCTTGAAACTTAGGGGCATTTTATATAAAATATACTTTATTTCACAAGAACATGTGCAAAATTCTTTATGTAAAATAAAACATGTCAAAAAACTAAAAAAGAGAGAAAATTCAGCATCATTTTAAAAGAAACAATAAAAATATATACAACAAATGACCAATTCACCCCTAGGCCCATTTTATCATGACAATCCTGTATAAATTAAACTTAAAATGTATCAAATGAGGAATTCACTCTCAGGCCCATTTTGTCCTTACATTCTTGCTAAAATAACTCCATGTCATCCCTGAACACAAAATGAAATAGAAAGGGCTCTCTGGAAGCTTCTGACTGTTCCAGGAGATTGTTGTGGGCCTTTTCCTTGTGGTCTTCATTCATTCGAAATGTCTCTACAAGAGATGAAAGCACCACACAATAATCTCAACGTAAAAAACCCCTCAACTATAAGGTAACATTAACTCACAAACAATGCATATAACAGAGGAACGTGGAACAAACACTTTAACACCTTCACAAGATGTCTTCAAAACGTCACCGCAAGGCTCATTTACAACACGCAAAAATGTATCGAACCATCCGTAGAATTTTTTTTTAATACAGTAAAGTATGACAACATATTCAAGCTTCATTAAGATGATAAAGTTATGCACAAATTAAATATTTAGCAGATAAACGCTGAACTTAATATATGCGATAATTTTTCACAACATGATGTCAAAAACGTTACACAACTCACCATGCTCTCCGCCATGCTTGTCTCATTGTCAATAACTCCGCCCCTCACTTCAGGTTCTGGCGCTGGGGTTCTGAAACTGGGGTTCTGAACTGGTGGTGCTGCGGGTCTGCAGCTGGATATGTCTCACGTGGCGGCTGGCTTGACCGCAGTGTTTGAGTTTTGCGGGGAGATTTAACGGGAGTTTAAACGCCATCTCCTATTCACAAACCTACTAAGGCGAAGGCTTGGTCATTAATGAGCTAAGCCATCGCCATAGTATGTTTGGTTAATATTCATTAACCAAGTCTTTGTTATAGGAGGGTTGGCGCCTCATCTTTATATTCATTAGCCATGCCTTCGCCATAGTATTATTAGTTAATTCGCCGAAAATGATCTAATAAAATATTTGAGTTGACCACAGAATATTGAGCATATTATTTTTCAAGCCAAATAAACACAAATATTTAGACCTCGAAATACATTAACCATTTTACTTTGACACATCAAAATATCCTCTTTTAAAGGTAAAAGTATCCCAGAGAGGTTGATATGTGTGTTGAAATATCAGTAGAGAGAATGTAATGAAATTGTCTCTAGTAAACAGCTCCGGCTGGCGAGTCATTGCACTAAATTGTTTCTAACTCCTTTCTATAAATAAGAACATGCAAATATTTCTATATGCAACTGGATTATACAGTGGGGTCCAAAAATCTGAGACCATATTGAAAAATCTGGGATTTAAAATCCCCATTTAAATAAATAGAATGCTTTAGGGTTCTGAAAAAGAAGAAAATAAAAGTGAGAATGTAATATGATTAAGAAATACTTCATAATACAGAAATACTTCTGCACTATTTCTAATAATCAATCAAATATGTATGACATTAATCGTACTACTTTTGATCTTAATATTTAAGGTGCTCTGATTATTTTTGGATTGTTTATTTATTTTTTTGTTTATGTCATCTTAGACTTTTAAAGTGTTAGTTCACCCAAAAATGAAAAATCTCTCATCATTTCTTCACACTCATGTCATTCCAGATGTGTATGACTTTCTTTCTTCTGCAGAACACAAGTGAAGATTTCAGCTCTGTAGGTCCATACAATGCAAGTGAATGGTGACCAGAACTCTGAAGGTCCAAATATTACATAAAGGCATCATAAAAGTAATCCACAAGGCTCCAGTGGTTTAGTCAATGTGTTCTGATGCGATCCAATCGGTTTTGGGTAAGAATAGACCAAAATGTATCTTTTTCTTTTTTCAATTAAAATCTTGACAACAATATCCTTGGCAGTCATTATTTCAAGCTCGATTACACTTTCTATAGCGCCATCTAGGTCGCCCTCTGCACAGGGGTCAAACACTAGGAAGTGTAATGGAGCTTGAAATCATGATCATGAGTAGAGACTGTAATGCAAGATGTACAGTGAAAAAGGAGATATATTTTGGTCTGCTCTCATCCAAAACTGATTGGATCACTTCTGAAGACATGACTGGAGTCATCTGGAGTACTTGTATGATGACTTGGTGATATTTGGAAGTTCTGAGTTCTGGCCACCATTTACTTGCATTGTATGGACCTACAGAGTTGAAATATTCTTCTAAAAATCTTCATTTGTTTTCTGCAGAAGAAAGAAAGCCATACACATCTGGGATGGCATAAGGGTGAATATAAGACAGAATTTTCATATTTGGATGAACTATCCCTTTCACGCGATGGTTTCAGTTACCAATGCCGACGTAGAAATTCATTATTCAAGAAAAGTCTATTATTAGATAGCTATCTTCTGAAGATGAATGTGACACCAATTTTCTCACACCTTCAAATAACTAAATATCACTCTTCATTTTTAAATGCTAAATGATGACAAATAAATGGCATACTGTAAAATACATTTTTATGTGTGTTACACTCTTAATGGCACTTTCACTGTACAAATATAAGCTTCAATAGAGTTTGTCAAAATTTACATTTAGTAAAAATGTACTCTGTAATTTTTCTCTAAGCCCAAATTTATAATGTCTTTGTTTCCATTTTGGAATGAATAGTCAATAATGTAAAGAGAAATACAAATTGGTTTTGGCACTTTGACTTCTGTAACCCAACATGGTTTTAGTGGATAGAAACAAAGTCTAAAACAGAAACAGAAATATCATGGCAAATGGCAGTTAACATACCGGCCTCCTTATAGAGGCAACAAGTGACATAGCCAGAAATGTCACAAATACATAATTATTCTGTAAAAGGTTAGTAAAAATGCACAGATGTTTTCTACACTAATGGACACAGCACAACCAGTAAAAAAGCACCTGTATGTTTATGGGGAAAGTCATGTGTTCAAAGGGGAATTGCACCTCTTTCTTTATTTCCAAGCATTTAATAACACTTTCATTTTCAGATTTCTGAGCACTTAAAATGGTCTCTAGAGACAATAGCCTCAATACAGGCTTTATTCTGCCTCAAAGCTTCAGCAAATTTTGCTGTCAGATTAAAAACCATTCATATCCAATGATAAAACGTCCTGTGAATATAGCACCCTTCATCTCAGGACTATCGGAGGCCTAGAAATGATGAAATCCATACATTTCTGGTCATAAGGTCACTAGCCTTTTGATCCAAAGTGGCTAATAGCAGGCAAGATCACTGGCGAAACCCTGCCTACTGGCACCATGGTGATAGAGGAACTTGGTACTTCTCCAGGTTGACTCATCCACACCTGGCATTCAGCCAGTAAACTTTTGTTGGCCAGACAGCCTTACACATTTCACTAATGTCACGCATAAAGAGATTTTTCATTGTTCGCTCACTCTCATGTTGTTGTAACCCTGTTTGATTTTTGTTCTCCTGTGGAATAGGTATTTTGCAGAATGTCTAAAATGTTCTCTTCTAAATTAATGACTGAGGTGGTCAAGCCATATACTGCCATAAATGTGTCATACGACAAGTACACTATATTCTATGTCCTCTTAAGTCATACTACTACATACTACTTTTATAGGTACTTTTATTGTGACCTTTGGTCTTTTTGAAGGTTAATCCCCATTTATATTCATGTATGGAAGAGCACCCAGGACATTCTGCAAAATATCTCCTTATATGTTCCACAGAAAATACACAGTTCTGTGTTGTTCACACAAATAAGAAGAAATACAAATAATAGGGTTGAATCCTGGATGAAGCTGATATTTTTCTGAAGAAATGATTTTAGGGGCTCTGACTATTTTATCACAATAATATGTAATTATAGGGAAATAACACCACTTCATTTCTGTCACAAATGCCACATAGTCAAAAACAACAAACAAAAAAACACAGCTGTTTTCTCCCTAAGGGTCCATGGCTCTGGTGGTTCTCTCGGGTTCAGACTGCAGACTGTGTGTGGTTCTGTCCATGTCAGTCGGGTTCTGTTCTGTTCAGATAGCGGATTCTCCTCGCAGAGACTGTTGCACTCCTTATTACCATCAACCATCTGTACAAAACACATCACACAGATACAAAACTTACACTAGAACCACATTACATCAACACTATATACAACTAAATACTAACAAATACAAATAATGTTTTGAAGACAAAAAATAAAATTGAAGGTAAATATCACTTGTGAACCGAGCATTTTGATTGAGCGCCATTTCCAAATGACAAAAAGTGTGAAAATATTATTTGACTTTGTGCATATAGGATACATCAAATGTAAACTATGAGATTAGCCTTAGTAAGATAAGGATGTCGGCCATTTAATTCCAGAAATGATACAAATGTGGAAGTAGAAGAAACACCCAAACATCACTGCGAACACAGAACCTCTAGATGCCAATCATTAACCTTACTTTACATGACGGGGACTACTGTATATCTTCTACCAGAATATTGAATTTGCTTTATAAAGTAATTATTGTTTTATGAAAATGTGTGTGTCCTTTATATTTTGATTATGTAATAACTGTTTTCACTCAAGGCCATGCTAACAGAGTGCTGTACCTCTCAAAAACATATTTACTCTCAGTTCTGAAGTAGTAGACATGGGATTTAAAATGCAGTTTGAAGACGTGATCTTTATGAATGTTTTCTGACTCGGCAGCATCCGTTACTGCGTAGCCCAGCAATGGCAGACTCGCCAATGGATACGCATCCTGAGAGAGAGAGAGAGAGAAACTCAGCACAGAAATGAGTAAACGTATTCTCTGTGCATAAGAGGATGCTGTAAATGTGTGGGCTTGCATTTTACCTGGTGAGTTTAGTAGAAGAACAGTGTGAAATTGGTAAAAACCACCCAGAGTTTCTGCCAGCCATTACTGTTCTTAAACTTTCGCAGCAGATTTCCTGAGAGCCGCTTCTGTCAGATACAGTGTTGATCAGCTTTAACAAACTCCATTATTACACATTTTCATTTGTAAAAAAAGAGACTGAACTGATATTAGACCTCCATCGCTATGTTAAAGTCCATCATGGAAACACTGGTGTTGCGATGCCAACAAACATGTGCTGTAGTGTTGCCACGGTGAAGTGTGTCGGCGGAGTCGTTGCCATGTCGCGGCATAGATGTTTGAGACCCACCGAGATCATCCTCTGATTCCATTTCAGACACCCCTGAACATTCTAGAAAAAATTCAATCGACAACTATTGCCAATCCATAGACACAATACCCATAATATGATATTGTGTTGTCTTTCTGAAAGTTTGCTAACCAACAGTAAACGATTATTAAAACTTATTCAGACATCTGTATTTCTCTAGTAATTACACAAATTACTATTTCTCACATCTTATAAATAAACCTCAATATTAAATCCAACATGAAATAACATTCACAACCCATTTTGCTTCTGCAGTACCATGCATTTCTGAAAGAAGAAAAAATACAGGACAATGAACGAGAACAAAATGTTGGGTGGAACTTGATTTGATCCAAGTTGATTGGATCACAAATATTTACAATGACATTTTCATGAAAGATTAAGAAAACAAAAATTGGAATCTCATAGTACTATTATTAATTCTGCCACATCTTTATATGTATGCCACGATGTGATTCAGAATTCAGCTAAACACTTGTTTCTTTGACCAGGTATGTGTATTAAAAGAATATTCCGGGTTCAATACATGTTAAGCTCAATGGACAGCATTTGTGACATAATGTTGATTACCACAAAAATGATTTATCCTCGTTCCTCCTTTTCTTTGTAAAAGCACCAATGTGTGTTCCAGTGAGACACTTACAATGAAGTGAATGATGCAATTTTTTTGGAGAGGTTAAAGGCAGAAATGTGACACTTATCATTTTAGAAAAGCACTTACATTAATCAACTCATAATGTATTATTTGAGCTGGAAAGTTGTATATATTGTCATGTGTGAACAGTAATTGTAGGTTTTCAGGTTGTGTTGACATTACATCATCATGGCAACGAAATGACATCATGTAAACACACGTATATTGTTCATGTCTTGTGGCTATACTTTTGAAAATGTTCATATTTTAACATAAAATAATCGGTCCCATTGATTTCCATTGTAAGTGCCTCACTGTGACCCCGATCTTTGCTTTTTTTTAAAGAAAAGGAGGGACTAATCTAAATTCATTTGTGTGATAATCAACATTATGTCAAAAATGCTGTCGATTGAAGTAAACTTGTATTGAACCCAGAAAATTCCTTACAGAAAGTAAATATTGACAATTTTGACTTCATTTTGACTTTAAAAGTAAAACAAAACTGAATACAGTCATGCAGTCATAATGGACAGCCACAGTTCCAGTCACATGTGATCTGGTCAAAGGTCACTTACTACTGGCATTCTTCTTTGACATCAGCAGGACAGAGGTCGGTCCACTCAATTCTTCAGCCATATCAACAGCAGTCTTTAAGTCCTCCATCCATTTCTCCATTTCTGACTCTGAACTACAAGGGAAAAGGACAGAGAGAGAGAGAGAGAGATAGACAGACCTTCATCCTTCACATAAGGAAGACTTACATCTGTAGTGCTCCAGCGTCCAGTGAACAAACTGTACTGTTCATAATAATGCTCTGTGTTATGATGGACAATAGAGGTATACAATGTAGAGGTGATGAGGTTTATAAAGGTACTACAGCAAGGAGCTACTGAACTAACTATCTGGTTGATGCCAGAACTGATTAGCAACTGAATTGTCAATGAAATTGAAATACACTTTATTATCCCAGAGGAGAAATTTGTCTTGGATTTTATGGTGCTGTAGACCTGAACATTATGTTTGCACTCAATAAATTAGAGCGGTAAATAAAAGGCATCATGTCAAACATCTTACAGTAAAATCATGAATAACTATCGTAACTCAATAATAAAAAAATACTTAGCAGCAATACTAATGTCTCACGAAAGACATGTCTTACAACCCCATATCCGAAAAAGTTGGGACAGTATGAAAAATGCTAATAAAAACAAAAAAATGTCAATTATATTCACCCATTGCTATATTGAAAGCTATACAACTAAATATTAAATGATGTTTTACCATCCGAAATTCATTATAAAAAAAAATGTACACTCATTTCAAATCAGATGATTGCAACACACTCCAAAAAAGTTGAAACAGTCGAGTGTGACACTTATCACTGTGGAACATCACCATTTCTTCTAATAATACTTATTAAGCATTTGAGCACTGAAGACACAAGTTTGTTAAGTTTAGAAAGTGGAATTTTCCCCCAATCATCCATTATGTAGGTCTTTAGCTTCATAACGCATCACACATTCTCAATTGGAGACAGGTCATGACTGCAGACAGGCCAATCTAGCACCAGCACTCTCTGCTTACACAGTCATGCACTTGTAATCCAGGCAGTATGTGCTTTGAAGTTGTCCTGCTGGAAAATGCAGGGACGTCCCTTGAAAAGATGTGCTGGGTGGCAGTATATGTTGCTCCAAAATTTGTACACATCTGTCTGCATACATGGTGTTCTCACAGATGTGCGAGTTACCCATGCCATGGGCACTGACACACCCCTGGCCCATACAGACAATGGCTTTTGGACCTGATGGTGATAACAGCTTGGGTGGCTCTTTTCCTTTTTGGCTCAGAGAACACAACGGCTGTGTTTTTCAAAAACTTTTTTAAATGTGGACTCTTCGAACCAAAAAACACAGTTCCACTTACCATCTAAGATGAGACCGAGCCCAGAGAAGTCGGCAGCTCTTCTGGACAGTGTTGATGTACGGCTTCTCATTTACATAGTAAAGTCTTAACTTGCATCTGTGGATGCAGCGGCGAGTGGTGTTGACTAACAAAGGTTTACTAAAGTAATCCCAAACCCATGTTGATGATATCCATTACAGATGAATGATGTTTTTTAAGACACTGATGTCTGAGGATCAAGTGTTTTTTTCTTGCCCTTAACGCACCAAGATTTGACCATATTCCCTGAATCTTTTAACTATTATTGTGCACTGTAAATCCTTCCAATTATTCTTTGGGGAACATTGTTCTCAAAGTGCTGGATTATTTTCAGAAGCATCTGTTGGCAAATTGAAAAGTCTTGAATGATCCTTACTCTTGAAGGACTAGGCTGTTTTTGGAGGCTCTTTAGATACTTTGACACAATTGCCTCACCTGTTTCACATGGCCTTTCACATCATTATTTTAACCCAAAACAACATGCCACTCATCAAGCAGTTCCTACTGTGGTGAGGGCCCTCCAATGTCTGGGGCCATGTTGTGCATTCTGAGATGTTATTCTGCTCACTACAATTACATTTACATTTATTCATTTGGCAGACGCTTTTATTCAAAGCGACTTACAAAAGAGGAGGAACATCAGCGAATCATGTTAGGGAGACAGTGCTACAAAAAGTGCCATATTACAAAGTTTCACTATCATCAGAATAGTGTTCAAAACAGATTTAAGTGCAACAAGAAATGTAAATAATTTTTTTTTTTTAGTGACCGGTTAAGTGCTTTTGGAAAAGATGTGTTTTTAGCCGTTTTTTTGAAGATAGAGAGTGAGTTAGCTTCCCGGATTGAGTTGGGAAGGTCATTCCACCACCGTGGTATGATGAAACTGAAAGTCCGGGAAAGTGTTTTGGTGCCTCTTTGTTTTGGTACGACAAGGCGACGTTCCTTAGCCGACCGCAGGCTTCTGGTGGGAACGTAGCTCTGCATAAATGTTTTTAGGTATGCTGGAGAGCAGACCCAGTGACTGTTTTATATGCCAGCATCAGGGCCTTGAATTTAATATGTGCATGAACCGGCAGCCAGTGGAGAGAGACAAAGAGTGGTGTAACATGTGCTCTCTTAGGTTCATTAAAGACCAGACGTGCTGCTGCATTCTGGATCATTTGGAGAGGTCTAATAGCACATGCAGGAAGGCCTGCAATGAGAGCGTTACAGTAGTCCAGTCTAGTTATGACAAGGGACTGAACGAGCAGTTGTGTGGCATGTACAGAGAGGAAGGGTCTTATCTTCCTGATATTGTAGAGTGTAAATCTACATGATCTTGCAGTTTTTGAAATGTGGTCTGTGAAATTTAGCTCATAATCAATGGTTACCCCTAGATTTCTGACCGTTTTGGAAGGCGAAACTGTAGTTGGACCCAGCTGCACGATGATGTTGTGTTCAACAGCCAGGTTGGCTGGAAAGACAAGGAGTTCGGTCTTGGCAGGGTTGATTTGAAGGTGGTGTTCCTTCATCCAGGCTGAGATGTCTGCCAGACAGGCAGCAATTAGAGCGGTCACTGTGGTGTCGTTGGGCTGGAAAGACAAGTAGAGTTGCGTGTCATCAGCGTAGCAGTGGTAAGAGAAACCATGTGACTGGATGATGGGTCCCAGTGATGTTGTGTATATGGAGAAGAGAAGTGGCCCAAGCACTGATCCCTGAGCAGTTATCGGAGTTACCGTAGCCTTTCTGTCAGCTCGAACCAGTCTGGCTATTCTCCTCTGACCTCTATAATCAACAAGGTCTCTAATCAAACCAGCCCATCTGGCACCAACAATCATGCCATGTAAAGTGTTATGTTTAAGTAACCCTTTCAATTTCACCAAACAATTTGGGTAAATTAGCTTCAGAAAAGGTGACTTTTGCTGAAAGGTGAGTAGTTTGCATCTGTATCTGGCAATCTGTTTCATAATTTTTTTATTAACAGTACACAAAATAAACTGCACAGTTACAACAGTTTGCTTCTGCCATGATTCTTTGATTGATGCCCTCAACTAGGAAAGTCTGGACTTACAGGAAATACTGTGTTCCTCACTTGTAATTATGACATTGTGGTGACGTACATAAGTGCTTAACTCGTAAACACGATCATTCAGAAAGGCTTGAACACACCATAGAACATGTCACAATGCAGGACACAAACTTTTAAACTACCCATTGCCAATGGACAAATGGATGTTTTGGGAGAAGGTCTCCAATAATATATATATATATAATTCCCTCTGAATCAGAGTATATAATATTTTGATTAAAGTAGTTATAAAATCTTTCTTAAAATTACCATGCAGCGACCACCAGTGACTGCTGTTGAACCATCAGTGTGAAGGAGTGCAGGACCCCCCATTCATCCTCACTCTCCCGGATCTGAACACAACACACACACTTCTCAACAGAGGACTCTCATGCCGATCAATAACATCAACATGAAGGTGAATCAATTCTCATGGTCTTACGGTCATGCCGTGCAAAGGAAGTTGTCTGTGTACTGTAAACTGATTGGTTGATGTTATCCCTCGAGTGCTGTACAACAGGACGTCATTGAACTGGCTCCACATAAACAGAGAAAGAAGAGTTTAGCACAAAACAGCTGTGTATTTTTAATCGAGTGTTTTTCAACCTTATACTTTGAGGAAGAAATTGTTGAAATATGTCCCCAGTTAGTGACCTTAATTCGAAAATATTGCATATACAAACAAACTGGCACTGTTTTAACTAAAACAGCAGTTACTCAATATTATCTTCTTGTTTATACAGGTGCTGGTCATATAATTAGAATGTCATCAAAAAGTTGATTTATTTCTGTAATTCCATTCAAAAAGTGAAACTTGGATAATGTATACATTCATTCCACACAGACTGATATATTTCAAGTGTTCATTCCTTTTAATTGATGATTATAACTGACAACTAATGAAAAACCCCAAAATCAGTATCTCAGATAATTAGAATATTGTGAAAATGTTCAATATTGAAGACACCGGGTGCCACACTTTAATCAGCTAATTAACTCAAAACACCTGCAAAGGCCTTTAAATGGTCTCTCAGTCTAGTTCAGTAGGCTACACAATCATGGGGAAGACTGCTGACTTGACAGCTGTCCAAAAGACGCCCATTGACACCTTGCACAAGGAGGGCAAGACACAAAAGGTCATTGCTAAAGAGGCTGGCTGTTCACAGAGCTCTGTGTCCAAGCACATTACTAGAGAGGCGAAGGGAAGGAAAAGATGTGGTAGAAAAAGTGTACAAGCAATAGGGATAACCGCACCCTGGAGAGGATTGTGAAACAAAACCCATTCAAAGATGTGGGGGAGATTCACAAAGAGTGGACTGCAGCTGGAGTCAGTGCTTCAAGAACCACCACGCACAGACGTATGCAAGACATGGGTTTCAGCTGTCGCATTCCTTGAGTCAAGCCACTCTTGAACAAGACACAGCGTCAGAAGCATCTCACCTGGGCTAAAGACAAAAAGGACTGGACTGCTGCTGAGTGGTCCAAAGTTATGTTCTCTGATGAAAGTAAATTTAGCATTTCCTTTGGAAATCAAGGTCCCAGAGTCTGGAGGAAGAGAGGAGAGGCACAGAATCCACATTGCTTGAAGTCCAGTGTAAAGTTTCCACAGTCAGTGATGGTTTGGGGTGCCATGTCATCTGCTAGTGTTGGTTCACTGTGTTTTCTGAGGTCCAAGGTCAACGCAGCCGTCTACCAGGAAGTTTTAGAGCACTTCATGCTTCCTGCTGCTGACCAACTTTATGGAGATGCATTTTCCAACAGGACTTGGCAACTGCACACAGTGCCAAAGCTACCAGTATCTGGTTTAAGGACCATGGTATCCCTGTTCTTAATTGGCCAGCAAACTCGCCTGACCATAACCCTATAGAAAATCTATGGGGTATTGTGAAGAGGAAGATGCGATACGCCAGACCCAACAATGCAGAAGAGTTGAAGGCCATTATCAGAGCAACCTGGGCTCTCATAACACCCGAGCAGTGCCACAGACTGATCGACTCCATGCCACGCCGCATTGCTGCATTAATTCAGGCAAAAGGAGCCCCAACTAAGTATCGAGTGCTGTACATGCTCATACTTTTCATGTTCATACTTTTCAGTAGGCCAACATTTCTAAAAATCCTTTTTTTGTATTGGTCTTAAGTAATATTCTAATTTTCGGAGATACTGAATTTGGGATTTTCATTAGTTGTCAGTTTTAATCATCACAATTAAATGAAATAAACATTTGAAATATATCAGTCTGTGTGTAATGAATGAATATAATATCCAAGTTTCACTTTTTGAATGGAATTACTGAAAAAAATCAACTTTTTGATGATATTCCAATTATATGACCAGCACCTGTAGAACTGTTGTATCTACACAATATCACAAGAGTGCTGTTGTACTGAATATCAGCACAGCTAATAGGCAAAGGCAAGAGGTCCCCAACATTATATACTGTACAAACATATGTTTTTAATCTCACCAGGAAGAACATGCGTTGTTGAAGGCCTTTCCCAGAGAGCTTGCTGAGGCAGCCCAGTCTGATGAGCTGACGTCCAGCCACGGCCAGATTCTGAACACCAGACAAATCCTTCTGAATCTCCAGGAGTTTCTGATAGTTCTCCATCTCTACCAGACCAGAATGAAGCCCAGCCTCCAATTCACACACATCAGTTAATGCAGCTAGAACACACACAAACAGAGCATACAGATCAATCAAATCAAATCACTTATTGTCACATGACCATATAAACAAGTGCAACAGTAGGTGAAAGTCTTGTGTGCAGTTCCGAGCAACATAGCAGTCATGACAGTGACGAGACATATACCAATTACAATAAACAACATATTTACACCACACAATTTACATGTCAAATGTACACATACTTACATAACACAATAATAATATACAATGTACAGTAAACAATACACACAATAAAGACATACAATACAATTAAAGAGTTTATAAAAAAATATATATACAGTAGTTGTATTGTGGAGAATATAATTATGACAGTCGAGTGTGAGATAATAAGATTAATAAAGTGCAGTGCTGATATACTGATCGTGATTGATCAAGTGTTCAAAAGTCTGATTGCTTGGGGGAAGAAACTGTCATGTAGTTGGCTGATGCGGGTCCTGATGCTGTGTTACCGCCTGCCTGATGGTAGCAGTGAGAGCAGCCCATGACTCAGGTGGCTGCAGTCTCTGATGATCCTCCAAGCTTTTTTCACTCATCACCTGTTATATGTGTCCTGGAGGGAGGGAAGCTCACCTCCGATGATGTATCTGGCAGTTCGCACCACCCTTTGCAGGGCTTTGTGGTTGTGGGCGGTGCTATTGCCGTACCAGGCGGTGATGCAGCCAGTCAGGATGCTCTCTACAGTACTGGTGTAGAACCGTGTGAGGATGTGGTGGTTCATTCCAAACTTCCTCAGCCGTCTCAGGAAGAAGAGGCGCTGGTGAGCCTTTTTCACAATGGCCTCAGTGTGGACGGACCATGTGAGTTCCTCAGTAATGTGGACACAGAGGAACTTGAAACTGCTGACTCACTCCACCGGTGCTCCATTAATGGTGATGGGGCTGTGTTCTCCGTCTTTCTTCCTGAAGTCCACTACAAGCTCCTTGGTTTTACTGACGTTGAGGGAGAGGTTGCGCTCCTGACACCAGTGTGTCAGTGTGTGCACCTCCTCTCTGTAGGCTGTTTCATCATTGTCAGTGATCAGACCTACCACCGTCGAGCTATGTGTTGCCACACAGTCATGTGTGTATAGGGAATACAGGAGTGGGCTGAGAACACAGCATTGTGGGGCTCCAGTGTTGAGGAGATGTTGCTAACCACCTGACGTCTGCCTGGCAGGAAGTCCAGGATCCTGCTGCACAGCGAGCTGTTTAAGCCCAGAGCCCGGGCTTAAACAGTTTCACATCAAGCTTGGAGGCCACTAAATAACTTAAAAAAAACTTTATATGCATGCACACAAACACCATCAAGTGAATAAAGAACTAATAGTCCATTTGGTTTGCACTCACTTCATACTGAGCCATACACTGCCTACACTTTACAATGCCACCTGCTGGCACAAACATCGGCTAATTGCCAGTACAAGTCTCTTATCAGTATAAGTCAATTCATTGTTAGCCTTTTTAAGAGCCAGCGCCAGATTTCTGAATAATTCGGGAGGAAATCTGTACAGCAAAAACGGCAAAATTCTGCCATTCAATCTGGTATGGCAGGTAGCTGTATAATCTTTGCCACTGGTCATACATAGAACATGGCTCTGACTTTCACTTCAACAGTCCTGATTCGACTGTCCATCCCAGGGAACACTTGAGAAATCTGAACAATGGGCCATGGGGCTCTGGGAAATTGATTATCAGCAATCATAACTGTAGTTCCCACTTTGATGTCTTGTGACTCTAATTGCATTTGCTGTGAGTATGAAGACCAGGTAAGTAGAACTTAATGAATCACCTCCAGAAGTGATCTGCTAAGATTTGGCTAGAAGTGATCTGCTAAGATTTGGCTGTGACGCAACGACGTTGACTCAGTAGTTCACTTTGAGAATATATCACTTGAGGAACGGATGAATCAGGCCGCCCCATAATGAGTGAATTAGGGGTAATAGGATCCGGATCAGAAGCATTAGAGGATGTATACCACAGCGGTTTAGAATTGAGGATTCATTCAATTTCAACAAGTACAGTGTGGAGAGTTTCTTCTGGTATAGGCTGGGTTCCTAAAGTAACTTGTAGGGCCTGCTTCAGGGAGCAAATTTCTCTCTCCCAACATCCACCGAAATGTGGTGCATGAGGTGGGTTGAAGTGAAATATGATCTGTTGGCCAGCTAGATGTTCCTGCAATTCTGGAACTAGTGCAGCAATTGTCTGTTTCAGTTCCTTCTCCCCTCCTTTAAAATTGGTATCCTGATCTGACAAAACCTCAAATGGTTTTCCACGTCATGCCATAAAATGTCTTAGGGCCATAAGGAAGGAGTCTGTATCCAGTATTGGAAGAAGGTCAAAATACACAGCAAGGGTAGTCATGCACTTGAACAAAATACCCCAGCGCTTCTCACTTCTGTGACCGATTATCACTATATATGGCCCAAAGCAGTCAACACCAGCTGAATAGAAGGCGGGTTTGTAGAGACGTAGCTATTTTAGGTACCTCTGGGTTCTTATGCAGTCTCTGACATACAGGACAATCTTTGCACCGTTCACATCGTATTGCTACCCTACCTCGGAGGATCCAGTATTTCCGGTGCATTTACGCTAGTACACTCTCAGGTTCTGGGTAGAGCAACCTGGTGTTGTAGTCCTTAATGAGAAGTGTAGTTACTGGATGGCGGGAATCAAGTACAATAGGATGCATTAACTCAGGCTCAATTCCTTCACAGTGGCGAAGACGACCTCCTAACCTGATGAGTTTACTTTCACAGTCAAGTTCAGGGGCTAGGCTAAGAAGTCGACTGTTTTTATTCAGTTGTTTTCCCACTGTAAGATGTGTCATATCTGAGGGAAAGCTTTCCCATTAGGCTTGCTGAAGGATAGATATTTCAGCCTGTCGAAAGTCATAAGCTGATAGGTTGGATCCATTCTTACTGGGAGATTCAGCAGTAGCTTTTGAAAGGTCATAAATTTGCTCGGAACCGGTATGGGTGAACGAATGGTACTAATCAGGCCACAGAAAGTAGAGTTTTTTTAGATCCTCACTTTCAATAAGAGTTGATGGTGATGTAACTGGCCACTAATCAGATGAGAAATGAAGGAATGATGCCCCGTTATTCCAACGACTTTGCAGACCCAGCTCTGCCAGCCTTTTTCTTCTTGTGATGTCATCAGCAGGGCTATTGTCTAAATCCATATAGCACCATATACAGTGGTAACAATGAAGACAGGTCAGAACTGTGGTTGAATCAGACCAGAGAAAAGCCTTGCCCAATGGACAGAGTTCTTGCCCAATGGCCAACTGTGCACTGGTAAGGGCTGCACACAGTTCTAGACAAGGTATTGACAGATGTTTCTTCAGAGCT
This sequence comes from Xyrauchen texanus, assembly GCF_025860055.1. Classification (NCBI taxonomy): domain Eukaryota; kingdom Metazoa; phylum Chordata; class Actinopteri; order Cypriniformes; family Catostomidae; genus Xyrauchen; species Xyrauchen texanus. The sequence continues at coordinate 348,737 of NC_068293.1, forward strand.
ACTCTTGATCTTGCTACCATGAATATGATCTCTACATCTTTTGTAGGTCACCAAGCTCCCCTGACCATACTTTCCAAGCATTCAATAAATCCTCAGGTAACTTGGGATCATCCCAATTTCTCTTCTTGTCCCATAGTCACTGAACTATTAACTTTGCACGAGTGGTGTTTGGGTTGATGTAGCAAAGGGGATCATATTGACTGGCAAATACCCTATAGATGTAGCGCATGGTAACTTCACGGCACTCTACAGTACAGAGCTTATAGGACAAGGTCTGGCAGTTCAACTGAAGTCCAAGCACTGATTCATGGATGATGATATTACCCTCGGCTATCCATTGCTCAGCACTATCAGATCTGGATGCCTCTAGTAAATGGCTGATCACTGAAAGTGTGTTACTGGGCCATTGCCTGAGTTCAAATCCTCCTTCTGCTAAGATACTCTGCAACTTATCTACAAAGAGCCTTGCTTCATCTGCAAAAGGTAGACTTTAGTATGCCTTCAGTACTGCATGATGTACATCTTCACCAGATCTCTCCATTGAAAATGGAGAAGGGGTTGATCTTCAGGAAGGAGTCTAATTTGGTGAAACATTCCCTTAATGTCACTTCCGATAGCGATAGAATGTTCTCTGAATCTTAGCAGCACAGCCAGTAACGAGGGAGTCAGTGTTGGTCCTGGAAGTAACAGTTCAATGAGATTGTTCCCTCTAAACTGGAATGAACAGTTGAAAACCACCCTATTATGGGAAAACCACCCTATTCCCATTATGTTCAACCATATGGTGTAGAATATACCAACTCACTGGAGTGCCCTCTGCTCCTGACTGCAGTTTAACAATGTAGCCTGCCTGCTCCAATTGTTTAATCTCAACCTGGTAGATAGCCGCATGATCAGGGGAATTACTGAGGTGATGCCCTATGCTTCTTAGCTGAGGCATTACTGCTGTTTTTGGTGCACAAAGAGGGGGCATGTTTCGAATTATGAGCAGTGGGGATGCATAATGCTGAATCCCATTGACTTCGACTCAGATGATACTTTGTTCCAGTAGTTTTAGTGACTGCTGTTCTTGTACTGATCAAGTACTTGTCCTTTCATCCCTCCAAGGAAGTACATCCAGTTGCCAGAAACTTTCAATTTGTTCGTGCAGGGAAGCAGAGTGTGACAAGATTGAAGTGAACAGGCATTGTCGCTCTGTAAGGCTATGTTGCAGAGCTTGAACTGGTCCTTGCAAAGTCCATCCAAGGAGAGTTCTAATTGCCGCAGGACCTCCTGGTGGGTCCAAGCAAACTGCCTCAATTGGGGTTACTAAGTGAGGGCAGTCTGATCCAGTGAGCAAAACTGGATAAACTGCTTCAATTTCTTGGAAGGGAAGTCCCTTAAGGTGACTTAATAGGATGACAGTGTTCTCCAAGTTCCAACTCTGATGCAGTGAAGGCTCCATTGATTGGATACACCTTGTTTGGCTGGCAGGCTGGTGAAAGGTTGAAGGAAACAGCCACCCCATGCAGGACCATTAACTCTTGTATGACTGTGCATAGGGGACGACTGCTTTCTCCCTGTTTCGTTAATTGACATCATGAAGTACAAATAGGTGAAGACTGTTACAAGCTTTGCAGTGCATCATGAGATTGACTCTCGGGATGACTTGGTTGAGTACACTCTACTAGAGCGACTTGAATACCTTATGGAATCTCCTTGCAAGATCCAAGATGACAGCGCGGTAGCACGCAGCGGCCACTCCGGATCAAAATGGTGCTATTCTTGTTAAAAAAGCCCGACTTTTGCGGCACATGGACATCGGAGCAACCGGCTTCAGACACTACTGAAATATAAGACTCATGCAAAAACCAAGCTGCATGATGATCTGCAGGAGGCGCTACGCATACTCTGCTTGCTGCGGAGACCAGGCCTCCAGTCCTCGGCGTCGTCTGATGCCGGGGAGAGGACAACGTAAGCGGTATGCGAGAAAGCGGAAGCGCGGCATGAGGGTGGGGGTCCATGCTAAGCTAAAAACAAACCCTAGCCGGCCTTGTGTCCCGTCTATCCTGCTCTCAAATGTTTGCTCCCTGGACAATAAACTGGACTATATCCGACTCCAGCAGGCTACGCAGTGTGAGTTTAGAGACTGCTGCGTCTTTGTTTTCATGGAGACGTGGCTCAGTGACAGAGTTCCGGACGTCGCCATTCAGCTAGACGGGCTTGCCACATTTCGTGCCAACAGAAATACAGCTCTCTGTGGTAAGACTCGCGGTGGTGGCTTGTGTGTTTACATCAACACAGAAATGGTGTAAGAACTCTATGCTAGTCTCTAGCTACTGCTCATCCCTGTTGCAGCTTGTGACTGTTAGATGCAGACCTTTTCATTTACCACGGGAATTCACCACTGTTTGCATAACCGGAGTTTACATTCCTCCCAGCGCTAACGCTAAGGAAGCGCTCTGTGAACTGTATGGGGCTATGAGCGAACTGCAGAATGCTCACCCTGACAGACTGTTTATTGTCGCCAGAGATTTCAACCATGCGAATCTCAAGACAGTGCTCCCTAAATTCCAACAGTATGTGGACTTTGCAACGAGAGGGGCGAATGCGCTTGATTTTGTTTACACAAACATCCCAGGCGCGTACCGGGCGGAGCCCCCGCCCCCACCTCGGCTACTCAGACCACATCTCTGTTATGTTAATTCCAGCATACAGACCACTCATCAGACGCACAAAACTGCTTCAGAAGCAGGTGAAAACCTGGCCAGCAGGAGCCATCTCTGCTCTTCAGGACTGTTTTGAGTGTACTGACTGGCACATGTTCAGGGAGGCTGCAACATATGGCGATTCTACCAACTTGGAGGAATACACAGCATCAGTGACCAGCTACATCAGCAAGTGCATTGATGATGTCACTTTCTCCAAGACCATCACCACACGCTCCAACCAGAAGCCGTGGATGACAGCGGAGGTGCGCACGCTGCTGAGGACCCGAGACTCCGCCTTCAGAGCAGGCCATAAGGCAGCCCTAAGAACAGCTAGGGCCAAACTGTCCCTGGCCATCAGAGAGGCAAAGCGTGCACACGCACAGAGAATCCACCGTCAATTCCAGGACAGCGGTGACATGCGGCGCATGTGGCAGGGCATCCAGGCCATCACCATCAGTTGCCTGTGACAAAAATGCCTCCCTTCCAGATGCGCTGAATGACTTCTACGCTTGGTTTGAAGTGCAGAACGACATGGTGGTGAGGAAGACCACCCCTCCTCCCAACAACCAGTTTCTCTGTCTTACCACGGCGGATGTGAGGAAAACTCTATGTAGAGTCAACCCACGGAAGACTGCTGGACCAGAAAACATTCCTGGCAGAGTGCTCAGAGGATGTACAGACCAGCTAGCAGATGTTCTTACCGACATCTTCAACATCTCTCTGAGCAGCGCCGTCATTCCAACGTGCTTCAAGGCCACCACCATCATCCCCATGCCAAAGAAGTCTTCAGTGTCCTGCCTCAACGACTGCCGTCCCTTCGCACTCACACCAATCATCATGAAGTGCTTCGAGAGGATCGTCATGAGGCACATTAAGACCCAGCTGCCCCCCTCAGTAGACCCACTGCAGTTTGCGTATCAACCAAACCGTTCAACGGACGACGCCATCGTCACAACCCTCCATCTGGCCCTCACCCACCTAGACAAAAAGGACTCATATGTTCAAATACTGTTCATAGATTTCAGCTCAGCATTCAACACAATAATTCCTCCGCACCTGATTAGAAAGCTGAACCTGCTGGGCCTGGACACCTCCCTCCTCAATTGGATCCTGGACTTCCTGACTGGGCGACCTCAGTCAGTCCGGATCGGGAACAGCATCTCCACCACCACACTGAGCACTGGGTCCCTCCAGGGCTGTGTGCTCAGTCCACTGCTGTTCACTCTGCTGACTCACGACTGTGCAGCAATGCACAGCTCGAATCACATCGTCACGTTCGCAGATGACACGACCGTGATGGGTCTCATCAGCAAGAACGACGAGTCAGCATACAGAGAGGAGGTGCGGACTGGTGTAGAGCCAACAACCTGTCCCTGAATGTCGACAAAACAAAAGAGATGGTTGTTGACTTTAGGAGAGCACAAGGTGAACACTCTCCGCTGAACATCGACAGCTCCTCTGTGGAGATCGCCAAGAGCACCAAATTCCTTGGTGTTCACCTGGCAGAGAACCTCACCTGGTCCCTCAACACCAGCTCTATCACCAAGAAAGCCAGCAGCGTCTCTACTTTCTTCGAAGGCTGAGGAAAGCACATCTTCCATTCCCCATCCTCACCACATTCTATAGAGGGACTATTGAGAGCATCCTGAGCAGCTGCATCACTGCCTGGTTTGGGACTTGCACCGTTTTGGACCGCAAAGCCCTGCAGAGGATAGTGAGGACAGCTGAGAAGATCATCACGTGTAACCATCACGTGTAACAGCTTCTTCCCCCAAGCCATCAGACTCCTCAATACTCAGAGACTGGTTTGACACACACACACACACACACACACACACACACACACACACACACACACACACACATGTTGTGTTTCCATGTTTTATGGGGACTTTCCATAGACATAATGGTTTTTATACTGTACAAACTTTATATTCTATCCCCTAAACCTAACCCTACCCCTAAACCTAACCCTCACAGAAAACTTTCTGCATTTTTACCTTTTCAAAAAACATAATTTAGTATGATTTATAAGCTGTTTTCCTCATGGGGACCGACAAAATGTCCCCACAAGGTCAAAAATTTCGGGTTTTACTATCCTTATGGGGACATTTGGTCCCCACAAAGTGATAAATACACGCTCACACACACACACACACACACACACACACACACACACACACACACACACGCACGTGTCCTGAGTTGCACTTTAATTACTGTCACTTTATAACTGTCTGCTACCTCAATAACTGCTATGTGCATAGAACACTATCTCATAGTATGTTATGTTTAAGTTTTAGAAACTGTCATCTTTTGCACTACTGTGTACTGGTCGGCTGCACTGCTCTCACTGTGCCTATTGTCCTGTTCATTGTTCGTAATTTCTTGTACTGTCCCGTACTTTTTGCACATGATTGCACGTGCACTTTATATAGGTATATATAGGTATTTTATATAGGTATTTTATTTAGTTGTGTAGTCTCATTTGGTTCTGTGTTTGTCCTATGTTGTTTTTATGTAGCACCATGGTCCTGGAGGAACATTGTCTCATTTCGCTGTGTACTGTATCAACTGTATATGGTTGAAACGACAATAAAAACCACTTGACTTGACTTTCAAGGGATAGATAAATCTTCTGAAACTGCTTTGCAGATCATGTGGCAATTTATTCAGAAATCTTGACTCATGAGATCCACATCTTAATTCCACTATACCAGGCTTACCTAGCTGTCACAACATACCCACCAGGGATTGCACCATCAATGCATACATTCTGAAGGTTTTAATATCTCCAGAAATGTTTAGTCCATCCACTAATTCCACAATGCGCTGCAATGCTAATTGATGTGGCTGGCCATACTTTTGGTTGAGGGCATCAATGGTGCTGGTATCTGGTGGTCTTGACCTCTGTGGGACTGGTACTGGTTTAGGGCGGTCTAGGGTATTTGATTGTCTAGATACCGGAAGTGAAGATGGTAACTGATGAATTTGTGGCTGCTGATTTTGCCAACTTAGCAATTACTCTACCTCTGCTTGTAATTTAGGCATCTGTGATGTAAACTTAGTGTTGGCCTGCCTAAGCTCTTTTTTTTCCTCCTTTAGCTGCTGAACCATGGTAATCAGGTATTTGTGGAGTTTCCTTAAATCAGCATTTTCTTCATGCAGGACTTCCATATGCTGGTCCAATCTATCTGTTATATACCACTGTTGTGGGCTGTGTGATAATCACTATGATAAGCTGCTGCCTGTGGGGTGTCCCTCCTGACATCCTCTTCGGCTGACACAGCCAAGGGAACTTATGGGGATAGCTGGGTGGTGATAAGGGTCTAGGTAGGTTATAACCAATAAAATTATCCTGCAAGTGTGCTGGAAGAGATGATTTCATCCTGGGATGAACAACAGGAACTTCATCTGATGGCTGCATCTCCATTACTGTAGAAAACTCTTTTTCCGGCTCAAAAGACCATGTAAAATTGATTAAACTTCAACCAATAGGGAATGCTAATTGGGAACTAGTTCACTACAGATGTCCGATCAGAGACATGAAGAAACAGCTTGAAATTCCTTTGACCCTTTATTTTACAGAGTCCCAGTGGTCTGATCTCTCAAGTGTTCTCTGCGATGGACAATCGAATCAGGACTGTTGAAGTGAAAGTCAGAGACAAGTTCTACATACAACCAGTGGCAAAGTGTATACAGCTACCTGCCATACCAGATTGAATTGCAGACTTTGGCCTATTTTGTTGTACAGATTTCCTACCGTATTATTCAGAAATCAGTGGCTGTTAAAAAGGTTAATAATTAATTGACATATACTGACAAGAGACTTGTACTGGCAATCAGCCAATGTTTGAGCACATTGTTAGAGCTGTAGCGTAAAAGACGCTTGGCTCTGCCCAACTCCAGCAGGTGGCATTAATAAGTGTTTGTAGAGTATGGCTCAGTGTGGAGTGAGTGCAAACCAAATGGACTATTAGTTCTTTATTCGCTTTATGGTGTTTGTGTGCATGCATATAGAACAAGTAAGTGAATTATACATTTAAAGCTTATTTCAGCTGCTGGTTAAGAAATGATGTATACCAGTACAGACATTCTATTCACGTTTCATTGTTGATGTTGTTGTTCAATATATATGATCAACTGATGTATGGGCATTCTGAATTTATATCATGCTTTACATGTTAGATTAGTTTGTTAAAGGATACTGTAGAGAAGTAAATGAGTTGTGCAATTAGATTGTGTTTGTGGATTTATCTGTGAATGCTAATTATTGTTTATGGAAGTGTTCATGCTATATGCACCCATGTGTATCAATGTAGTTTATTCTAATCTTGTGTTATTTCATTATTGTTAATTATTTTTTATTTATACGCCCCTTTTCAGACCACACACAAATTTATGGTGGTGAAATAAAGGGTCAAAGGAATTTCAAGCTGTTTTTTCATGTATCTGATCGGACAACTGTAGCGAACTAGTTCCCATTCAGCATCTCTTATTGGTTTTAAGTTTAACCAATTTTCATGCACGTTTTTCTTTTTTCTGTTTGTTTGGTTCTGGGGAAAGTTCTGGGGTTGATTGTGTCAAATGTTAATATGAGTGGATTGTCTCTCTCCACGTGGAATGCGAAGGGGTTGGGGCAATCCATAAAAAGAAGGAAGGTAATTAATTTTCTTAAATGTAAGAAATATGATATAGTGTTTCTTCAAGAAACGCATCGTTCCCCACAGGAAGCTGAAAATTTGGGAAGATATGGGTTGGACATGTTTTCTTTAGTGCTTCTTCAAGAGCAGGGGAGTCATTACATTGATAAGTATATAGCTATTATTATTATTTGTACTTTTTTTTTTTTTCTTCGTGTGTGTATTTTCAAACTTTGGCCACAAGGATGTTTGTTGGGGGTCAAGGTGGGGTTGGGGATGGGGTAAGGGAAACAATGGGGTTTAATGGTTGACTCTGTATATAAATGTTTTGCTTTGTTATGTGACATGTTGAGAGGCATACAATAAAAATGTTAATCTGAAAGACAGAAAAATAATGGGGAAAAGTGGGACTAAGGGGGGAATTGAAAGCACATTTATGCTGTCATTACAATCCATGCCACTACAGCAAAACTATAGGTGCAGTTTGTCTTCCATTTCTGTGTTTCCACCAGACTTTCCGAGTATGAATAGCCAAGCTGTGTGTCAGGTGCTACTTCCATCAAGTGCAAATATCTAATCAATCAAAACACCCTTTCTTTAACTTAAATTGTAGCTGTGTATAGATATTACAATCATTCCTTCATTTATTGTTTAGATATTCATAATGTAAGCAAAATTTAGATTTGTCAAAAATACTCATTTGAAGTATTTAAGCATAAGCCTTTTGGTCAAAATGTTTTTAGGATCATGAGCCAAACTGTTGACTGGTAGATCAGTGCCATACTCTCTCACACACACACACACACACACACACACACACAGTCTCACCTTTGCAGTCGCTGTAGTCGCTGTGTGTTGGCAGATAGTGTTTGCAGAGTCTTTGCAGTATCAGTCTATAGTGCAGCAGTCGATATAGAAGACTCAGCAGAAACATGTTTAACGGGATGTAACACACTTTCTGCAGCTCAAACTCACGACAAACAAACTCCAGCCTCCGGTATGCAGCACACACTCTCTCCAGCTCATACACACACTTTGAGTTCATCTGTAGCTGACATGAGAGGGACTGGGAGATAAGAAACGCACTGTCATTAATATGCATGATAACACACACACACACACACACACACACACACACACACACACACACACACACAGGGCTGCAGTTAGAAATTCATGGGCCTGGGACAAAACATATTCAGTTGTCCAACTGGGGGGGTAGGCATGTGGATGGGGGGGGGGGGCACGGACAGTTATTCCATCAACGTGCCCAACCCAGCAGTTTTTGCTGTCACTTTCACAGTTGCACACTGTCTCCGTGTTTATAATCACATCTCCCACTGACCGTGTCTGGATGCGCTCTACAACATGGAACAGCCTTTCTTTGGGCCCACCCTCAAGCTTCGGTCTGGGACAAAAGATCCTGTTGTCTTATCGGCGGCCCTACGCACGCACGCACACGCACACACACACACACACACCTTCAGGTCCTGTGTTGTCTTCAGCAGCAGGTCTCCTATACACTGAAAACCACCTTTAACCTGCACACTGGATCGATCTTCCCTAAAATATATATTGCAAAAGTATAATTAAAAGAAGAAAGAATGAGGAAATTTCTGCCATTTTCACTCACCTCCATTTTTCAAAACCCATATGACTTTTGATTGTTGAACACAATAGAAATTGTTAGGCCAAACGTTGGACAGCCTTCTCCATTCTCCATTCACTTTCATTTCATGGAGAACCCAGCAGCATCTACATTCATGAACATGGCCTCTTGTGTTCCACAGAGATAAGAAAGTCATACAGGTTTGGAACAACATAAGGGTGAGTAAATGATAACAGAATTAACTAATTTCAAACAAACTTGGATTTAAAGGAAAAACAAATCTTTTCTTTTTAATCAAAATGTCTTAATTTCCTAAGCAGTGACAAACCTTTTATCACATCAGAGTGTGTGTGAGAGAGAGAGAGAGAGAGAGTGTGAGTGTGTGTGTGACAGAACTCACGTGCATGTGTGAGTGTTACTCACCAGAGTGAAAGTCTCTCCTCAAGCTGCTGGAGGAAGTGTGTGTGGCGTGTGTGTGTAGTGGCTCATAGGTGGAACTCAACAGTGTCTTGAGAGAGTCAGGAACACACTCTTCCTTCTCCAACACTCTCTGAAACCACTAACACACATTTTATATATTTATTTATATTCACTCATACATAGAAAGTTACAAGGGCTACATCAGTGGTTCTCAAACTTTTTCAGGAGGAGGCCCCCTTGTGTAGGGTGAATCCTTTTGTGGCCCCCCAAAAGAAAACTCATGACGAAAACATCCTCAAACGTACAATTTTACTTACAAATTTTAGATTTGACCAAAAACAAATGAATTTGTACAATGCTGGAACAACAGTTCTGTTTGTAGCTTTATGTCTCTGATGTTGAATATACAAAATTAGTTAAATTCTACATTTCATAAAATATAAAAAAATTTTATAAAAAAATAGTTTTGACAGTTAACAATAATATTGTCTGAAAAGTGCAACAAAAGTATTGAATACTGAACAGTAATTTATGATGTTCATAGTAAAAGATGAACACTGAAAAATGAATTTACTGATTGTAAAAAAGTGCATTAAACTTCTTAAATTTTAATGTAGTAAATGACAGTGGCTCAAGTTTGGTTTGCAATTTGAACAGCAATCTGTTTTTTCAGCAATCTTTTTTCTGCAAGAAACAAAAAAATTCTGCTCTACTTAAAGAAATAGTTTTTCAATATAGAAGACACATGCAGACACATCAATTTAGTAACCACTGTTCAAGTACACACAACCTCAGTGGGAAGGGTGAGACTGTCTTTCTTTGCAGAGCTTATCAATTCTGGGTGTTATTGGGGACAGGCAAACTCTCAAGTCATCTTCCACATTAAGCCGTGCCCTGTATTTTGTCTTTATTGCCATCATGGCTGAGAAAGATGCCTCACAAAGGTATGTTGTTGGGAAAGGCAGCAATATTCTCATGGCCTGAAGAGCAACCTCCTTGTACTCCTTTTCAACTGTGGGCCAAAATTCTTCTGGGCCCTGCTGATTAAATCTCATCCTGAGAGTACGATCACTGGACAGTTCCAAAAGTTCATCTTCAGCCTTTCCACTGAGGCCACTGGCCATCACATCACAAGAAAAGGGATCTCGAACCCAGTCATATTTCTCCATGTCAATGTCTGTGAAGTAGCGACTGAAATGTTCATTCAGTGAGGTGAGGTGACTGGTAATGGTGTTGAGCATGAAGTCCACTGCCATGCAGTTTGTATCCAAAAATTCTGATAGATTTGGAAACATGTCAGTGATGCCTCTTTGTAGTTTGTGTACCCACAGGTCAATTTTTCTCCTGAAAGCATTTATTTTGTCACTTGCCTCCAGTATTGTGGAATAACATCCCTGAATGGACAGATTCAGTCCATTGAGACTACTGAAAATGTCTGCAAGGTAGGCTAGTTTTGCCATCCACTGTTGGTCAGAAAAAACAGTTCTAGATCAGGTTTATGTTCTTTCAAAAATCATGAAGCTCACGTCTGAGTTCAAACACTCGCTGTAAAACTTTTCCACGCGAGAGCCACCGCACCTCTGAATGGAACAGTAGCCGATCATGAGCTGCTCCCATCTCTGTGCATAGTTTTGCGAAGAGACGTGACTTTAACGGTCTTGACTTCACGAAGTTGACAGCCGCTACTACTACTTCCAACACATCATGCAGGTCAGGTGCCATTAACTTCGATGCAAGTGCTTGACGATGAAGCATACAGTGAGTGGCTGTGATCTTTGGATTTATGGCTTGAATTCGGGTGACAACTCCACTCTTGCGCCCAGTCATTGCTGCCGCACCATCAGTGCAAACAGACACGCATTTTTCCCAGCTCAGATTTTCTTCTACCATAAAAGTGTCCAACATTTTGAAAATTTCCTCACCTGTAGCTCTCCCCTCGAGTTCTTTTGAAAATAAAAAGTCTTCCATAATTTTACTTTCCCATAAATATCGAACGTACACTAATACCTGCGCAGCACTACTAACGTCAGTGCATTCATCAAGCTGAAGTGCGAACTGTTCACACGATCGTAATCTTTCGGTCAGTTGAGATTTTACATCAAAAGAAATGTCTTTGATCCGCCTGCTTACTGTATCGTTGGACAGCGGTATGGATTTAATCTTATTCGCGGCCTCCTCCCCGATCATCACTCGGCACATATCCACTGCTGCTGGAAGTATTAATTCCTCTCCGACTGTGTGAGGTTTTTTACATTTGGCTATTCGCAGGGCTGCAAGATACGATGCATGCTGTGCTTTCTCAGGTATTGTCGTGATGTTAGTCAGTCGTACCTTTTGCTTGACGTATTCTTCTTTCTTTCTCTGAAAAAAATCCTTACTTTTATTTGCATGCTCCGGATGAATTGTTGTGAGATGTCGGTTGAGTTTATATGGTTTCAGTGCTTCAACGGATAAAATCTTCAAGCACAGTGTGCACTGTGGTCTGCCGTCACTATATTCCATAAAGCCATATTTTATGTACGAGTTTATGCAGTTTCGTTTTTTTCACGCTGGGCTCTTCTGTTGTGACCTTCTCAGCCGAGACACTGCATCCTCTATCTAAAAACTTGTCCATTTTAAATAGTCTTGGCATTTATCAGCGTGTTCATGTTGTTGTGTTCACTAGGCTACCTCAACGGTTTGGTGACGTTTTAGCGTAATATGATATGTATAATTGATAATATTTTTAAAATATTTAATTAAAAAAAAAATACATCACACTTCACATAGGACAATCCTAACTTACATACAGGTAAAATAATTTTTAAAAATAATTTCATATTCTAAAATTTCTTTGCGGCCCCCCTAGCGCCATCTAGTGGCCCCCCAGGGGGCCGCGGCCCCCAGTTTGAGAACCGCTGGGTTAGGACACCAGCATCTGATACACAGCATATGTACTGTATGCTTATGAGCAGTAATGCTGGTCTTTTCAACAGGGCAGTTGATGATGTAAACAGAGAACAGGTGCAGATAATCTGTTGTGTTAATCTCTGATGAATTCCTACAGGAACCACAATGCCCTAAGGTCTCTAAACATAATCCCGTTTCTGTACACACAGACACACACACACACACACGTTGGTGTGAATATTATTATGAGGACTCTCAATAGACATAATGATTTTTATACTGTACAAACTATAGATTCTATCCCCTAACCCAACCCCTTAACCTAACCCTCACAAAAAAACTTTATGCATTTTACATATTTATGTCCTCATAAACCACATTTATAGCATAAATGTCCTGGTAAACCACCCAAACACACACCCCCTATGGATTCATGAGCTCTATTCATGAGTGGCTGGATAGGAATGTGCGTGTGATAGATGAAAGAGTAGATCTGATGTATCTGTCCATCATTTACCACTGTGATCAGCTCCAGGTCCTTCAGGTAAGTCCTCTCAGTGCTCAACAGCTGTTTAGCTATGAAGAATGCATTATCAGCTGGACAGATCTGATAACAGACAAACCAGAACAAACTATCAGTAAAGGAATATTCTGTGTTCAATACCAGATCATTTCTATTGACAGAATCTGTGGTATGTGGACGATTAATACAGACAATCATTTTGGCTTTTCCATGTGAAATGTGTAATTTGAGCTGTATAGCTGATCAAGGACAATAATCTCATGGTTGTGTTTACAGTGCCTTTCGGGTATCTTTGTGTGTATCATGCAATAATTAAAGAATTTACTGGCTTTACATGGTTAGACAGGGTTAAAATATTGCAATATTGTGTTATTTGGTCAATGTTAAAATGTTATAATGTCAACATCTAAAGTGTTAAAGTGGTTGTAAACAGTGTGTAATTTAATCTTTTCCCCAGTGCTATTTCTTGCCCCATATGAATAGTAAGTAACCCTAAATTTGGGCTGTTTTAACAAATTGAGCAACAAGTCAAAATGTATTAAGTACCTTTATTGAAACAACTTCAACTACACTAACAACAGTAAAGTCATAAGATGTTTTATGCATATAAACCTTCCCATAAATTGCTTCTACAGTACCACCACATACATACTGTGTAATATATATATATATATATATATATATATATATATATATATATATATATATATATATATATATAGACTGTCTGTGGCTTTTCCCCTCTTCTCTAGGGCTGGGGAGGGAAAAAAAAAGAGGAGAGGGAAAGGGCAAGGCAGAGTGACATTGAGAGAGGAGAGAGAGAAAAAAATTGCTCGCCGGTTCCCAGACACACTGTCGCCTGGTCCTCGATCACTCCTCCACCCTCTGGTGGATGACAGCTGCTCCTCCCCAGGCAGACCGGAGCCAGACCTCTGACCCCTGGTGGATGGAATGCCCCTCCATTTTGGCACCCTGTAGGGAACTCCTCCGGTGGCCGGCAGAGAGCCCTTCTCCCCCCGCGTCCAGGTGGCCGGCAGCAACTCCTCCATCCACGGCTGCTCCTTTGGGTGGATGGCAGTGGCGAGGCCTCCACGACCTCGGCGCATCCCTCGGCGCATCCCTCCTCCTTCCATGGCTTCGGCACCAATGTAACAAAGGTTAAGGATGGGAAAGGAGGAGGTGGGAACTGGCTGAACAGTCAAAATAATATTTAATTTAAACAAAAAGACACAACACAAACACACACATGGCAGCTGCATATGGCTCTCTCTCTCCTGAGCTGCTGCACTTATCCCTCTCCTCGGCTGATTAGCCCAATTGGGAGCCGGGCATGCGTAGTCATGGCTTGGCCCCGCCCTTCTCCTTGTCACATCTTGTTATCAGTTCTGTTCTGTAATTGGTTATTACTTCAGTTTTGTTATTGGTTGTCTTGATTTCTTGTTACTCCATGTCTGTATATTTAAACCCTCATGTTTTCCATTGTCCTTCCTCAGGTATTGATTGTGTAATATTGGTGTTATTTCTAGTTCATAGTTTTTTGACAGGGTCGGAGTGGGATTCATATTCATCCTGAGAATTTAATGTCCAAGTCATACCCCCCAGTTGTAAACTTAAAGTAAAATTCTCTCATCATTGACTCACCCTCATTCCATCACAGATGTATATGACTTTCTTCTGCAGAACATCAACACATTTTAGAAAACAATATCTCATCTCTGTTGATCCTTTCAATGTAAGTGAATGAGCAGCAGTGTGAAACAGACCAATACTGAAGTCCTTTTTTACTATCAATTTCCACCTTCACTTTTCTAAGAGCTTTTCTCCCCTTAGAGTTCTTTTTGGTGATTTATAACTTTATACATATCACCACCTATTGGTCAAGGAGGAGAATTATAGAAAAAAAAAATTTGATAAATTTCTCACCCCCACCTATCATATTGCTTTTGAACACATTTTTAACCACTAGAGTCATATAGATTACTTTTAGGCTGCCTTTATGTGATTTTTGGCCACCATTCACTTGCATTGAAAGGATCAACAGAACTGAGATATTCTTCTACAAATCTTAATATGTGTTCTGCAGAAGAAAATTTTTACATGCAATTTAAGAAAAGTGCCATTTACCAAAAATAAAGAGTGAAAAAAAAGACAAATTTGTACTTTTCTTTTAATTGGAATGTATGTTATGGACAGTGGCAACATGGTTACTGTCTCTTTAACAGGGTTTTCGCACATGATACAATATTGAAGGCACTGTGCAGTTTGTTTTGTTGAGAGCTGTAAAGTCCCATTATTTTCGTATTGTGCTGTGCTTTTGCACCTGTATTCTTTTACTTCATTTATGAAAATAAACAATATTATTATCATTCTGCAATTCTAGGAATGAGGATTTCTGAGATTGACTGAGATTGTGAGACTGCAGTCAGTAAATTTATGATCTTGTACCTGAAGCATGTTCATCAATTTCAACTAACACCGTGTCCTAACAGATGCAATGCGAAGCCGCTACACGTGATAAAAGGTATCTTTTTGTTGGAACCATCCGCGACACAAAATGGCCGACAGGGCATCACTATTTTTGAAATGGTTTCCATTTCTGCAATGTCGAGCAAGCCAGCGCAGTCACCGATTGGGTCTAAAATAATTTTTATTGTAGTATATTACACTCTGCAACTCAACAACTTGATTTTGGCCGAGGGTGTCACACACCTACTGAATGTTGTGCTTGAGTTCTGTCACACACATCCTGGTACAGAATGGCAGAGGGGAGAAATACCGGCTCTTTCAGATTGTCTCCCCACTTCCCTGTCATGTGGAGATCAACAAAATAAACTAAATACCAGATGACACGGACGGTCGGCAACTGTCATGCGACACATGATGAAAGTTTATTAATAAACATGCAGACCTGCTGGCCCAATTTGTGACTGGCTCACTGGGAATTCTCCCGATCACCACTCTGGCCTTGGTTTTCACCAGTAAATTCTAAAGTTTAGATCTTGTCATAGTTTATGTTTTGGATTCATGTTTTTTGGATTTATTGCACCTTGTAAATAGACTTCACTTGGATTCTACTTCATAATTTCTTCATCTCCTGCCTGTCCGTCTCAACATTACAGAATACCTGACCAACAATTATGAATTTAGCAGTTTCATTCATCCGTCTTCATCAGAAAAATAGACCCGTTCTGGACTTTTGTGAGGCTTCCCTTAAACACTTTTTCCATAGTGGCTTGGATGAACCACTATATTCTTTGATGCCTGGAGACTTTATTTTTTTTAACTCTGATTCAATACATTGATTTTGCTCCACAACTGAGCGGATCATCTTTCACTGTGAGAGTGGCTGGTCAGGAACCCGGCACAACTACAGTTACCACCAACCCAGAGTCCACAGCTATACCAGAGTTCACAGCCATAGTGTCAACGCCTACCACAATCCAGAGGCCACACCTGCCACGGTCCACATGCCATCGTAGAACGAGTGCCTGAAGCCTCTACCATCCCAGAGATAGCACCTGAGACACCATATAGCCATGTTTTCACCGCTGCCATGCCAAGCCATACAAATGCCAAACCATGCTGACATGCCTGCTATGTCAAGCCATGTTGAAATGCCTGTCATGCCAAGCCATATCGTCTCACCTGCCATGCCGAGCCATGTTGTCACGTCTGCCTCGTCAAACCATGTTGTCAAGCCTCCCATGCCAAGTCATGCTGCCTTACCATGTCACGCAGCTACATCTGCCGTTTCATGCCATACAGTCACGTTTCTCACTTCATACCAAGTCAACACATCTGACCCACCACACCAGGCCGCCTTGACCCATGGGCCTCCACCTCCAGCGGCTTTGCTCCCTGGGACTCCACATACAGTGGCTATGCACCCTGAGAGTCCAGCATACCATGCTGCTTTGTCAGACTTGCCATGCCACGTTGCCTCTTCAGCCTCACCATACCACTCTGCCTAGTCATGCCCTGCTCCACAGCACATGTCTGTCTCTTCAGGCCCTGTCCACAGCCCGTCAGGCCTTGCTTCACAGCAAACTTCTGTCTCATCAGGCCCTGCCTCACAGCCCACTTCTGTCTAATCAGGCCCTGCTCCACAGCCCACGTCCTCCTCAACAGACCGCGCTCTACAGCCCAAGTCTGTCTCATCAGGACAGGCTCCTGGCCTTCTGTCGGATAGGCCCTTGTCTCCTGGCCTTGCACCGAATCTGCCCTTGTCTCCTGGCCTCCCGCCGGATCCGGCCTGGTCGTCTGGACCGCCCTGGTCTCCAGAGCCCTCTGGTTTCCTGCTGTCTCCAGCACCCTCTGGTCCCCCATTGTCTCCAGTGCTCTCTAGATCCCCAAAGACCTCCTCCTCCCAGCTCTCTATTGAACTTGCTTGTTGGTCTTGTTTTTTGTTGGACGTAGGGAGCCAAACATAGAGGGGGATCTGTCAGGTTTAGGTATGTACATGTTTTGATTTTCATATCTTTTATTTTGATAGTGCCATGTTTCCTGTTCCTATTCATGTCATGTGATTTCCCAATTCCCACCATTTTTTATGTGTTTAGTTTTTATTGGTTCCTAGGTTTATAAGACTTGTCTCGTTATTGGTTCATGTTTCATTGTCTTGTTATCAGTTCTGTTCTGTAATTGGTTCTTTTTTTATTAACATTTATTTATTTACAAAACATATATAAATAGAATAAACATTTAACTACCACTATTACCCTCACCCTCCAAATCCCCAGTTCCGCCCTGACTGTCAACAAACATTCCTGTGGTCACACGAGTATATACAAAAAAAAAATAATAATAAAATTGGCGATCATTACCCTGGTCAGAACCCAATTTTTATGCATTTATTCTCCACATCGATGACTGCCCCATCACCCAAAATACAGAGTCTGGGGCAAAATGAAATCTGAGTGCCCAATACGTCACACATAAAACTCTGAACCTTCAACCAAAATTCTTAGATCTCAACACAACACCAAAAAACATGTTTTGTGTCTCCATCTTCTGATTGGCATTGCCAGGAGGTGGGTGTGTCTTTAAGACTAAGCCTATACAATCTAGAGGGGGTCCAATAGAATCAATGTAAAATCTTGAATTGCATAAGGTGCACCCTTGCATCTCTAGATACAGACTTGATGTTTTTTTTTTATCCTAGCCCACAATACCTCCTCCAATACCAAGTTTAAATCTTTCTCCCATAGTCTCTTGATAGAAGTTTAAGCTCTGTCCCCCAGACTCTGAATTAGCAGAGAGTAATACACTGATGTCTCATGACCTGTCATTGGTTCTTATGTTATTATTTCAGTTTTGTTATTGGTTGTCTTGTAATCTTGTTACCCCATATCTGTATATTTAAACCCTCATGTTTGCCTTTGTCTTTCATCAAGTATTGTGTAATGTTGGTGTTTTTTTCTAGTTCATGGTTTTTGTTTATAGTCAAGTCAAGCCAAGTCAAGATTAGTTCTCATCATAGTTTATTTTTGGGATTCATGTTTTTGGATTTATTGCACCTTATAAATAAACTGCACTTGTTTTCCACTTCATAATTTTTTCATCTCATGCCTGTCCTACTTAAAGTTACACACTATCACACTTGTGCAGACACACATCTCACCTTCCTCCTGTTGTCCTCCTCATCAGTGTGTATGGCAGTGCTGCCATTCAGCATGGGTGAGATGAGAGGAGATGGAGTCACTCCCCTACATTCCTCAGCATGACCATTAACTAATGTTACCAGAGCACACGTCACCTCTGACAGAGAGAAACATGGACAAGAAGTCATTTTCACACATTTTCTTATTGCAGTTCTTCCCATGATACTTATTGTGATATATGATTTACACCGATCAGTCACAACATTAAAACCACCTAATATTGTGTAGGTCCCCCTCATGCTGCCAAAACAGCACCAACCTGCATCTTAGAATAGCATTCTGAGATGTCATTCTGCTCACCACAAGTGGTTATCTGAGTTACCACAGACTTTGTCAGTTTGAACCAGTCTGACCATTCTCTGTTGATCTCTATCATCAACAAGGCATTTATGTCCACAGAACTGCTGCTCACTGATTTTTTTTTTGCAAATCCCAGGAGATCAGCAGATACAGAAATACTCAAACCAGCCGGCACCAACAATCATGTCACGCTCCAGATCACTGAGATCACAGACTGCACATTGCAAGACGGTTGGTTTGAGTATTTCTGTAACTGCTGATCTCCTGAGATTTTCACAACAGTCTCTAGAATTTACTCAGAATGGTGTCAAAAACAAAAAAAAAAAATCAGTGAGCAGCAGTTCTGTGGACATAAATGCCTTGTTGATGAGAGAGATCAACAGAGAATGGTCAGACCGGTTCAAACTGACAAAGTCTGTGGTAACTCAGATAACCACTCAGTACAATTGTGGTGAGAAGTATATAGTCTGAGATGCGGGTTGGTGCTGTTTTGACAGCACGAGGGGGACCTATACAATATTTGGCAGGTGGTTTTATTGTTGTGGCTGATCTGTTTATTTTAACATGTTAATATCATCACTAAAAAGTACCAATAAGTACCATGGTACTACAATTTCTTTTGAACATTAACCATGGTAGTACCATGGCATTTTTTGATGTGCCATGCAAACACTATGACACATGAATATGGTGATTATACAGTACCGTTGTATATATAAAAGTACCATGGTATTATCATCTGATAAATAATAATAATAATAATAAATAAACACCAGTTTCTCATACATAGGGGCTTGGATATCAGCCTGTATATATTAGTTCCCCGTCTGTCACTCATTCGACGTTGTGTCGAATGAAGCGACACTTGGGGACTTTCTTGAAGGCCTCGGTTACCACTGAACTTGAGAAAAGGCCAATGAGAATTTGGCAGACAGAATTTGCATTTCCCTCCCCCGGACATATGGGTATAAAAAGAGGGAATCGTGCATCCGTTCATTCAGATTTCATCGGAGCCGAGCGGTTGTGCTATCAGCGAGCTGAGATCACTTCTGTTCCACTCACCTCTGTAGAGCGTTTGCTGTTGGATCTACGGCGAATATCAGTGGCTTTCTCCTTCTCTGCATGGCAGTGTAGCTTTGCCCCTGGGCACTTCCACAGCGCTTCTAAAAGAGAATATTTTTCGAAGAGAGTTTATTTCTCTAAAATAGCACACACAGCAGGCGTTGAACGTCCTTTTCAGTATTTATTAAAGATGCCTTTCCGCCCCTGTGTAGTTCCTGGATGTGGTCGATATCTCTCCGCTCCTGACGGCCATAGACGCTGCCTTGTGTGGATGGGCCGTGCTCACATGGAGGCGGCGTTTGTGGATGGTTCATGTTCCCACTGCGAGAACTTAACCATTGCAACTTTGTGGTTGCGGTTTTCTTTCCTAAAAAAGGAATGCCACTCCAGCCACTCCCACGCGTCGCTCCTTCCCACGGGATTGAGGATAACCCGGCTGCAGTTGAAGGCGATTTGGGGATAGCAGCGGGCTCTGATTCGCCAGGTAGTTTGCCACGAACCAACTGCCCTCCAGCACGCTCGTTGACTTCCATCCAGGCTTGAGGTGAGAGCGGCTCGCCTCACAGCCAGTCTGATTACTCACTTGGAGCCGCTGAGCTGGATGATGAATTCGCCGCTGCATTGGAGAGCATCTCGGCGTCTGACGCAGAAAAATCGACTGGACTGCCACCTTGGGGTCAGCACGCCCTGATGGCTGACATGCTTGCCCGGGCCGCTGTGAGCGTGCGGTTGGACTGTAACTCTCTATATTCCCTGCAGACCTCACGGCTAGACGATTGGTTCCCCCGCCGTCGAGGGTAGTGAGCGCGAATGAGTGAGGAGGTCGGTTGCAGACAGTGAAAGGTGCCCTCCATGAACTCGTCAGCTCATCATGCACCTCTGGGAAAAAAGGGACCGGGGGCGGGGGGTTGTGGCTGTGAGCGCCCCCGCAGGAAGGCGTCTTCAAGGACCCGGAAGGCTCCCAAGCGCTACTGAGATGGACGACCCAGGGAGTGAGACATTTGCTCCGGAATGGTAAACAGACCACTCCGTCCCCCTCGCCTCCGGACACACGACTACTGTCCCCCGGCCGGCCAGTTCTGAAAAGATTAGAGGACGCCTACACGGGACCTTCTCCTCAGTCACTAACACACCCTGCCAGGTGTGCGGAGGTAGGTGAGTGCTTCGAGTCTTCTCTCAGCCCCAAAGCCTTCGGGACGCACTTTTGCTTCCGACGTGACACTAACTGCTCCGCCCACTACGGAGCCCCACCAGGTATGTCACTTGGCTTTCACTTCCCAACCAGTCGCGATGGCTGACCAGGACCATCCGACTCGGCTACGTGATCCAGTTCGCCAGGCCCCCACCCCCTTTCGGCAGTGTCCGCTTTACCTCGGTGCACGGCGAAGCCGGCCACACCCTATGTGCAGAGATCGCGACACTTTTACTCAAAGACGTGACAGAGCCTGTCCCTCCAGCCGAGATGAAGAAGGGTTACTTCATCGTACTCAAGAAAGGCGGCGGCTTACGACCGATCCTGGACCTGCGAGTTTTCAATCGGGTCTTGCACAAATTCCCATTCAAGATGCTCACGCAAAGACACATCCTAACATGCATTGCCTCGACACTGACCCTTCCTACGGTTCGCGTTTGATGGGCAGGCGTATCAGTACAAGGTCCTCCCCTTTTGCATGTCCCCTCGCGTCTTCACGAAGGTCGCAGAGGCAGCCTTGCTCCGCTAAAATGGGCATTCGCATACTCAATTACTTCGATGACAGGCTCATCTTAGCCCACTCTCGAGAGTCACTGTGTGCCCACAAGAACCAGGTGCTCAGGCACCTCAGCTGTCTAGGGCTTCAGGGGAAAAGTGCAAGCTCGCCCCAGTTCAGAACATCTATTTTCACGGCATGGAGTTAGACTCAGTCTCAATGACAGCATGCCTCACCAACGAGCATGCGCAGTCAGTGCTGAAATGTGTCACCTTATTCAAACAAGGCACAGCATTTCCTCTAAAAACATTCCAGAGGCTCCTGGGGCATATGGCATCCTGCAGACGTGAGTCCTGAGATTGGCATGGCGCCGTGGCACATACCGTGTGTTCATCACCCCTGCCTGCCACCAGACTTTCAACCCCTGGACAGACCTTTGTTTTCTGCGGACAGAAGCCCCCCTACAGCAGGTGTCCCGCCGCGTCTGGTCACCACAGACGCCTCCAAACAGGATTGGGGCGCCGTGTGCAATGGGCAAGCAGCCGCCGGCTCCTGGACGGGGCCCCGGCTGGGTTGGCACATCAATGCCTAGAGTCGCCCTGCGGATGTTTCTCCCGCTACTTCGGGGCAAACACGTCTTGATTCGCTCAGACAGCACCACCATGATAGCAAACATAAATTGTCAAGGCGGCGTGCACTCTCGTCATATGTTGCAACTCGCACTCCATCCCCACCTTGGGAGCCAACAGCGACTCAGGTCATTGCGTGCCACCTCAACACGGCAGCGGATGCGCTGTCGCGACAGGACAAGCTCAACAGAGAGTGGAGGCTCCACCCCCAGGTGGTCCAGCTGATTTGCTGTGCAAGGTCAGGGAGGATGAGGAACAAGTCACTCTAGTGGCCCCCATTGGCTCACACAGACTTGGTTCTCGGATCTCATGCTCCTCGCGACAGCCCCTCCCTGGCGAATACCCCTGAGGAAGGACCTTCTTTCTCAGGGCGGGGCACCCTCTGGAATCTGCGCCCAGACCTCTGGAACCTCCATGTCTGGGCCCTTGATGGGATGCAGAAGATCTAAGTGGCCTACCACCTGCTGTCCTAGACAAGATCAACCAAGCCAAAGCTCCCTCTACCAGGCAACTTTACGGCCTGAAGTGGCGCTTGTTCGCGAATTGGTGTTCTTCCCGATCTGAAGACCCGCAGAGATGCGCAGTCGGGTCAGTAATCTAATTTCTACACAACGTCGAGTGAGCGACAGGCGGGGAACGTCTAGATTACGGTTGTAACCTCCGTCCCCCAGGCCACAGCGCTGAACCGAGCCACTGTAATGGCCGAACCTTATTCTCGGCTCCTCAGTGCAAAACCCGAATGATCAGATGCACGATTCCCTCCTTTTATACCCGTATGTCCAGGGGAGGGACATGCAATTTCTGTCTGCCAATTTCTCATTGGCATTTTCTCCAGTTCAGGGGTAACCGAGGCCTTCAAGAAAGTCCCCTAGTGTCACTTCATTGACACAGCGTCTCGTTCCCTCCATCAGGAAATGGAGGTTACAACAGTAACCTAGACATTTTCTGCTCCTCAGCTCTATAAATGTGCTAAGAGTTTGTGTGTTTGTTCATGGTCCCCGACAGTGTACTTCCCAGTAAACTACACTATACAGGAAAGCATAATGTATGTATCTCCTTACTTGTCCAAAATTGCCTCTTTTTGCGTAGCACAGTTCTAAATAAAGCAGGTAAGCACAGCCCAGCACAGATACGACACAAACTCATATTTATATGTGGATGGTATATTACTCTACCAGTCAAAATTTTAGACAAACCTACTCAATCTTTATTATTTCCATCCAAATTTTAATAGTAAAGTCAATAAAATGATCAAATAAAGTACATTTAGTGACCAAAAATGGTAAATCAAAATTATGTCTGACATTTAAATTTCTTAGATTTCAGCTCTGCATACTCATTCTCTCAAGCAACTTCTTGACATTTAAACAGTACTGAAGGAGTTCACAAGGATGCTGGACTCTTGTTGACTGCTTTTCCTTCTATTTACTCCAACTCGTACATTTTATATATTTTTTTCTTTTCTTTTATTATTATTAAAAAAAGTAGTTTTGTATATTAAATTCATACATTTTAATTACAATTAAAATTTTGTGTACAAAAATTATTTCAAGCATTTATGCATAAGCCTTTAGATTAAATGTTTTTTAAGAAGATAAGGAACAACAATTCAAGTCCCAAACTTTGACTGGTAGTGCACAATGAACACAAACCTATCAATGTATTCCAGAACACACAAACATACAACATAAAACAAAGTATACTATACAAACAACATGTAATAATGTACTGTATGTATAATGGCCATTATATACATGCATTTTCTGACTGATAGCAAGACATGTACTGTGCAGCCACAGAAAGGGAATGGGGGTGGGTGGGTTGGATTAATGATGCTATGCAAAAATATGAGCAGTAGAATCGTTAAAAAACAACTGCTGAGTCTTCAAAGGCCAACTGTAACTTTATTGACACTAGTGCACAAAATACATTGTTAAAAAGTCTATGTGGTTCATAGAGAGCAGCAGAAGAAAATGTTATTCAGAAGAACAGCCAGGAAACATCAGAGCATGATTATAAACTAGAACAGTGCTGAATGAGAGCAAGAAAGAATGGCTACGTTGAGAATAGCACACTACCACACTACTTGTACTCGTTATGCAGTATTTATATTGTGCGAATTTACATTGGAAGCAATCTCAAGCATATATTTTAAAGTGATCACCTTCTTGACTCATTATTTGACTGGACTAATTCTTTTTTTTTTATACACAAAATTGGATTAAAAATGCATTTTTATTTCCAAAATGATAACTAGATGACATCGCTGAAAGAAATGTGACAAGAGAGCATGCTACCTTTTGAAATGTTCATCACTACATAATGCATAATGCCTGACATACTAGGCAGTACACAGTGTTGAGTAAGTTTTATGTTAGTACTCTATTCCAAACATAGCCATTGTCTAGAAGTGGGAAAGATCATCAACATGTCATTCACACAAACCAACAGCAAGTGGGGTGATTTTTCTCAAGCGATCAAGTTGACAGTAAACAGTTTGAAAATAAATCATTGATCATTGTGTGAGCAAACAAAAGGAGATCTGTCACAGACACTCAAAAACATATTCAAAGGTTCATCAAAACATCATAACAGAACAGCCAGTGAGGGGAGAGCATGCAACCAAGCATTTAAAAACATCATTAGTGTCACAAAGATCCATTAATTCATTCCATTTTAAATGCCAGCAGAAAACATGATGAGCATTTATTGATCATAAATGACAAGTATGACAAGATCAAGCCATTAAAGGGCAGAAAAGACAAGCTAGAAAACAGAGAACAAAGTGAAAATCAGCCAGCTGTGCAGTGACATCAAAGCGGAGCGAGACATCACAGGCAGGGATTAGAAACACATCATAATTTGTTCAATTTGTGTAACCAAATATAGATTATCATTATCTTCCTGCTTCCTTATTATGGACATTTTGGCAAAACTCTAGAACAGGGAAGCAATTTTAGTTCAAATATCAATAAAAAATAAAACAGAACTAAATCAAATGCCCTTTCTGATCCCTGCTCAAGGACATATAACAGGTAAACCCATGTGCAAGGTAAGGAAAAGAGAGTGAAACACAGTAAAACTTTTAAACAAATGCTGTCATGTGACACTTCCTCTCTATATGCACTGAACCATCAGAACACTTTAGCTAACATCATCTCCGAATCCATATGGACCCTTGTCACAATTCCGAGTTTAAAGTACACTTTGGAAGAGTAAAGTTCTAAATCCATAAATAGGAGACCACAGCAAATATTAATTTAGCGTTCCCACTTGGTCCAACAGTAAAATAAATCAATAAATAATTCCACAATTACATTTCCATGATTTTCCAAAAGAGGAGAAAAACAAAGAGTAAAGAGTGAGAGAGCAAATGTCACCGTCACTCCCTAAGCAGCTGTATTACAAACTCCATCACAGCACGGTTGACTTTTTTACCTAGGTAATATAACACAAAAATTATTTTATATAAAAATGTACACTAGTAAATACAAAAATGAAAATGTAAGTTATATTTACGCTTCTAAGTATGACGGAAATGTGACATCATAGTCTGTGAACTGGGTCCATTATTTTCTACTGTTTTGAGAAATGTTTACACTGCTCTTTTCTGTGCAATGAAAGCACACAGTGACTAGGGGCTGTCAAAATCCAAAAAGGACTAGAGCACCACAGCACCATATTGACATAAAAAGTCCATATTAAAAGAGCAATATGTAACATTGACATCAAGCGTTTAAAATGGGTTCTGCAGTCAAATTCAAAATATTGGAGAGAGTTGTCTCGCACGCCCTTCCTCCCCAGACTGGAAGCTCAAGCAGGTTGCCAGGTTGAGGACAGACAACAGGAATGAGCAAACTGACAATGGCAAGCGACGAGCCTTACACTGCAAGTTGCTCAGCCAATGTATGTGTGTAGCGGGACATGGTCATGTGTCTGTCACTGGGGGAGAGGAAGCGGTAAGGACCATCACCTGATGATTAATGGTACGTAACACCCGTGTCTCGTTCCAGTGACGACGGAGAAGGGTTTGAAAAGGCCGCCGAGAGTGCCAGTGAGAGAGAAAACCCAAGGCCTGTAGCTGAAGCTCACTTGACTGTGAAGCTGAGACAGTTTAAATTGTGAAGCTGACATGCATGAACATTAGACAAACTGAAAACATTAAAGACTGACTTACTTGGACTGCCACCCATGTTCCGCTCCCTTCCTTATTCCTGGAACCTTCCTTCACTATATGTTTGCAATGTTTTTATTGTTTGCAAATTATAAACTAGCTCATGTGGATTGTTTTATAACTTCCATGGCTGCAGCACACAGTGTTGTTTACCCGCTAACTTGTTTCAAATCTGCCAACCCGGGTGTGGAAATGCTATTGGAAATGGGTAGTGGGCGGGATCACACAGGCCAAAACACAAACAGAAATTCCAGAATGGACATTTCAAAGTAGAATATACTGGCTGTAGCATTGTTTCCAGAGAATCCAATATTTCAACTTAGCACGTTTCCTAAATCTCTGATAGCATATTCAGATCATTTCATGCTTTAGTACAGTAAATATATTACATACTGCTCCTTTAAAGCTTTTGTGTGAGCACAGTCATTATCCAATAAAATCTTCCCTTCCACTGTAGCTCTCAAAGCACACTGATCATATGGACTCTCATGAATCTGCACAGACATGGCCACTGTGATATGTCGTTATATTGAAGAGCTTGCCGAACAAGATTTTTGAACAGTTCTCCTTTTGTGTCCCACTAAAGAAAAGAACGGCATACAGGTTTGAAATGTGTAAACGATGAAAGAATTGTCTTTTTTGTCTGAGCTATTCCATAAACCAGTGCAACTGAAAACAATCTCTTACTGACAAATACATTCAACACAATATGACAAAAAACCCTAACATATTAAACATATCTAATAAAAATCATGCATGATTTGATAAGATACAGATCAAAATCCAATCTCTGCTGGATTCAGAGATAATTCTGAGGCTCAGGCAGAATGAGAACATTGAGCCACATGATGAAGACCATGAGCTAGGCAAAGTTTTATTCATTTTGAGTCTGTTTAATATGCCAATACAGAAGCAGCTGCAAGTGCCAACACACACCGAATGAATGGCAAACTGGTATTAAAGTGTCTCTCTTTATAAATGAAGATAAAGCTCCTCACCACAAGGTTGCTACAAACAACTTAGTCGACACACTTCTAAAAATAGCACAATTATTTCAAGTGAAATCATCACTTTCTTAACATATTCAACAATTCTAAAAGTAATGATTTATGCAGGGTGTTCCCCACAAAGGTGAGGCATGAAGGCCCCAGAGAGTGTTCTCCCTCTAAAGCGTTCTCCTACAACACAACACTGCCTCACCAATTATGATGTCACCTGTCATGGCTCCACCTCAAAGATCTTTCAGAAATACCTGGAAATTTAGCTGCCTTTTAGTCACATCGTTTAAAAAAAACATGAAGGGCACCATGATGACATAATTACAGAATTCCATTGAGGTCCGACTCTCCGTGCTGGGGCAGGTCAATTCAAAACTCATGGTGGAAGTTAATCAATATTGATCATAATTAAGTTTATATCTGTAGTGGCAAGAGAACGATCAATTCAACCTGGTCTCATAGAGTCACATTACTAACCCTACTCATGTGCAAAATCATTTTTACGTGGCTTGTTGTTTGTATCGGACATTTTCCTGGTCAAATGAACAACAATGACTTTCATACTCTTATCTCTCAAATGATATTTTTTAGGCATAATCTACAACCACAATTTTCATCAAACTGCCCAATGACGACTTTAACAGGAATTAAAGTGTCTTACAGTATTATTTTCTGTAAAGCTGCTTTAAATCAATGTGTTGTGAAAAGAGCTAACCAATTAAAAATCACTTGACACAGATTATCAGTTCATAAACACTTTTCACCCTGTTCCTCACACAATGCTCTCTTATGACATTGAAACACTTTTAATAAAGTGAATGACTTGTAAAGCTGTTGATTTTTCCAGTGATTTTCAGCTGTTAGTTTCATTAATATAATCGCCGCACAGGCGGAGAGAGACGGAGCGTGAATTAGCAACTCTCAGCGGGAGTTGTTAATCACTTGACCTTCGGGACTCGCTGCTAGGACTTTTCACACTGTGCTTAACCCTAGGTTTTCTTCAATTTAAACCCCGCCTTTAACCCCATGTAAAGAAAACATCTTGAAAGCGGGTTAGCGCAATTATGAAACCTTGCTCCGGAGTAGGGTTAGTACCGCATTTGCGGGGTTAACCCCATATTGCGTTGCCAAATGTATCCACGGTTTTCCACTAGGTAGTAGCCACTAGGTGGCGCCATGATGATTCTAATTGCCTGTTTTGAGACACAATGTAAAAACTACCAAAACGAGCGATTCAGATGGAGCACAACCACTATTTAAGTTTCTTTGTAGTAAAAATTTAATTCAGGCTCAACTTGTGCTATTGTTGTCTGTCATAACAACTCAAAGTAGTTAATAATAACACCGTAACTAAGCTCGGCCCATCTACACACTCAGGTGAGGCACTGTCAATAAAAACATGGTCATCTCAGCTCTGTGAAGAATCGCCACTATACTATACTGAAAAAGGTGGATACAGTGTGAAATGATGCAGTGTTAGAATGTTCTAAAACGTTTTTTAGCAACATACAAATCAATCGTAAAATGCCTCAGTGTTTACCTATTAAATATAAAAATATATATTATTAAATATTCATGTGCTTTGCTCAGTCACTGAAACATTTACGTTCTCCGTCTGAGGGAAACCGGTAAAGTGTAGAAGTGTGCTGGCAAACACAAAAACAACAATTTTCCATATTTTCGTGGCATATTTCAGAAGATGAAAGCCAAATAAAGCTGAATTGCTTGGAGACATTTCCATAGAAAAGCAGAGTAGCTCCATTGACAGGTTGCGTTTCTGTCGTGAGCTGTATTTGTCCAATCATTATAACCTTTATTAACCAGGATCATATCTGGTTAAAGCGGTCTCATTGTTATCGAGACCACAAATCAGTGGTTTACAAATGTACAGACTACCCAGGATTAATTATTAAGCATGGGTAATGTATGAACAGTGTGAAACATGAAACAGAATATCATTTGACCATACTATAAATTTACCAGAATAACCCGAGGTTAACAATTTCAAGTGTGAAAAGCCGTGCTGAGTAAATGGCTTCAAAAACTGGACAATCACATAAGTGAGGTGGGGTCTTGTGTTCGTGAAGTGACCTATAAGCTTCTGCTTTTACTGCAGAACTGACAAGACATCAAGTTGATGTGAAGCTTTTAATCGCTCTCAGCTGCATCTCATCACAAACACTGATTGTAATCCCAAGCATCTGCCTTTTTTTCTACACTAAAATGACATCAGAAAGTTTGTCTGTTTTTATTGAATGTATCTTCTTTCCACACTGAAAGTTGCATATGGACACACGCGTTCTACAGCAAGCCTCGAGGGAATAAATACAAAATCACACAATTTCACAAGGTTAGGTTACTCCATGAATCACACCTGGCTACTGGTGTGTTTTCTCCCTTGGTTGATACAGGTGAAACTCGAAAAATTAGAATATCGTGCAAAAGTTCATTAATTTCAGTAATTCAACTTAAAAGGTGAAACTAATATATTATATAGACTCATTACAAGCAAAGTAAGATATTTCAAGCCTTTATTTGATATAATTTTGATGATTATGACTTACAGCTTATGAAAACCCCAAATTCAGAATCTCAGAAAATTAGAATATTACATGAAATCAATAAAACAAAACGATTTTAAATACAGAAATGTCGGCCCTCTGAGTATAATCATGCATATGTACTCAGTACTTGGTTTGGGCCCCTTTTACATTAATTACTGCCTCAATGCGGCGTGGCATGGATGCTATCAGCCTGTGGCACTGCTGAGGTGTTATGGAAGACCAAGATGCTTCAATAGCGGCCTTCAGCTCTTCTGCATTGTTTGGTCTCATGTCTCTCATCTTACTCTTGGCAATGCCCCATAGATTCTCTATGGGGTTCAGGTCAGGAGAGTTTGCTGGCCAATCAAGCACAGTAATACCATGGTCACTGAACCAGGTTTTGGTACTTTTGGCAGTGTGGGCAGGTGCCAAGTCCTGCTGGAAAATGAAGTCAGCATCTCCATAAAGCTTGTCTGCTGAAGGAAGCATGAAGTGCTCTAAAATGTCCCGGTAGACGGCTGCGTTGACTCTGGACTTAATAAAGCACAGTGGACCAACACCAGCCGATGACATGGCTCCTCAAACCAACACAGACTGTGGAAACTTCACACTGGACTTCAAGCATCTTGGATTGTGTGCCTCTCCATTTTTCCTCCAGACTCTGGGACCTTGGTTTCCAAATGAGATGCAAAATTTGCTCTCATCAGAAAAAAGAACTTTGGACCACTGAGCAACAGACCAGTTCTTTTTTTCTTTAGCCCAGGTAAGACGCTTCTGACGTTGTTTGTTGTTCAGGAGCGGCTTGACAAGAGGAATACGACATTTGAAGCCCATGTCCAGGACCCGTCTGTGTGTGGTGGCTCTTGATGCAGTAACTCCAGCCTCAGTCCACTCCTTGTGAAGCTCCCCACACATTTGAATGGCCTTTTCCTGACAATCCTCTCCAGGCTACGGTCATCCCTGCTGCTTGTGCACCTTTTTCTTCCACACTTTTCCCTTCCACTTAACTTTCTATTAATGTGCTTTGATACAGCACTTTGAGAACATCCAACTTCTTTTGCAATTACCTTTTGAGGCTTTCCCTCCTTGTGGAGGGTGTCAATGATGGTTTTCTGCACAACTGTCAGGTCAGCAGTCTTCCCCATGATTGTGAATTCAACTGAACCAGACTGAGAGACCATTTAAAGGCTCAGGAACCCTTTGCAGGTGTTTAGCTGATTAGAGTGTGACACTTTGAGCCTACAATACTGAACCTTTTCACAATATTCTAATTTTCTGAGATTCTGAATTTGGGGTTTTCATAAGCTGTAAGCCATAATCATCAAAATTATATCAAATAAAGGCTTGAAATATCTTACTTTGCTTGTAATGAGTCTATATAATATATTAGTTTCACCTTTTAAGTTGAATTACTGAAATTAATGAACTTTTGCACGATATTCTAATTTTTCGAGTTTCACCTGTATATGAATGCATATCCACAGCACATGGAACCGCACCAAAATAATCGGTCGGACAGGTGCTTTTCAATGCAGAAATAATGCAAAGCAAATAATGACAGAGAAATTTTACAGTTTTAGTCGGCTTTGAAACATTACCTTGGGAAAGTGAACCGAACTATTAAGAAAATGCGACATTGTAACTATTTTAGACCCTGTTTCGGAAAAAATTAAGCTAGCTAAATCACTCTTTACAATTGTTTATGCTCATGCGGTACTCCTGTTGTTTTTTGGGTGACCTCCACATGACAGGGAATCAGAGAGAGAGAGAGAGAGAGAGAGAGAGAGAGAGAGTTACAGTGAGTCACCCCTCCACCATTTTGTATTGGCAAGTGTGTCATACCCCTGACTGAACAGATCAAGATCTTAGCAGAACAATCGGCAAATGTGAGACCCTCAGCCAAAATTATGCTGTTTGGAGTTTGCTAGTGTGGTGCCAGCTTAAGGCGATATATATTTCAACGTTTGCATTACATAACCAACTGCATTTACAAGCTTGTTCTTTTTGACTCTGAACTGCCGTGATATGTGTAACACAACACAAAATATCATTTTGCAAGAATGTCGCCACATTCAGTTGACTTTTCTGAGATCAGGCTGGATAAAATAAAATAGATCAAACATCAATTACACACCTAATTCACAGCCAGAGAAATATGACAATGCCCAATAATGCCTCTGTATTATTCTGACCAAAATAACTTCAACATTCATCATAATTACAACTTCAGAACTCAAGTCAGAACTTTCAAAGAGGACCTAAAGGCAGAATAACTCCAGAGAGTGAAATCATCACCCTAAAACCACGTCCACACTATGTTAGAAACCTCTAACATCATAATTTGCCATAGTATGCAGTAATGGAGAACATTTCAAATTGCTCAGTTTTTGATGGAGGAAAATTGCCTTCTAGTGTGTATGAAAGCTGCAAACGTAGCAAAATTGATGTATTTTCAAATGAAAACATATTAATGCGGAGCGTTCCAGATGATACCGACATCAGAACTGTGTGGATTTAGGCTCTGTGCAGAACTTGGCACCACAAACTTCCCTCCTGCTCAATTCAGAGGCGGGATACAATCACTTAAAGGACTTGTAGAGAGTTTTGCCTCAAGAAAGGGATGAATATCTTCCCTGTCACACAGCTAAGGCAGTCTCAGGTCATGAGAGAAGAAACCTTAATCTTAGTCTAAGCCTAGTTTCTTAGTCTCTGGCAACACATCGCAATGACGATTTCACACTAAAGGATACTAGCAGCTAAACACTTGCATGCCTTCCTCATCACTGATGTTCATACACCCTCCTTCATCATCAAGCTCATCTAGCTCCAGGCTGTCGAATGAGAACTTGTTTCGGGGAAGGGGTGATGAGCTACGGGCGGCTGAATTTTCAAACCCTAGCGATTTGCTGCAGGAGCCAGAAGACTCCACCTCCTCAGAGTCGCTAGTGTCTGTGCCGCTACTAGTGGAGCCGTCAATCATCTGCACGGCGCCGAAGCGACAGGGCGGAGAGCTTGGCTTGAGATTGGCATTGCCTGGAGGCGTGAGCCCATTGGCTAGCATTCGACGCTCCAGCATCGCCATTCGCTCAGCACGCGAGAGAACGGGAAGGTCGGGCTGACTTGAGATCCGTACGTTTGTTTCTAACTGGCTATTTTGCAACTTGTTTGCAGAGCGATTCATGATCGGAGAACAGCTACTAAAAACTCCACCCCTTTCCTCTCTAAGTCCTGCTTTTGAACTAAAGCGCTGCCCAGTGTGTCCATTATACTGGGCATGGATTAGTGAGCTGGTCCTGTGAATTGAGGAGGGGGCGGGGCTAGAGGTCTGGCTCCTGGTGCCTGTGTGTTGGTTTATGGAGCTTTTTGCGGTCAACTCATCCAACAGACTATTATATAGCAACCCACGTAGAGGAGCCCTGCCTCCAAAAAATGACGATTCAAAAATGCTACCGACTTGATTTGGAGAGGAGGGGCTGGTATAGCTGTGGGTGGGGCTTTCAGCTTGGCTTACTGGGGAAAGAGACAGAGACTCTTTCTGCCTGAATTTGCCCAAGTATCTGTCGTGCCGATGTGGGCGGTGTAAACCAAAACTTGCGCCGTGACTGTCAGCGCTGTCGGAGTTGCCGTCACGTGTATGTGAGTGTGATCTGCTGACATGACTTCTGACCTCGTGTTCATTAAACTCTGCATCACTGCAGTCAATATACGGGATGGATGAGCAGCTGCCTTTAGCTGCATGGGACGCCAGACCTGCTTGATCGATGGGCTGATGTTTAGCTGCCAGACTTCTACCATCCTCTTGAACAGGGTGCATTTGGTCACTGCATCCGTTGCGCTGGGTCGAGGGGGAGGAGTTTCCATATGCTCTTAAAACAGAAGAATCGTCTGAGCTCACAAAAAATAAGCCCTCCCTGCTCTGCTTCCCAGCCTGAGAGATGGAGACACAAACATTCAAGTCCATTCATCAGTATGTAAACATGAGAGTTTGTAGCATATCATTTTGACCCTGAGGGGATTCTTTTTAAAGCTAAAATGTTAGTTACGAAATGTGAAGTTTGTACTTTTTAAAGAACTTACAAAAAATTCCAGTTTAAAATACTTTTTATGATTTAACTCATAATGTCAAAATAATACTATTTGTTCTGCCAAACACAGCAACTTCAGCTCAAATAATGGCGCGAGTTTGGGGTTGGAATATCAGTTTTTTTGAGCAATGGGAGACAAAGGGCGTTACGTAAATCTGTTTGAAAACTGTTTATTTCTGCAATAAAATAAAATAAAAAAAAAAAAGCAGTTCTGTTTGGTGATGCTAGTGTGGCAGAAATTACACACTTTAGCTTTAACTAGCATAGAACCTGAACATTACCGTAATTTCCGGACTATTGAGCGCACCTGAATATAAGCCGCACCCACTGAATAAAAAAAAATTATTATTTTGAACATAAATAAGCCGCACATGTCTATAAGCCGCAGGTGCCTACCGGTACATTGAAACAAATGAACTTTACACAGGCTTTAACGAAACATGGTGTGGCAGCGGGGGCATGGTCAAGCGCCCGTCCGGGAGAGAAAAGCGGTAAGGGCGCTTACATCAAGTGCTGAAAACTGTCACACTGGTGCCAGTGTGACAGTTTTCCCAAGAAGGACACGTGAAGCAGGGCACTTGACGTTCCAGGTAAGGCTTTTAATGGCCACAGCAATGTTTACAATACATTTTATAAAGTTTCTCAATTCTTGGTCTTCTATGCGCCAACACTAGACTGACGTGTGTCTGTCTGTCACTCACTCACTCTCTCACACTCTCTCTGCTGCCTTTTTATGCCGCTCTCCCCACGCTTACTGAAATCAGACACCAGTGTTAGACATTAGCTCAGGGGTAAGCGCCCTTACCGCTTTTCTCTCCCGGACGGGCGCTTGACCACGCCCCCGCTGCCACACACGGCTTGTAACAAAAAATAAAAAATTAGCAGTAAACAGTAGCCTAGCATGAAAGTC
The DNA here is from genome assembly GCF_025860055.1 of Xyrauchen texanus. NCBI lineage: Eukaryota > Metazoa > Chordata > Actinopteri > Cypriniformes > Catostomidae > Xyrauchen > Xyrauchen texanus. Next base: position 383,560 of record NC_068293.1, read on the forward strand.
ATTGGTCACTATCTTCCTCCTGTGCACTGAAACCACTGAAGTCATCTCCTTCGGTGTCGGAGTTGAATAGCCTCAGCTTTAGTTGTCTTTTTGCACCGAGTCAATTCCTCACGCTGCTGTTTCCAACGTCTCCCGTGCAGCAGCTCTATTTCCTTTTCCAACAGCCAGATCAATCGCCTTCAACTTGAAAGCTGCATCATATGCATTTCTCCGTGTCTTGAGGGTGACAAAATGACTACCGTAATCAGAATGATGGGAAGTTTGAGCGTGCTCGATTTAATCTAAACAGTAAACAAAAAATTTGTTTGACCTTCACCGTTCGGCAATTTCATTGGTCTAATGAAAGCGTCATGCCGCCAAAAAACTGAGCACGTCACAGAATGTTTTTTTTTTTTGTTTTTTTTTATCAAATTTGAAAGCGGGAAAGATCCAAATATTAGCCGCGTCGTTGTTTAAGCCGCAAGGTTTAAAGCATGGGGAAAAAGTTGCGGCTTATAGTACGGAAATTACGGTACTTAAAACATGGTGTTAAGTTTGGAATGACTTGAAATATTGTATGTATATGTGGTGACACTGACTTGCTGATGGAGTGCAGAATGTAGAGATGACAGGCTACTGTTGAACTGCACTCTACTATATTTCCTGAAAGAGAGAACAACAAACACACACTCCATAAATCGGACAGTCTTTTGAGTTTGTACCCAGTAGGGTTGAATTCGTGACTGCAAGAGCAGATCAGACTCACCTATCAAATGGCAGTTTTTTAAACTCATTTTCCTTCACATAATCTATCACCTGCTTCTGTGTCCGGCCACTGCAGAGAAGAGGGGGATGAGGTTGTTATTAGTGCAACTGGATAGACAACATGTTTTCAAAAACAAAACAATGTACAAAATTGCCATTCTGCTAAGGGGTCATATTATGGAAAAATGGAATTTTCAATGTACACTGTAAACATACTGTAAATTAAAGAACTCATAATGTCCTTGCCAGTCTAAAAACATTTATTCACTCTAAGCTACAAAAACGTTTTATAGCCTTACATATTTCAACAACTTAATTCGGCAACATTAAGAAAATGTAGCATAAGTTTATTTGAACTTTATTTTTCTTCAATTCATTTCAGTCTGTTCTAGATAGTATCTGTTGCATATTTCAGCACAGACTGAAAGACTGCAACCCAACAGCAGACCTGCAAGCCGAAAATAAACATTGTTCCACCTTTTTTTATGTTATGGGGTGTTTGCATAGAAGTCTTGAAGATAGAGTTGTGAAAATGGCCTGTTTATTTCTAAGGGTTAAAAACTAAATTACAACTGTTTTGGGGCAAGAAATGATGAGGAACACTGTAAGAGGACCGCAGGGAAAAAATGAATAAATGCAAACATTAACAGCAACAAATTACTCTGTACAAAAATATCCATAGACAAATGAAGCTCAAAGAGATTTTTCAGCCGGAATAGTACCTGAACCTGAATGAAGAGCCCCTGCTGAACAGCACTGGTTTGGGTTTGGGTCTGGGCTCTTCAAACAACCTGAAGAAGGCATGATACTCCACACAGATCTTCCAGAACACTTTACAGCAGTCGCGACTTGCCATCAAGAACTCCAGAGTATCTTGATTAACATTCTGCTGCAGGACAAGACAGAGAGAGACGCCACATTATAAATGACAGAACCACTGGCCCATCCGTCTTCAATGATTCAATCACAGGTGTTCAGACAAGCCAGACTGGCGTGTAGCCCTACGGTGCAAAAAATATTTTTCTTGGTGTATTTTGGTCTTGTTTTCCCTTGACCCTTGATTGTTTTATTTAACGCGGTCTACTTTTGATTGGATCACCTGAGCCATATGTGAATAAGAGCTGTAAACCAGGTCTAATATAACAAACATTTTTTAAACAGTAATATGAAGCTATAGTGCAAACAAACCCATGTACAAACAGAAATAAGACTCACGCTAGGGTCTGCTCTCAGTTTTATAAGGAACTTCCTTCTCTTGAAACTCAGCTTGCGTACTTTTGACCAGTTCAAGTGGTTGATCCTTGTGTGTCCCTGAGTGAAACACAACTCATGTCATGTAAAGCCTCTTTTATTGGTTTATGATTGTGCGAGTATGGGTTTACATGTACCTGAAACACAAGGACGCCACTGTGTGCTGCAGCCAGACTAAGTCTTGTTCCCTCTCTGTCTTTAGCCGGGTGGAGTCGGATGCCGTACATCTCCAACTTGCACGACACCTCCAGCAATCGGTTGTCTGACTCTGCTGGAGTCTGCCCACTGAAACACACAAACACACTCTTTATAACACGGTCTGATGTTTTTGCTGTCTTGTGCTAACCCTAAACCTTAAACATACCTATTCTCTGTAACTGTACTTGGGAAATCAAGCGAACGTTTACCCCAAAATGAAAATCTGTTAATTTACTGACCCTCACGTCATTATAAACTTGTCTGACTTCATTTCTACTGTGGAATACAAAAGAATATATATGTACTGCAGAATGTTCCGAGACTTTTTTCATTAGAATATGGCGCATCGAGGTGCGTCATCAATGACAAGACATACAAGAACCAAATATGTTTGACATTATGACAAACGAGTATTGTTGTGGCATATTTAAATGGATTTGCGAGCACGAATGAGATTTGACAAGTAAAATAGTCATGAAGATGTTCAGTCAAATTTAATTTTTACCGAAGGAATTATATGACATGCAAACTAATGAATCAAATTTTGCGCATAACAGAATCTGCTGAGAAAGGCCCCAAAATACGGTATAATTCAATAAAATAGAAATATTATATTATAATCCATATTTGATTTAAGATATTGAGATTCAAATATATTGCATTGTTGTGGCAGACGGGTCAAGCATTGATTAGATGATACAAAAAGTTGCTTTAGAAGTCAATACATTGTTTGCAATCCATTTAGAAAATGAACTGGTCAATGAGTCCAGTTCTCACAGGACTTGTTTTTCAAGTCTATGTACATATGTGACAGAGCAATGCTTATGGAGTGTCTAACTGATATTCACTGCATAAACGCAGCATTTTTAGGACACTGTGTCAAGCTCAAAGTAGTTTCAAAAGTAACTTAAAATCACGTCAAGACATCTCTGCATTCTGTCCAGCTTTCAAGAACACATCCTGTGTGAATGGCTCTCATTCTGTTGCTCCACTGCTTGTGAGGTTTGTTGAGGCACGTTGACTGTCCCCTGCTGATGCGGCTCGGTAAAGGTGAAGTTATATATACTTCAAGCATTCATTTCTCAGATGGTAGAAAAAATCCAGGTCAGGAGGCATGTTATTTTTAAAAGTATTAATCACACTAAATGAACACATTAATCCGAAAGGCCTATGAGTAATGTTTTCAATTACAGCCTTTTCTTCACAAAATGCTGTTGTATTGATTCAGAGGACATGGAATATAGTGCACGAATCATACGGACTACTTTTATGCCACTGGCGCTTTTTTGTCATTTCAGAGCTCAACAGCCCCAGACCCCATCCACTTTCATTGCATGGAAAAGTGCAGCTCATTCCACAGAAAGAATGCAGTCGTGCGGGTTTGAAATGACATAAGTGAGTAAATGATTGATTTGAATTTTTGGATGCTGGCTAAGTAGTGTAACCAGCTTCAAAAGGAAGACCATGCTTAACAGATCAGTTTTCCAGGTGAACAGTATGGCTATACTGCTCCACCAGCTAGACCAGTACCACCAGCAATATCCTTAAAAAACCAGCCTGGACCAGCTTTGAAAAACGTTCTAGTCCAAGCTGGTCTATTTAGCTGAGGGGTCAGTGCGTCTGCACTTCACAGATCCACCAACACAGCATTCAGAAAGCAACTGCTTTGACCACTTGTGTTGTTTGTAACATGAACTGTTGGGAGAAGCTGAACTTCAGTGCTCCTGGCAGAAAGTTTCTTACATTTATACTCAAATATTCAAGACTTGTTCACAATAAGACATTAAATCAAAGCAATACAGTCTGATGGTCCAATTCCCACAGGGGATGAAAAGTCAGACAGAATTGGGTTTGATTACTTTTGAATGTTTTTCCCATCCAGCGAAAATCTCACTGACTTAAGCGAAAAGACATCTATGGAACCAGTATCCCACATAGATATTGTTGGTCTACAAGTATTAGGAACATATAATAAAAGCTATAACGTTTGCAAAATGTAATGAAAGTGAATGCCAACTGAGGCTAACATTTTTTTTTACTGATCTTTTACTGAACGGATAACTATTTGATCGTGTAAATGCCCTCCAAGACATTTGGGAGACGGATATAAATCCAATCACCCAAGTTGCATTCCATCTGAAACTTGTTCAAGTGAAAATGGATCAGGCTATTCAAGCTACACATGTGAAATGTCCTCCTAGAGCTATGTCAGCATGGGGAACACGTGAAACATAACAGCTGCTACCGAGAATTCGCAAAGGGCTCCCATCGTGCAATAAATAATACCATATTTAGAAATGGATGCACATTGTAGGAGATATGTAACTTGATTTTATTTGTATTGTTCTTTATCATTTTCTTGATTCATTTTATGCAGATGGCAGACAAAACTGAAGCTAAACACTAACAATGAGTGTAGCTGACGCATATGGAAACATCTTACCTACAACAAGCTAAGTTACTTGGAATTAAATAATAAATCACATCTTTTAAATTCTCTGCCTGATAAGGCATGCAAATTAAAGGTGGGATTATGTGTGTTTGGCAGTCAAAAACACTTATGAGGTCAAGTGTAAATGAAATGTGCTTAATCAAGAGGATGGCAATCCCATCAGTAAAAATGCACCCCCACATTGGTTTGGAACAACATGAGGGAGAGTAAATGATGATTTAGCATTTTCAATTTTGGTGAACTGCCTCTTTAACACACATGAAGTACAGTCTGTGTGTATGTGCATTTGTGTGTTTTGCCTGCAAAACTCACACATGTTTATGGTGGAACTCCATGATTTTGTCCATCAGGGCCATCTGATCAGGAATGTAGTTGGTGTTGAGCAGATGTTGTCTACATGTTGTCTCTTCAAAATCACCAATCTCAGCTAAATAAACACACACACACAAACACACACAGTGTCACCATGAGTATTTGACTGGCAGAGATTGAAGAAAACATATCAAGATAGATAATGTCCAGAAACAATGAAAAAAGACTAGAAATATATCACTCATAAGTGAATCCAAATAATCCAAATGTATTGTTGGGTTACTGGAATATATAACATTAAAAGTACACAGCATGAAGTGGTATCCATGGAAACATTTCTTCTCATGTCAGAATATCTTTAAAAAAGCATTAAGCCACAAGAGGCCATGCATTACAGTGAGCCCTCTCAACCACGGTAAGGGTTGTACATTACAGTGTTTTCATCTACTGTATCAAGTGATTGCTGACATCGCCTATAGATTGGCTAAAATGATGACATAATTTATTGAACAACACATGATGATTATTGATGAATTATGATATTTTCACCACAAGATTTAGATTTTCATCGTCTCTCCGAATATAGGCTATTTCTGTAATACTAAACCTTAATTCTGTGTTCGTTATTGTAAGTAAAAATAGAGCCAATTCATTTACATACGTATATGCTTCTAATTTATTTAATATTACTTGTCTCTGTGTTTTTATTATCAGATGTGATTTAAAAATGAACATAGGCTACTTTATTCAACTGTAATTTTTTTATTAAAAGTTGACTTCAATATTACTTTAGCAGCGTATTTCAACTGTGCTTTTGAAACAACAACAAAAACCAACAGCTTAGTTTTTATTTTCAAAGCTACAGAAAAAAGGTTTAACAAGTTTAAAATGACTGCTAAATAAAAGACAGGATGATTTCTAAAACTCAAAACAAAAACATCCTTACTACGACTGATGAAACTTAAACATAGGCTACATCCTAAATATCTTTGTTCAAAAAGAGGAGTCGGTCTACCTGCACAGGTGAGAGGCGTGTGCGGACTCTATTCACAATTAGGCCAGCGGTGGAAAAAACGTGCTCCGCTGGAACAGATGTCGCAGGAACAGTAAAGTACAATGCTTCTCTTTTACCTTCCACCACAGAAAGTGATCCTGGTTTACGGAGATTGGTCAGGGTATATTCTGGCAAACGTTATAAGATTATAAGATTCCTGTAACACCAGGGGAATATGCAAAAGTTTTTGGAGCAATTTCTCCTGAAATCTGTATGCTGTTCAAACATCAAAAAAGAATTAATACTCAACAATTGTTCCCACCTACTATAGTAAGTACTTATGTAGGTAATATCTGTTTTTCCCTTAACGTGAAGAACAGATCTATAAGAGAGTTATTTCAAAGAAATGATGTGTCTTTGCCTTATATTTACTCATATTGGAATCGTTTTACAGAAGATATTGTGTGGAAAAAGGTTTGGCTTATACCTAATCAATATTTAATTACAAACAAAGTTAAGGAGGTATCATTCAAATTGATACATAGAATATACCCTGTAAAACATTACTTTATAAAATTTAAAATTGATATTGATGTTAATTGTAGCTTTTGTGACAGTTGCCCTGAAACTGTGGTTCATTTATTTTGGCATTGCCCAGTTGTAAGACTAGTTTGGCAAAATGTCTGTGATTTTATCACAAGAAACATTGATGACCAATTTGTGTTGTTTTGGAAACATATTTTATTTGGTATTTGGGAGAACAGTAGAATCAAGCATTGTCAGATTTATATAATTAATTTTATTCTTTTAATGGCAAAATTTTATGTTCATAAATGTAAATTCTCCTGTAAAAAACCTTATTTTACTTCATTCAAGAAAGAAATTGAGTTTATATTGATTCACTCCGATATTCTATGAAGCAAAAAGCAATTAAAACATTGAAAATTTGTAATTGCTTTAATATCTTCATATAAATTAGCAATAGCCCCCTAGTGTGAAAGTCTTTGTTATATCTATGTTGTATGTCAATGATGTATACACAAGTGTTTGTACAAACTTTGTTGATAATAAAAATAAAATAAATAAATAAAAAACAATAACCTTGATTATTTTCCAAACAAGATGTCTTGCGCCAATTAATATCCCTGTACACCAGATAAAGACACAGATAATATACAGGAGAAACTGGAAAAATTTGAATATCGTGCAAAAGTTATAATTTTGATGATTATGGCTTACAGCTTATGAAAACCACAAATTCAAAATCTCAGAAAATTTTAATATTACATGAAATTAATTTAAAAAAAAAAAGGATTTTAAATACTGAAATGTCGTCCCTCTGAAAAGAATAATCATGCATATGTATACAGTTATATATACTAAATATATTACGTTCACCTTTTAATTTGAATTACTGAAATACATGAACGTTTGCACGATATTCTAATTTTTCGAGTTTCACCTGTACCTTTGTTTATTATGACCATACAGCATTCTTAAATAATTATATGTATTTTGACCTAGACATTTACTATAGTTACGTTTGCATATGTTTGTAAATGTATATTAGCTTATTTATCAGATTTAAAGAACTTTTAGAATGTATTTTTATATGTCATTTTACATGGACAATAGTTTACTACATTCTGCACCAGGAATCATACGCACTGCATGCCTACCATAATGTGTACTGCAAATGTTTCGTAGTTTTAAAGCTTCTACGTATGAATCTTCTATGGATTTAAGGACAACTTTGAGTGAGGAAAAGACAAAAACTTTATTAAAAATATGTGATTTTTGTATAACTTTATGTCTGATAACTTTCAGTAGGCTATAGTCTACATGGACCAGAAAAGCACGGACACAATGTGGATTAAACAAATCATAGTTATTAAAACTATATTGACAGTCAAATAAGCGTCTTGCATTTTATTTTATTTTTTGCTTATAAATGCATGTATAATAAAGTTATTAGGCTACTGGTGGTAAACAGACAACCGCAGTTGAGCAGTTAATGGGGACGCGCAGCAAATGCACTGTGGCGATCGGGTGTAGATGATTTTCTTTGCAGTGTGAATGTCCACACCACACCATCATCAATATTTCATCATGTGGTAGACATTTCAGGTGGTTCTCAAATGTATCAGCATGAACTTTAAGATATTAGAAATCCGATAGGCCTATTTTATTAAGATATTACATAATAATGGGGTTTTCATTGTTTTCATTTCATTTCATTGTAGGGCCTATTGTATGTGTATTCTATATTGTGTGTATTGTATATAATTATTGTTTTGTGTAAGTATGTTGTTTACTGTAATTGGTATATGTCTCGTCACTGTCATGACTGCTATGTTGCTCGGAACTGCACACAAGAATTTCACCTACTGTTGATTTGATTCATGCCATCGTTGTATTCTTTATTTATTGGATTAATATCCTGTAATGTTCCACATATAATTGCGTTCTAGTAATTCAGCTATAAACAATCAATATTTATTGACTAAAACTCGTCTATTAATACCTGTTTGCGTGAACTTTAACTTTGAACTGTTTCATCTGGTGCCCCGCCTCTTACTTCTCACCCCTCTTACTTTATGCCGTTCTATGTATCGTGCTGGGAAAACGGGAAGGAACATCGTGCTTTGCGAGTTACCCATCGCTTGCTGGTAAATGGCGTGTGCCACATTTTGCTTTGCCGATTGCTAGACGTGATTGGCAAACGGTTTGCCAGAATATACCCTGACCGAGATTCATGGCTCACTGAAGTAACTTTAGATTTCGGTGTCACCAAAAAGTGTGTCGTGCGCCGTAATTGCTGCTTGATCAGGCTGAGAGTCACTTTGTATGGGTGTGACAGAATTTGTAACAGTCTTGTAAAGCTGTTTCAGATGCTCCTTTATGAGGTGCCCCTAGGGACATTATTCAGAATTACCATGCACATACATGTACTTTTCCTCTCACATACACATATGAAACCAAATTCATTCACATACTATAGTGAAATGCTCACACACATACAAGTGAAATGCTTTTACAAACACAACTGAAACGCTCTCATACATACAACTGAAAATATTACGCTCACACACAACTGAAATGCTCACACACACGCAACTGAAATGCTCTCACACACACAACTGAAATGCTCTCACACACACAACTGAAACGCGCTCTCACACACACAACTGAAATGCGCTCTCACACACACAACTGAAACGCTCTCACACACACAACTGAAACGCGCTCTCACACACACAACTGAAATGCGCTCACACACACAACTGAAACGCGCTCTCACACACAAGTGAAATGCTCTCATACATACAACTAAAATGATTACACTCTCACACACACAACTGAAAAGCATTTCAGTATGTTGTATGAAAGCATTTCAGTATGTTGTATGAGAGCATTTCAGATGTTGAAGACAGAAGCTTACATTTCAGTTGAAGCGAAGGTGGTTAAAGTACCCACTCCACTCCAGTTGGTGGCAGTAGTGTATGGCGTTTAATTTTGGACAAAACAGCGCAAGCGCAAAAACACAGCGCGCAAGTGAATTTCAACAGTGTGAGCACCATGACACAGCTTCGCAGGTAAAATTTAAACCTGCAGAACTTGCAAATCACAAACTCGAGCACAAAAATATGATTGTGCACACAAATTAACAAGTCCCACACACGCGCGAGTTCTTTTCTGCACACGCACGAGTTCTTTTCCTATGGGAAGCCAAACAAAGCAAAAGTGGGGCGAGACAGCGGGGGTTTACAGAGCTCGCGCCGCATCGACATGTCATCTGCGCGGTTCAATGGTCCGAGCGCGCGGCCAGTTCGATCAGCGCAGCGCGGACGTGTTTCCTAGCGACACCCAATGGGCAGCGCGGCGCGAACAATCCTCAACAGCGCTGCGCTGACCAATTTAAACAGCGCAGCGCAAACCATACATGCAAATAAATGTACAATAAAGAAACCCCTCCTTCCTTACAAAAAATTGGTTCTCTGCTGAAATTTAGCAGTTTTTCCCTACAGAAGACAAAGAAGAAGAAAGACAACATGAAAATGCATACATTTCTTATGTTTATTATCTTTAATAGTGTTAGTAAAGAGTAGTGTTGTGCGTCGATACCCTACTTTGAAGAACTGCACATATGTATAGAGGCTACGGAAAGAGCTGTACAAAGCAGAAACTTCAATGACTTTCAATATCGTAGTCGTCTTGAGGAGCACGCCAACCTTCTGCTAAGGTCATTCTAAAACATTATACAGATATATATATATATATATATATATATATATATATATATATATATATATATATATATATATATATATCACAACACTACTCTTTACTAACACTATTAAAGATAATAAACATAAGAAATGTATGCATTTTCATCTTGTCTTTCTTCTTCTTTGTCTTCTGTAGGGAAAAACTGCTAAACTTCAGCAGAGAACCAATTTTTGTAAGGAAGGAGGGTTTCTTTATTGTACATTTATTTGCATGTATGGTTTGCGCTGCGCTGTTTAAATTGGTCAGCGCAGCGCTGTTGAGGATTGTTCGCGCCGCTGCCCATTGGGTGTCGCTAGGAAACACGTCCGCGCTGCGCTGACGAACTGGCCGCGTGGCTCGGACCATTGAACCGCGCAGATGACATGTCAGCGCGGCGCGAGCTCTGTAAACCCCGCTGTCTCGTCCCACTTTTGCTTTGTTTGGCTTCCCATAGGAAAAGAACTCGTGCGTGTGCAGAAAAGAACTCGCGCGTGTGTGGGACTTGTTAATTTGTGTGCACAATCATATTTTTGTGCTCGAGTTTGTGATTTGCAAGTTCTGCAGGTTTAAATTTTACGTGCGAGCTGTGTCATGGTGCTCACACTGTTGAAATTCACTTGCGCGCTGTGTTTTTGCGCTTGCGCTGTTTTGTCCAAAATTAAACGCCATACACTACTGCCACCAACTGGAGTGGAGTGGGTACTTTAACCACCTTCCGTTTCAACTGAAATGTGCTTCCGTTTCAACTGAAATGCTCTCATACAACATACTGAAATGCTCTCACACACACAACTGAAATGCTCTCACACACACAACTGAAATGCTCTCACACACACAACTGAAATGCTCTCACACACACAACTGAAACGCTCTCACACACACAGCTGAAATGCTCTCACACACACAACTGAAATGCTCTCACACACACAACTGAAATGCTCTCACACACACAACTGAAACGCTCTCACACACAACTGAAATGCTCTCACACACACAACTGAAATGCTCTCACACACACAAGTGAAATGCTTGCATACAACATACTGAAATGCTTTTCAGTTGTGTGTGTGTGAGAGTGTAATCATTTTAGTTGTATGTATGAGAGCATTTCAGTTGTGTGTGTGAGAGCATTTCAGTTGTGTGTGTGAGAGCATTTCAGTTGTGTGTGTGAGAGCATTTCAGTTGTGTGTGTGAGAGCATTTCAGTTGCGTGTGTGAGAGCATTTCAGTTGTGTGTGTGAGAGCATTTCAGTTGTGTGTGTGTGAGCATTTCAGTTGTGTGTGTGTGGTCAGGGTATATTCTGGCAAACCGTTTGCCAATCACGTCTAGCAATCGGCAAAGCAAAAATGTGGCACACGCCATTTACCAACAAGCGATGGGTAACTCGCAAAGCACGATGTTTCTTCCCGTTTTCCCAGCACGATACCATAGAGCGGCATAAAGAGGGGTGAGAAGTAAGAGGTGGGGCACCAGTTAAAACATTTCAAAGTTAAAGTTCACGCAAACAGGTATTAATAGACAAGTTTTAGTCAATAAATATTGATTGTTTATAGCTAAATCCAGTGTTAAAGTAGAACACAAACAATCTGCTGGCTATATTTGGAACATTATAAATCCAAAGTGTACGGTCACTTCCACGTATTCGTTCAGGGGGCTTAAGTAGCTTCACCCGGCGCTGCGATTACCTGGAGCTGTCAAAATAACAGAGAAGATGATGAGTTTTTAGAATTTTGCAGAAGCACTCCTAATCTGGGTATTGCATTTATTGTGTTAGCCTATATTTCTTAAATTGCACACAAGCATGAAAACAATGTAGGCTACTTTAAATATTTGTATTATCTTAATGGGCCATGAGTGATAAACATATAGCCTAATGTATAACCTTGATTATTTTCCAAACAAGATGACTTGCGCCTAAATATCCCTGTAAACCAGATAAAGGAGACACTTTTATTTTTCACTTTGTTTTGAACATTACAGTTGATATAGTTTTAATAATACAGGTTTGTTGTAAATGTCATTTTATTAGGCTATATATTTTTAAGTTGAATATTTGATTGAATGTGTCAGTTGCAAAGGCTGGTATCACTGGGATCGCATGAGCAGACCAAACTTTGATTTGTCTGGGATCCCAAGGCCCTTTCTGAAGTATGTTAATGTGTGTGTTTAAATAAATCCGAATGAGATTTTACCGGAAATATGTAACGTTAGTGCAGTTCATAAAGTAAACCGCGTAATTTAAATTTCGCTCTGAATTCCCCCTCTGCATACCAAGCTCTGATAAACTATATGATATTTCCATATCTGTGTGTCCATCTTCATACATGCTCTTTATAACGTTTTCATATGCTGATAAACTCATGGTACCGACTAAGTCGAGTTAGAAGTGCACCCACTGCATTTAAATTACGCGGTTTACTTATAGATATGGAAATATCATATAGTTTATCAGAGCTTTTTGGATTTATAATGTTCCAAATATAGCCAGCAGATTGTTTGTGTTCTACTTTAACACTGGATTTAGCTATAAACAATCAATATTTATTGACTAAAACTTGTCTATTAATACCTGTTTGCGTGAACTTTAACTTTGAAATGTTTCATCTGGTGCCCCACCTCTTACTTCTCACCCCTCTTTATGCCGCTCTATGGTATCGTGCTGGGAAAACGGGAAGAAACATCGTGCTTTGCGAGTTACCCATCGCTTGTTGGTAAATGGCGTGTGCCACATTTTTGCTTTGCCGATTGCTAGACGTGATTGGCAAACGGTTTGCCAGAATATACCCTGACCGTGTGTGAGCATTTCAGTTGTGTGTGTGTGAGTGCGTTTCAGTTGTGTGTGTGAGAGCGTTTCAGTTGTGTGTGTGAGAGCGTTTCAGTTGTGTGTGTGAGAGCGTTTCAGTTGTGTGTGTGAGAGCGTTTCAGTTGTGTGTGTGAGAGCGTTTCAGTTGTGTGTGTGAGAGCGTTTCAGTTGTGTGTGTGAGAGCGTTTCAGTTGCGTGTGTGAGAGCATTTCAGTTGTGTGTGTGAGAGCGTTTCAGTTGTGTGTGTGAGAGCATTTCAGTTGTGTGTGTGAGAGCGTTTCAGTTGTGTGTGTGAGAGCGTTTCAGTTGCGTGTGTGAGAGCATTTCAGTTGTGTGTGTGAGAGCGTTTCAGTTGTGTGTGTGAGAGCATTTCAGTTGTGTGTGTGAGAGCGTTTCAGTTGTGTGTGTGAGAGCGTTTCAGTTGTGTGTGTGAGAGCGTTTCAGTTGCGTGTGTGAGAGCATTTCAGTTGCGTGTGTGTGAGCATTTCAGTTGTGTGTGTGTGAGCATTTCAGTTGCGTGTGTGTGAGCGTTTCAGTTGCGTGTGTGAGAGCGTTTCAGTTGTGTGTGTGTGAGCGTTTCAGTTGCGTGTGTGAGAGCGTTTCAGTTGAGTGTGTGAGAGCGTTTCAGTTGCGTGTGTGAGAGCATTTCAGTTGTGTGTGTGAGAGCATTTCAGTTGTGTGTGTGAGAGCATTTCAGTTGTGTGTGTGAGAGCGCATTTCAGTTGCGTGTGTGAGAGCGCATTTCAGTTGTGTGTGTGAGAGCATTTCAGTTGTGTGTGTGAGAGCATTTCAGTTGCGTGTGTGAGAGCATTTCAGTTGTGTGTGTGAGAGCGCATTTCAGTTGTGTGTGTGAGAGCGCATTTCAGTTGCGTGTGTGAGAGCATTTCAGTTGTGTGTGTGAGAGCATTTCAGTTGTGTGTGTGAGAGCATTTCAGTTGCGTGTGTGAGAGCATTTCAGTTGTGTGTGTGAGAGCGCATTTCAGTTGCGTGTGTGAGAGCGCATTTCAGTTGCGTGTGTGAGAGCATTTCAGTTGCGTGTGTGAGAGCATTTCAGTTGCGTGTGTGTGAGCATTTCAGTTGTGTGTGTGAGCGTAATATTTTCAGTTGTATGTATGAGAGCGTTTCAGTTGTGTTTGTAAAAGCATTTCACTTGTATGTGTGTGAGCATTTCACTATAGTATGTGAATGAATTTGGTTTCATATGTGTATGTGAGAGGAAAAGTACATGTATGTGCATGGTAATTCTGAATAATGTCCCTAGGGGCACCTCATACTCCTTTACTCACTCACTCACTCACTCACTCACTCACTCACTCACTCACTCACTCACTCTCTCTCTCTCTCTCTCTCTCTCTCAAGAAACTTCAGATGTTTGTGTGTTGGATCCAATGTTTCTGTCTGACGGTAAAAGATGCGATGCTCGTCTGAGTTGCCTCTCTGGTATCGCAAGACATTTTATGTACAAATACTAGATGATGACGCATTGTAGCCTACTTGTGGTACATTTGTGTGACCGTTTGGCGCTGCACATCTTGCATTGAATTGTATTTCATCTATTTTATGGAATTGAAGCCAGACATCACTATGCAACTTTAAAGCCATGTTTCTCTCTGTTCTTCGGTCTGAACTTTGGATTGCATGCTCTGGCAACGCTAACCAATCAGAGCTCAAGGTGCCGCCCAAAATTCTGCTATAACCAATCAGAAAAAATGAAAAATCTGTATTTTATTAAAGTCACAATCATTGTTTTTATGATCGATCGTCGCTGTCACGTTCGAGTACTCGAGTACAATTGCCCATCCCTAATGTACTCATGCATCAGACACTTTGGTTGAGTCTAGGGATGTCACGATGTGAATTTTTGATGGATTATTGTCTGATAAAAAACACGATTTCACGATTATCTGCTAATTGACCTATTATGCAACAATAAAACCCTCCACAAACACATCACAACTTATGTTTTATTGCAGCATTCGTTAGGACATACAGTTAACATATATATTCCTACTTCTAAGTTGAAAACATGTAAAATAATTTACGTAATCTGCCCTCTGACACCAGGGGCGCCCCCAAGGGGTGTATACACTCTGGCCACCCTGTGGCCACCTCTGGTATGATTTTTGCAGTGGGTACTTTTAATTTGAATACATAATGTAAATTCACAATAGTTCGTGAAGTGAAATAAAATAAAATAAAACACCCGCTGCAGCAACAAAAAAGATTTTAGATTGATTGGCGCCCTCCCCCTCTCCATTCCCGTCGTTGACTGCTCAGTCAGCGCAAGAAGCAGGACCACAGGAGAGCATCTGCACTTTTAGGAGAGACGACAAACGGCAAGGGGTATGTGGCTTATAGTGAAGACGTGAATGTTTGTTCTAAGTTAACTTTTCCTCAGTAAAGTTTTTACAGTGTTGAATTAACATTAGCTGAAATTAACGCTAGCGCAGATTAACTGCAAAGTTAGTTTACTAGCTATGACTAGTCACACTGTGCTTTATCAATTTGCAGAGGATGAAAAGAAAATCGACAAGCATCTCAATTTTTTTAAAAAAGAAATGTAGCACAGGGGAGTGTAGGTCTGAGGAAGAAGGCAGGTGTGAGAACACACTTGAAGATAATGTCCAAAGTGAGGCAGAGCAGCAAGCCAGTGAGCAGGTAGAATCAGTGATGGGTCCTGGGCCAGCAGGTGAAGTTAAATAGACAAGACTGTTTAGGTTATCCTTGTTAATGAAATGGATGCTATGTCCTGATGTGACACACACACACACACACACACACACACACACACACACACACACAACACCAGAATCGAGTTCTCTTTCGCACTTGAACGAACAATAACACACATAATTATGTCAAAATGTCGGTTTTGTGGAGTATTCTCATAAGAGCGGTCTTAATCGAGTTAAATAACGTCTTAAATGAACGTAAAGAGTTGTGAGAAAATGAGATGCCATGTTAGGCAGCGGCAGATCTTAAAGTCACAGTATCCTAATAAACCAGTTGCTGTGATGTCTGTTATTAATGTTAATAAAAGAACAAAATATCAGAAAATTGTAGCTTTAATAAGAATTAATCTAGATTTATTTATGCAGGGCAGAATGTTTGATAACTTTATTCAATTTCTATATATTTCCTATCTGTTAGACAGACAGGAAGGCCACAGGTAAACAACATTTATTCTAATGGGTTATGTGAAGATTGTTTTCAGTTCACTTAAATTAAAAGTTGTTATTTTCCATAGCATAATAAATGTTGAAATTGATATAGCTTTCAATTATACTGTAATGTTGAATGTCTATCATTAATGTTTTAAAAAAGCAATTTCATAGACATCAGTATCAAAAATGGCATTTCAACAAATATAAAAAAAAATTTAAAGTTGTATTATTTACATTGAATTACGAGTCATGATATTCATATTCTGATATTATTTAGGCTAGTAGTAGAGCTGGAAGAGTCTAAATGGAAATGTCTACAGACATAAATTTCAAATGCTATTAATAATTACTGTGGAGAGGGGCTATTATTATATTACAGTTGTTATTAATAGTAGTTGTTGTAGTAGTTCATTTAAAATCAAGCTTTGTGTTCTTTTCTTGATTTATCATAGATGTATCCCAGTCAAGAGCCGAGAGACCCAGACAGCCACTTCTGAAGGTTTTCCCTCGGACCCTCATAAGAGATAGAAGACGGGGCTTCATGAAAGAGTGGTACAGTACCCATAAATGGCTGGAATATTCTCAAAGTAAAGATGCTGCCTTCTGCTATGCCTGCCGGCACTTCAGTCTCCCTTATTCACGTGATTCAGCATTTACATCTGAAGGATTCAGGCACTGGAAGAAAGCAACCTTTAGCGATGGAGGATTGGCTAGCCATGCAAAATCAGAATCGCATACCAATGCTATGTTAGCCTGGAAAGACTATGAAAAATTGGCAGAAAGCAAATGTTCTCTCTCTGCCTCTTTAACCGCAGAATATGAAAAACTAGTAAAGGAAAATAGAGAGTACATTAAAACAATTGCGGAAACCCTGCTTCTCACAGCAACGCAAAATATAGCTCAGAGAGCAAATAATGAAACAGAGGGTGAGAACAAAGGGAATTTTCTCTCTATTATGGAGTTACTTGCTAAGCATGATAACATAGTCAAGAAGAAAATGACTAGTCAAAGAAATGCAACACACCTTGGCCACAGAACACAAAATGAAATGATTGATTGTCTGGCTGAAATGGTGCGAACCTCAATAATTAGTGAAGTTACTCAAAGTGAGGCCTTCAGCATTAAGGTTGATGACACCAAAGACATCAATAAGAAGGCGCAGATGTCCTTTGTAATAAGATATTATTATAATGGTTCTATATTAGAAAGTTTTCTTTCATTTGAAGCTGTGGAACGCCTGGACGCTGCAGCACTTTCTCAGAAAATCATACAGATAATGCAGAAGTATGGCCTTGACTACAGAAACAATTTAGTAAGGCAAGGCAAGGCAAGGCAAGGCAAGTTTATTTATATAGCACATTTCATACACAATGGTAATTAAAAGTGCTTTACATAGAAGAGATTAAAATAAGAATTAAAAAAAAAATAAGAATAATTGAATATAAAATAAAACAAAATACAGTACAAACAGTCGGACACACAGTGGCACAGTGCTCATTCAGTAAATGCACAGCTAAACAGATGTGTTTTGAGTCTGGATTTGAATGTGACTACTGTAGGAGCACATCTGATCTCTTCTGGAAGCTGGTTCCAGCTGCGGCTGGCATAATAGCTAAAAGCAGACTCTCCTTGCTTAGAGTGAACCCTTGGTATTTCTAGCTGATGTGATCCTAATGATCTAAGTGACCTGTTGGGTTTATATTCAGTGAGCATATCTGCAATATATTGAGGTCCTAGCCCATTGAGTGATTTATATACCAGTAATAATACTTTAAAATCAATCCTAAATGTAACTGGGAGCCAGTGTAAAGACCTGAGGACTGGTGTGATATGTTCATGTTTTCTGGTTCTGCTCAGAATCCTGGCAGCAGCGTTCTGTATGAGCTGCAACTGTCTTATGGTCTTTTTGGGAAGGCCAGTGAGGAGTCCATTACAATAATCCATCCTGCTGGTGATGAAAGCATGCACAAGTTTCTCTAGATCTTGACTGGAAACAAAGCATCAAATTCTTGCAATATTTTTCAGATGATAGTATGCTGATTTAGTTATTGCTTTGACATGACTACTGAAACTAAGATCTGACTCTAGAGACACACCAAGGTTCCTGACTTGATTTTTAGTTGTTTGACCCCTAGCGTCAATGTATGCATTCACCTTGAGAACTTTCATTTTTGTTTCCAATTACTTCAGTTTTGTCTTTGTTTAACTGAAGAAAGTTTTGGCACATCCAACTGTTTAATTCATCAATGCATTGGCACAGGGAGTCAATGGGGCTGTAATCGTTAGGTGATAGGGCTAAGTAGATGTGTGTGTCGTCTGCATAGCTGTGGTAAGCAATTTGGTTCTTTCTCATTATTTGGCTCATTGGGAGCATATACAGGTTGAACAGGAGTGGCGCAAGAATTGAGCCTTGAGGGACTCCGCATGTCATGGACGTCCACTCAGACATATGGTCTCCTATACTCACATAATAACCTCTCCCTTCTAAGTATGACCTGAACCATTTTAGGACCATCCCAGAAAGCCCCAACCAGTTTTCCAGCCTGTCAAGAAGTATGTTGTGATTGACAGTGTCAAATGCAGCACTGAGGTCGAGTAGTACCAGTACTGATAATTTGCCTGTATCAGTATTTAAGCGAATATCGTTTATTATCTTTATGAGCGCTGTCTCTGTGCTGTGATGCGATCGGAAACCAGATTGAAAATTGTCAAAGTATCCATTTGAGTTCAAGAATTTGTTCAGCTGATTGAAGACAACCTTTTCCAATGATCTTGCGTATGAAAGGAAGATTTGAGATCGGTCTATAGTTGCTTAATATGGTCTTATCCAGATTACTCTTTTTCAAGAGGGGCTTGACAACTGCAGTTGTCAGGGAGTTTGGAAAACTCCCAGAGAGAAGTGAGAAGTTTATAACTTCTAGGAGATCTGCTTCTAAGCAGTTGAACACACTTTTGAAAAAAGATTGATGGTTGATGTTTTAAGGTGCTGTATGGTTTCTTCCCAAATTTTGCCATCAATTTCTTTGAAATCAGACATAGTAACTACTTTCTCAGGTTGTGGTTTGATTTGTCTGACCCCAGCACAACTCAAGGATGTGCTGATCACCTTTCTGATATTATTGATTTTTTCAGAGAAGAAAGAAGCAAACTCACTGCACTTGCTGTCTGA
The DNA here is from genome assembly GCF_025860055.1 of Xyrauchen texanus. Classification (NCBI taxonomy): domain Eukaryota; kingdom Metazoa; phylum Chordata; class Actinopteri; order Cypriniformes; family Catostomidae; genus Xyrauchen; species Xyrauchen texanus. The sequence continues at coordinate 402,916 of NC_068293.1, forward strand.
GAGCATTTCACTGGGAATCTGGCTTGGGGGGTTTGTCAGTCTCTCTACAGTCGCAAAAAGAGTGCGTGTGTTGTTTAAGTTGCTGTTTATAATATTCGAGAAGAAAGTCTGTCTAGCTTTGCCTAGTTCCATATTAAAAGCATGGGGCAAGCATATGATGGGGCCTCCGTCATGAGCGGCAAAAACACAGGTGTGCAGGCACACATTAAATCTGAGGCCCCATTAGCCTTCTGTAATGCACACTGCTTTTAAGTGTGTTCCTGAAACCAGCTGTTTCTTTTCTCTGTTGCAGAAACTGTATGTTTTTATGTCAGGATCCTATCACCTATCACCCTCCACCAAAGGTGGATAGAGGTGCAGAAAGACATGTATCAGGGGGTGACAAGAGAATTACAAAGGTTGATAGAGACACGGTGGGCATGTAGGCATAATGCATGCAAAACATTAAAGGATAGACTGCCAGCTATCATACATCTACTCAAACAAATCTCTGAAGACACAAATGCTGACAGAGCTGTTGAAGCAAGAGGTCTTTTAGCACAAATAGATCTCAAGTTCATTTGCCTCCTTATTACACTCACCAACATTTTTGGTGAGATCAAGCATCTGTCTGACATTTTACAGTCCTCACAGCTGAATTTGGGCATAGCTGTTACCCTTGTTGATTCGCTTGTTGACACATTGAATGGATATCGAGAGGACTCGGTCTTCAATGAAATTTGGGACAACACAATGACTCTAGCTGAGCAATGCAGTGTCAGTGTTGTATATTCAGGATGTCAGGTCACACCAAGCTTTAGGCTTGAAGGGTATTACATTTCCACACCAACAGCTCAGAGACAGGTCAGCACAGATAAGGAATCATTTAGGACAGGCTCCTTCATTCCAATTGTTGATGTACTTCTCTCTGAGATTAAGAGAAGGTTTTCTAAAGAGAATTGTGTCATAATGGAAGGGATACAGGCCTTGAATCCTGGAAGTCCCACGTTTTGTGAGAAAAATGTATTGTTTCCATTTGCCTCACAATACAACTGTAGCACTGAGGATCTAGAATATGAAATTCCTCAACTTAAACGAGTTCTTGAAAGGAAGCAAACCAGCGGTGAGGAAGTGCCATCCAATTTAGTAGACCTCACAGTCTTCCTTGAGCCGTATAGGGAGATTTTCCATGAGATATTTAAACTTTGCAAAATTGCTCTTGCATTACTTGTGAGCACTGCGGCATGTGAGCGCAGTTTTTCTGTACAATGAGTGACGAACGATTGAGCAATTTGGGGGTGTTAAGTATAGAGTCAAGAAGGGCAAGGGCCATAAATCTTGATGATTTTGTGGATGTGTTTGCAAAAAGACACGGCAATTGGAGAATAAAGCTGTATTGATAAAGATTGTGGCCTAATAAAACAGGGATATGAATTGGTTGTGAGTAGGCTCTGTTAAAATGTACATTGTCTATATATTAATGCATTTTGTTCAATTAGTATGCTATATTTGTGTACAATAAAGGTATGTGGAAAATGTTTTAAAGTGTTTTTAAACTAAATATTGTCATTTTATTTGGTTTAAACATATTTGCTGATGTATAATAATTTTTAAGGACAAGAACTATACTATGTAAAGAATAATTAATTGCCAATTAAAGCTACAGTCTGTAAGTTTTACCTCTTTGTCTCCATCTCTGTCTGAACCCTGAAATTGCAGTTATTTGCAGAGTTATCTACTTTACTTGGGTTGTGCATCGGCACGGCTCCTCAGCGCAGAAGAATCGAATGTTTTGAGGTGTATCAATCAACACATCAGTTGTTTTGAACTTGCTGGATTACAAACCGCCATCAAAATGAAAGTTTAATTACATTCCAGCTGCTGTAAGAAGAGGCTACAAACGATTCGACACCGGCTGCATTTTCACACGCGACAAATTGATTTTGGAAAATATTTAACCAAAAAAAGTTACGGACTACGGCTTTAAAGACATATTGTTACATTAACCAGAAACAAATGTAAACAAGTATAACACACATTACACTGAATTTGTTTGTTTTTGGTGCCACCCCAAGATTTTGCTTTGGTCTCCACTGGCCACCCCTGTTAAAATTTTCTGGGGGCGCCACTGCTTACACCAAAACGTACTGTACCTTTTCAACAAAAGTATGTATACCCTTTCAATAAATACACATTTATTTAAAAATAAATAACCAAAAACATCTATAACTTAAACCATGTGTTTAAAATAAAATGGTGTCAGGCTAGGAGAACTTTCTTTCTTTATTGAGTAATGTAACGATCAGCCGGATAATCACAGCACTTTTACACTCACTGAACTCTTATTCCAGTAAGAAAAGTTAATGTTCTGCGCGCGCCCCGCCTTCACTAGACAGTCACCTCGTGAACTCCGTTACCATAGTAACAGTCTCACAGACCAGCCAGGCAGAGGGCAGGACACACGCGTGGCGCAAGTAGTTAGACCCACACTGAAAGATCTCATTTAATAACACTGAGCATTTTAATCGCAGGTAATCGCGACATTCCTAGTTGAGTCACGTCTCACTAGTTTTCAGCATCTCTTGAAACTTTTAGAAAGACAGAGTTTTTGAGACTGAGCTGCTCGCTGGTTTGACGAGACATGTTGCCCGCACAGTTGGATCTCTGATTGCCCCCTAATGTTAGCAAAATTACTTATAAATTAAATGTACAGTTCAGGGGTAAGAGGCAAGCAATAATATGCTTATGTTCCATATTAAAATAGAAGTAACTATAAATAGCCAATTGTTGTATTGTCAATAATTGTTTTGTATTGTTTAATCAATGCTTTACTTGTGTGCTCCCATAATAATATCATGTATTTGAATGATCTCAATTAAATCTGAATAAATATTATGTTTATCATTATTTTAATTATTTCACAAAATCATTTTTATTTGGAGGCCTCTCTCAGTAATTACTGATATTTGTTCATTTGAAACATTTTTAATCAATTGACAACCCTTGCATAAAAGCAAATACACGCTCACAAACAAACTTTTCAACTGTCAGCATGACTCACATTGGATGATTCGAGATACCAAAAGAGCAGCGCTGGCGTCGCTACAGGTGAGCCGTCCGCTGGCCAGATCCTGCCTGACCTGCAGCGCAAACAAGTACCTAACAGAAGACAAACACGTGCAAGGGATGCATGAAAGCCTGTTTTAAAGGGATATATAAAAATGAAAATTCTGTTATTATTTACTCACCCTCATGTCATTCCAAGCTCCATGGAAGTAAATGCTGTTATTTATTTCCTTGGAACAAAAAAAGTAGAACTCTTTCCGATATAACAGTAGTTAAAAAACAACCATAACAGAATCAAACCAGCAGTGCAACAGACTCATGCACTGTATTCAAGTCATATGGACTACTTTTATGATAATGTTATGGTGCTTTTTTTTTGTTTTGGAGCTTGACAGGCAAGGTCAATGTGAACTATTTTATAGCAAGAACTACGTGAAGATTCTTCAGAAGATTCTACTTTTGAGTTTCAGGTAAAAAATTTAAAAACAGCATACAGATTTGGAATGACAAGAGAATAAAAATGTCATCATTTATTTTTGTGGGTAAACTGTCCCTTGAATGAAATGACAGTGGGTGGAGTGATGGTCTCACCTGGTCAGCTCCTCCAGCAGAACGGAAAGATCAGGAGGGAAAAATTTGACAACAAACCGAAGGACGGTGTGCTTTGGCCCTGGACACACACACACAAACCCTATGAGATCTAGGGTTACATTTTTACAGGGCTAGTATGATGTGTTAAGAGTGAAAACATTCAGAAAGAGCATTGCATGTCATGTGGCAACCACAGAGAGATACTAAACACACACACACACACACACACAGAGCTGTGAGGCCCCTTACGTATGATCTGCTTTCTAATGGGCTTTAGTAAATCCAACCAAACCTGTGGAGTAGAGCACGCAGCAGAGATGAGTACAGACCTTTATACAACTGTAACTCTCTACTTACAGTTCATAAAAAACTGTTCCCTGTTCCAATTCTTCTCACTTACCATCCTTCTGTGATCATCCTGGAACTCCAGGCCAAAATAATCCCCCTCGATGAGGTTGAGATGTGAGCAAACCATTTCAAAGAGAACCCGTCCTGATGATCGTTGCTATTAACAAAACAGAACAAACAAAAATTGTAAGCAAACCATGTACACAGGGGTGAAAATTTCATCAAAATGTTGGGGAGACAATAAACATAACAATCCTCAAGAGCAATTTTTGAAGCGGTTTTTGTTGTTGCCCCTTTTGCATTTGTATTATTTTACTTCTTAAACAATTATTTTAAGAATATATCATTATATTATTTACAATACACATATTTTAATGATATTTTGGGGGGGACAACCCTCAGATGGGGGGGGGGTCCTGACCCCCCCGACCCCTCCGCGATTTCCGCCTATGCATGTACACATAAATAGACAGACATTTGATAACATTCAGTTTTAAGAAAATTAATGTACATGTGCAATAATGTGTTCATAAAGCCAATCAAAAAAAAAAAGGTGATTGATTTTTGGGGGAACTATTTCTTTAGCCCTTGGGATGTGTTCCTCATTTGCTACCAGGGTCAAAATGATGAACCCCTTTAAATGGTTTATGAACCTCACATAATCCATATATTTTCACAAAATATTGCATTAGATCATTTTTCAACTTGATTTCTCTTTTTGGAAATTAGTGACAATAGGCCTAAATTACCTGAGCTAATGCAACACATTTTTTGCATAAAAATTATTATTATTATTGATGGATATTTTTACTATATTAAATACCATATATACAATTTTCTGTCCTGTTTACAACACTACTTTTTTATGTTTAACCAGAAATAATGTTTTCTAACTCTTTTATTTTGTAAACAAATTTTTTTTGACCAGAAAATCACACTTGTGGTGTTCCTGGTCAAAAATGACCGGCCCATTAAAATGTATATAATCTCTCATTATGAATATACTGTTTTTTTGTGAGAATGTGAAAGATCCCAAATCACATTGTTATAATATGTGTCATTTATCCTGAGGGGTCAAGATAGTTTAGAAATTGCCTGTCTGTGTGTGTGTGTGTGTGTGTGTGTGTGTGTGTGTGTGTGTGTGTGTGTGTGTGTGTGTGTGTGTGTGTGTGTGTGTGTGTGTGTGTCTGTGTCTGTGTCTGTGTGTACAGGTTTCACAATTTTTTACAATGTCCTCCCTAATATATTTTATGGGGTTTTGATGATTCCATCCTAAAATCCATATACCAGATCGGACTCAGAGCTTGCCAGTGGAGGGAATTGCTGAAGACATGAGATTACACATGGGAGGAATATGTGAAGCTAATCTTAGAAACACTTGCTTTAGAGGATCCTCCTCTCTTAATCGCGATCCCTTTTTCCGAGTCTTCCATGCCTGAGTCCGCTCCATGCCATGTCCTAGCCACATCTGAGTCTGCTCCACGGCTTGTCACAGCCACGTCTGAGTCCGTTCCACGCCATGTCACAGCCACGTCTGAGTCCGTTCCACGCCATGTCACAGCCACGTCTGAGTCCGTTCCATGGCACATCACAGCCACATCTGAGTCCGCTCCACGCCATGTCACAGTCAAGACGGAGTCCGCTCCACGCCATGTCACAGTCAAGACGGAGTCCGCTCCACGCCATGTCACAGTCAAGACTGAGTCCGCTCTTGCCATGTCACAGTCAAGCCTGAGTCTGCTCCACGCCATGTCACGGCCACGCCTGAGTCTGCTCCACGCCATGTCATGGCCACGCCTGAGTCTCCTCCACGCCATGTCACGGCCACGCCTGAGTCTGCTTCACGCCATGTCACAGCCACGCCTGGGTCTGCTCCATGCCATGTCGTAGCCACATCTGAGTCTGCTCTACGGCTTGTCACAGCCATATCTGAGTCCGTTCCACACCATGTTACAGCCACGTCTGAGTCCGTTCCACACCATGTCACAGCCACATCTGAGTCCGTTCCATGGCACATCACAGCCACGTCTGAGTCCGCTCCACGCCATGTCACAGCTACGTCTGAGTCTGCTCCATGCCATGTCACTGCCACGCGTCCGTCCGCTCCACGCCATGTCACGGCCACACCTGAGTATGCTCCACGCCATGTCACGGCCATGTCTGAGTCTGCTCCTTGCCATGTGATGGCCACGCCCGAATCTGCTCCATGCCTCGCCATGTCACGGCCACACCTGAGTCCGCTCCACACTATGTCACAGCCACGTCTGAGTCTGTTCCACGCCACGTCACAGCCATGTCTGAATCTGCTCCACGCCACGTCACAGCAATGTCTGAATCTGCTCCACGCCATGCCATGCCCTAGCCACATCTGAGTCTGCTCCACGCCACATCAGCAACGTCTGAATCTGCTCCACGCCACGTCACAGTCAAGACTGAGTCTGCTCCATGCCATGTCACAGTCAAGACTGAGTCCACTCTTCGCCATGTCACAGTCAAGCCTGAGTCTGCTCCACGCCATGTCACGGCCATGCCTGAGTCTGCTCCATGCCATGTCACGGCCACGCCTGAGTCTGCTCCACGCCATGTCACGGCTACGCCTGAGTCTGCTCCACGCCATGTCACGGCCACGCCTGAGTCTCCTCCACGCCATGTCACGGCCATGCCTGAGTCTGCCCCATGCCATGTCACAGCCACGCCTGGGTCTGCTCCATGCCATGTCCTAGCCACATCTGAGTCTGCTCCACGGCTTGTCACAGCCACGTCTGAATCCATTCCACGCCATGTTACAGCCCCGTCTGAGTCTGCTCCTTGCCACGTGATGGCCACGCCCGAATCTGCTCCACGCCTCGCCATGTCACGGCCCCACCTGAGTCCGCTCCACACCAGGTCACAGCCACGTCTGAGTCTGTTCCATGCCCCGTCACAGCCACGTCTGAATCTGCTCCACGCCACGTCACAGCAACGTCTGAATCTGCTCCACGCCATGTCACAGTCAAGACTGAGTCCGCTCTTCGCCATGTCACAGTCAAGCCTGTGTCTGCTCCACGCCATGTCACGGCCAGGCCTGAGTCTGCTCCACGCCATGTCACGGCCACGCCTAAGTCTCCTCCATGCCATGTCACGGCCACGCCTGAGTCTGCTCCACGCCATGTCACAGCCACGCCTGGGTCTGCTCCATGCCAAGTCACAGCCAAGTCAATGTCTGCTCCATGCCAGGTCACAGCCAAATCTGAGCCTGCTCCACGCCAGGTCACAGCCAAGCCTTCCGCGACTCCTTGCTCCAAGACTCCCATGCCCCGTCTCAAAGTTGAATGATCCGCCACTGATATCGGTGTGTAGGGCCACAAAAACCCTTCCTCACAATTTGTCAGTGCCCACGGCTGCCACGGCCTATGTGCCAATATCCATGCCTGCCATGGCCAATGAGCCAACATCCACACATGCCACGGCCAACGACCACGTCTGCCACAGCCAACGAGGCAATGTCCACGGCCAAGCCTGCCACTGCCAACACCCTCACCTGGCATGCCTGGCACGGGCAATGCCCACGGCCAAGCCTGCCACGGCCAACACCCTCACCTGGCATGCCTGGCACGGCCAATGCCCATGCCTGCCACAGCCAACAAGCCAATGCCCACGCCTGCCACAGTCAACAAGCTGCCAGTCTCATCCATCCCAAAGCCAGTGTTGCCAGCCTTGTGTCCACGAACACAGAGCTCATTCCCAAATCTCTGCCAGTGTTCATGACCACAGAGATCGTTCCCGAGTCTCTGCTCATGCCCACGACCACAGAGCTCATTCCCGAGTCTCTGCCCATGCTCACGACCACAGAGGTCGTTTCCAAGTCTCTGCCAGTGTTCATGCCCATGGAGGTCATTTCCAAATCTCTGCTCATGTCCATGACCACAGAGGTCATTCCCGAGACTATGTCCCTGCCTACGACCACAGAGGTCGTTCCCGAGACTATGTCCATGCCTACAACCACAGAGGTAATTCCTGCCAGTGTCCATGACCACAGAGGTCATTCCGGAGCCTGCCACGACTCCACCTTCCATAGCTTTGCCCCTCGAGTCTCCCACAGCTCCGCCTACCACGGCTCCACCCTCAGGGTCTCCCATGGTTCCAGTCTCTAGTCTGTGTCTCCCATGCAGCCTCAACACTACAGTGGATGCGCTGTTGCAGCAGGCAATGCTCAGGGGAAAGTAGAGACTCCACCCACAGGTGGTCCAGCTGATTTGGAGTCGATTTGGCAAAGCACAGGTAGACCTGTTTGCTTCCTGGGAAACCTCCCACTGCCCGCTCTGGTATTCCCTGACGGAAGCCCCACTCGGGACAAATATGTGTTCCCCCAGTGAGCCTACTTGCGCAGACGCTGTGAAAGGTCAGTGAGAAGCACGAGTCAACCTCGTAGCCCCATTTTGGCCCACCCAGACTTCACAAGGACCTCACGCTCCTTGTGACAGCAGATTCCCATAAGGAAGGACCTTATTTCTCAGGGATGGGGCACCATCTCCACACCTGGCCCTTGGATGGGATGTGGACCACCTAAGTGGCCTACCACCAGCAGTGGTAGACACAATCAGTCAGGCCAGAGCTTCCTTTACGAGGCAGATTTAAGCCCTGAAGTAGTAGCACTTGTTCACGAATTGGTGTTCTTACCAAGCCGAAGACCCCCAGGGATGGGCAGTCGGGTCTGTGCTTTCCTTCCTGCAGGAGAGGCTGGAGGGGCGGCTGTCTCCCTCCACCTTGAAGGTATATGTAGCCACTATAGTGGCTCACCATGACGCAGTGGAAGGTAAGTCCCTAGGGAAGCACAACCTGATTATCAGGTTCCTCAGAGGTGTCCAGAGGCCGAATCCTCCCAGGCCATGCCTCTTCCCCTCATGGGATCTCTCCACGGTCCTCCTGGGCCTTTGGGGAGCCCCCTTTCAGCAACTAGATTCAGTCGAGCTGAAAGCCCTCTCCTTGAAGACGACCCTCCTGATTGCACTCACCTCCATCAATAGGGTTAGCAAGGAGTTCAGTCCGGCAGATTCTCACGTGATCCCGAGACCCCAGCTGGGCTATGTGCCCAATGATCCCACAACCCCCTTCAGGGATCAGGTGGTGAGCCTGCAAGCTCTGCCCCGGGAGGAGGCAGACCCAAACCTGTCGTTGCTGTGTCCGGTGCGTGCTTTGCTCACCTACTTGGATTGCACGCAGAACTTTAGACTCTCTGAGCAGCTCTTTGTCTGCTTTGTCTGCTTCGGAGCAACGATTACCCTGGCATACCTGGCCCAGGCCATGCCCGCCCCTTTGAGAATACAAGCACACTCTACTAGGAGTGTGGCATCCTCGTGGGCACTGGCCCATGGAACCTCTCTAGCAGACATCTGCAGAGCAGAGGGCTGGGCTACACCCAATACCTTTGCGAGATTTTACAATCTCCGGGTTGAGCCGGTTTCGTTCCGTGTTTTGTTAGGTATGAACAGGTAGAGTTTGGTAATACGGAACAACTGGCCAGGCGTATCACTTGCGTATTTTGACCTTCCCCTCCCTTGAGGCGATAGCGTGCACTTTTACCCCCAGTCGAGTTCACGGAGTCGTGGACCCTGGATGTCCTTCCTCCCTAGCCCTGTGGCTCGCGAATCCGGTGGAGGAATACCACTAGGGGTATTAATATGCCCTGTACTGGGACAGGTGCTCCACCTGTATTTTCCGTGGTATGGTCTCCCTGTTGGCATACCCGCGTCTCCCTTGGGCAGAGCCCTCTCTGTCCACTCCTGTACCTAAATCCCCGATGAGTCCGTGTGCGTCTCGCAGCAGCTGCCGCAGTAGATAAAAATAATAATAGTAATTGTCCACGTTGGTCTGCAATCAGTCTGAAATCTTTATATACCAACCAAGGAAAATGTAATTGATCTCTTCTTTAACTGCAAAAACATGGAGAATAATAATTGAGTCATACATTTTACAGAATTGTTCTTCAAAAGTGTCAGAGATAGGCTAAAAAAAACACATGCATTAGATTCATACACAAACTCTGTCATCGAATAATACATTTATTTTACAGTCTATAATGAAATTATAAACAAAACATTTCACTGCCCAAAATATCCTAATATTTTATTGCGCATGGTTGAATGGTGGACAAATGCTAGGGCTGCACGGTTTGGGGAAAATGTCATATTGCGATTATTGAGGCTAAAATTGCGATTGCGATATAATAATCAAATGGTAACATGAGTCAACTTGCTTGATTATCAAGGAAAATGCACAAATAGATAACTGATAATGCTGAAATGTGTATTTCTCAACTCAAACATACAAACAACAACAACTATAAATGCAGTGTTTTCAAATGAAAATATTTTTACAAAATTAAATAATAACATCTTTGCATTACTGCAAACTTGTTATTTTCTCAATATTACACCTAAATAAAATGGAACAATAAATAAGAACATACAAATTTTAATGAAAATAAGATTGTCCAAACAGACATTTAATCAGGATGTAACATGTACTTTCTATAAACTCTTTTGAAAAGGAAACTGGATATAAAAGTGTGGTTCACTCAAACCACTAAAACTGTTGTTGTTGCTGCTGTTGTGTGTTTTTTTTTTTTTAATGACCAACTGGTATTTCTAAATCTTCTTTCTAAAAAGTTCTACTTATCGCTGGTACCTCTTGTCCAGTGTGTGGATCATTTTCTGAAATCTCACTTTGCTAACGGTGCATCATGTCTCTTTATATCTCTGTGAAGACTTGTCATATGGCGTGACACTTGCAAACACATCTGTAATTGTGCTGTTTTGTTTGGCTTACTGGGCTTTTTAATGTAGTTTTAGTCAATGAAAACTGTTGACATTTTAGTCATATTTTAGTAACATTTAGTCATATTGACATTTTAGCCATTGAACACTGTAAACATTTTATCCATAAGAGTATTATTGATAAGGATTTGTCAATCTTGTCCATCCAAAACATATATATATATATATATATAATATAACTAATACACACAAGATTGATCTTATCATGATAATCTCATCAATGATGCTACACGTTGCAAGCTGCAGACAGCAGGGGTGAGAGACAAGCGCCTCCGTGTTAGAGCGCGCATCACCTGGCAGAACTTTAAATCTCTCCCGGTCTCGACTCCCGCTCAGATTGTGTCTCTTCCGCGACTGGGGCGGCTCTGAATGCACCGAGAATGACAGTTTTGGAGTTTGTGCTTATTTACATGGCATGCTCCCGTATAATATGAACTTGAATTAAGGATGAAATAAAGATATATCACCAAGCTGTGATCTGTGTTATTTTTTCTGGCCTAGAAAATGGGCAAACAGCTCTGAGAGAGAATGGGCTGTCACGTCCACACATGCACTTATTTATATAATATAATCACAGCATTTTGCCGTCATATAATCGCACAGGCTGACATCGTGTTATTTATATATTTATTTTGTTCATTGCATCACAAATCAAATGTCATGGACTTGGCTGGACTCTGATCCTGAGTCCCAAAGGCTCGAGTCCGAGTCAAGTCTGAGTAAAAAATACATAATCAATGGCAAAGCATCCATTGCTAAACACCTACACATGTAAACATACGCAAGTTTGCATCGTTACTATGACAACTAATGTGGACATTCTAGCAAAAGCGACTACAGTCTGAACAGAAAAAATCTGATCTGTCCCTATATAACGTGGAGGTTGAACAGTCAGTCTAAACAATAATGACATCGTCACAAAAAACAAAAACAAAACAAAAACAACAACAACGTGAACTGCCCTCTTCTAACCAACGGTTTCAAGTCTTAAAGGAATATTCTGGTTTCAATACAAGTTAAGCTCAATCGACAGCATTTGTGGCATAATGTTCATTACCACAAACATAGATTTTGACTCATTCATCTTTTTCTTTCAAAAAAAAAAAAAAAGAAGAAAATCCAAATTACAATGAAGCACTTACAATGGAAGTCAATGTGGCCAATTTTTGAATGTTAAAATACAGTTTCAAAATTATAGCAAATATCCATGGCACTTTGACAGTGAGAACTGGAACATTCCATCCTAATGAATAATCTGGTTTCCAAGGAAGATTCCATGGTTGCCTTGGTGACGTCATAACCAGGGGGCAAGATTAGTAACTCACCATCTCACTGCACAGAACTACATCCCGAAGAGAGAGAGAGAAACAGAGCAAGAGGTCAAAAGTAGTGAAATAAACCATAGTCAGGGGGATTCATTAAAATCACCCAGAAAGATTTGTTCAGCCCCGTTGGTTTGCAAGATTTCATATATTTCACAAAGACAACCATGTACTAAGAAATGTACAAAAAAGGAAATGCCTGCCACAGTCACTGCACCTCTATGTCAGAGTGACAGCTTGTCTTGGTCGTGCACGTGTCTGCCTTCAAGACACATCATCATCACAAATCACAACACACACACAAACTCAAACACACACATAAACACACACACACACACATTTGCTCAGCTATCTAAATGGGGACATCCCATAGATTTCTATTGATTTTATATTAAAGCTAACTATAATTACTATAAATAACCCTAACCCACACCCTAGACCTAACACTAACAGAAAAATGATTTCATTATTAGGATTTTGACAATTCTAAACATCCTAATGAATACCCTAGAGTTTTACAGGGTTAAACACCACTCACATTTTTGCCAGCAGATGTAAAACTCTAGTTTCTATTGTATATATTCAGGTCTCTGACTGAGGGAAAATCATTATATTTGGAATGTTGTTAAACTCAAAGAAAACTAAACTGTGAGAAGGTGAGATCATTGCTGGATTTTCACCTCAAATGATGCTGTGTGAAGCAAACAGATAGTCCAAATGAATGACTGTGTTCACCGACAAGATACACAGAGCTTTCATCTTGGAACCCTCCGAGGCCGACCTTCCCACAGACATGACCCAATCAAAACAATAAGACTGAGACAATAAGATATTTCACTCCAAACTCTTCATGAAGATGACCTCAACTGCAAGCTCATAGCTGTGTGATCCACATAACCAGCACCACATTCATATTAATCTGTTCAGAGTTGCTCAATAAAAGTATTTCCCAATCTTTTTTTTGCTGTAAGTACCCCCAAAGCACCATCAGTAAAGTTGAAGTATCCCGTCATCGACACAACACCAAATATCTGTACAGATATTATTTAAAATACCAAATATATTTTAAACTTATCATTATCATTGCATAAAAATAGAGGTCACTTTAATGATCAGGGTATTCATCAAAATGTCCTATTTGATTCTGATTCACAAGCTCTCATTTCAATTCAATTCTGATTTAATTCCGATAAACTTTATTCCATTTTGGTTATATAAGAAATAAATGCTATTCCCCTTCTGTCACTCACTTCACGTTGTGTCGATTTTAGTGACACAAGGTGTCTTCCTTGGGAACCTCGCGTACCTCTGAACTTGAGAAAAGGCCATTGTGAAATTGGCAGACAGAAATAGCATGTCCCGCCCCAGGCCCTACGGGTATAAAAGGAGCGGACGTGCATCTGTCAGTCAGATTTTTTCTTCGGAGCAGAGCGGTTGTGCAACAGCAAGGTGAGTTCACCACTGTTCCACTCACCTCTATTGGCAAGAAGCACTGCTGTTCGATCTTACGGCGCATTTCCAGCTGGTATTCTCTCTCTCTACATGCTGTGCAGTCCATGCCCCTGGGTACTTCAACATCTCTTTCACTGCCTAAAAGAGTGTTTTCCCCTCCTAAAAGAGTTTGTTTCTCTAAAAGAGTTTGAGTTTTCACTCATAAAAGAGCAATACACAGTAGGTGTTGAACGTCCTTTTCAAATGCGTCTTTTTAAAGATGTCTTTCCGCCTCTGTGTAGTTTCTGGATGCGGTCGATTTCTCTCCACTTCTGACGGTCATAAAAGCTGCCTCGCGTGCCTGGGCTACGATCACACGCAGGCAGCGTTATATAAATGGTTCATTCTCGGCTCGGTTTCGGCGGGTAAATCCCCACAATCCACCCGCTCCCCTGCACACTTGCTTGCTCTGTCCGTGCTCAGGATGAGTACGCCCTTGAGCCCCCGGAATTGGATGACAAAATCGGTGCTGCATCGGAGAGCATCACAAGCGGTGTCTGATGCTGATGACTCATCTGGGCTGCCACCTTCGGGTCTGCTCGGCCAGTCTTAGGATGACGCACGGACGTCCGTTATGCTTTCCCGGGCTGCCGTGAGCACGAGGCTGAACTTCCGTCCCCCCTTACGGCTACTCGATCGGTTCCTCGGGTCAGGGTGCCGCTCATAGCCACAAACCCCCCACCCCGGCTCCTTTCATCCCAGAAGTGCATGACGAGCTGACGCGGTCGTGGAGGGCACATTACACTGCCAGGAACCAACCCCTCCGCTTGTCCGCTCTCACTACCCTGGATGGCGGGGCGGCCCACAGGTACACGGAGGACCCCCAGGTGGACAGAGCGGCTGTGACCTCAAAAGCCTACAGTGCCACCAGACAGGCCGCCTCTGCTCTGCATGCCATGGATCTCCTGCAGGACCACCAAGCCAAGGCACTCAAAGATCTGCTCCTGGATAGTCCCGACCCCGATGTTCTGCAGGAATTGCGCTTTGCCACCGCCTCGCTCTCAGAGCCACGAAGGTCACAGTGCAAGCACTCGGGTGGGTGATAGCCCCCTCGTGGTCCAGGAGCGTCACCTCTGGCTGAACATGTTCGAGATGCGCAAAGTTGACATCTCCCAACCTGGCCTCTTCGGTGACACCGTCGTCGACTTTGCCCATGTATGATGCGGTATACCTATATACATCATGCTGCTGCGTCACCAAACCAGCGCACCCCATGCGGCGTACGACCCCCGTCTCCAGGACCCCTTCCAGGACCAGGAAAGCACCTAAGTGCTCGTGAGACGGGCGACCCAGGCAGTCAGACTTTCGCTCCGGAGCTGGTACCAAGACCACTCTGTCCCCCGGTGGAGGGCCGGGAGGAGAATCCTTGTTTCATTTGTCGCACTGCCTTTGGGCTGCGGTACCCACATTCTCAATTAAAAGAGCGATTTCCTCACTCTCTGTGTCATCCAGCCGGTGCACGCCGTTCTCACGGCACCCTGGCCCCAACGATCTACAGTCCTGGCTCCCCGGACGCAGCTCCTTTGCCTCCGGACCCGTGACTGCTCAGCACTGGCAGGCCAGCGCTGACGAGTTCCGAAGACGCTTTTCCAGGACCTCATCCTCAGTCTCTAACCCGCCCTCCTGTCCCTCCAGTCGAGATGAAGAAGGGTTTCTACAGCCTATACTTTATCGTTCCCAAAAAAGATGGCGGGTTGCAACCAAAAACTCCCGTTCAAAATGCTTAGATTTTGTTTCTTGCTCGCTCCGGTTCAGAGCATCTCTTTTTTCGGCATGGAGTTAGACTCAGTCTCAATGACAGTGCGCCTCACGAACGAGCGTGCGCAGCCAGTGCGCTCTTCGAGCCTGGCACAGCAGTTCCTATAAAATATTCCAGAGGCTCCTGAGGCATATGACATCCTAAGCCGCGGTCGCTTGGGTTGATGCATAGGAGACCACTTCAGCACATCTTATCTGATGGATGGTGCCTTTTCCAGTAAAGTGTCCCCATCACTAAACTGGAGCATTAGGACCCACACAGTGAGCACCCCCTGCGAGGCCTCCCTAATACCTCTTCCAGCAGCAAACTTGGTTTTCCCCAGGAGGTCTCCCATCCAGGTATTGACCAGGCTCAAACCTGCTTAGTTTCAGCAGGCAACCAGTCTTGAGCCACAGGTTGATATGACTGCTGATATAAAGTCTTAACAGTCTATATCCATGCCTGGCTACTACACATAACTGCCATTGAGGCCTTTCATGTGCACAATAACAGGGTGTGCGTCCTGAGAACCTCCTCCATCACCAGTCATTTTTACAGTAATGGCATACTGCAGTGCCAAACTTACAAGTTTTTTGGCTTTGCTGGCTGCCACATCTGAAGTACAGCCTGTCACTCTTTTGCTGTTTAGCTTGTGATGTCTTCTTAAAGGCTGGATTGTGAGTTGTGTAATTGGGCATTATCTTCGGCAGATAATTCATGTTGTTGAGGATGAAGGAGACGAGCATTTAACACTGCGGTTTCAGCAGCTAGTGCCCTTTCCTCTGCCTCTTTAAATGTGAATTTAGGTTCAGAAAGCAAGCAACGTTGGAGCGCTTAATCCAAAACACCACATACAATCTGATCACTTAACATAGCCTCCAGCTGATCACCGAAAGCACAGTGAACAGACAATCGTCTAAGCTCAGCAATGTAGTTGGGAATGCTTTGATTTAGTTTTTGCATGCCATTGTGGAATTAAAAAGGCTGCACAATCTCTGACAGGGCTGGACTGTTACACATTTCAAAGCAGCCACTATATTTGAATAGGTCACAGTAGTTAGTTGTGTAGGTGCAAGCCAGAGCATGTGAGCGGCGTGGAGCGAGTTGTTGCTCCGCTCAAATATTCACTCATGTGCGATCACTCAACACCCAACGCCCAGGTTGAAAAGCCATCGCTCCACTCCTAGCTCAAAAGTGCTCATGATGAGAAAGAAATGAGACATCATTTCTTTGTCAACATTCTCGTTTAATTTAATTTATTTATTACATTTTTGCATCAGGTACGAAAAAAACGTGCTACAGGCTGCACGTTCCTGTGCCTGTTGCTGTTGTGACGTTGTTTCTTTTCCCTACAAAATGGCCTGTATAAATAAGGTTATACTAATCCCATGCGAATTGACATTGGTAAAAAGCCAGTGAATCTGCACTGTCCAGCCTGTGAACCCTTTAACTATAGTTATTTCTAGGGATGAAACGATTACTGGTTTCACGGTAAAATTCCATGATGGTTAGTATTACAGTCATATTTAATTATCATTAAAGCCTTGCGCGATTATCGTGATATTTAACTCACAGTACATGCTGTCCACACACACCCAGCATGAGTCTGACGCACTGGCGCAGCATGCAACATTGTTATAGTGGTTTTTTTAGCATGAAAACATGGCGGAAGGCAATGACAGCGCTCGGGACAATTTCCAACCTTCCAAGAAGACCAAATCAGAAGTGTGGTCATATTTTGGATTTTATAAGAATGCTGAGGGAAAATTAGTAGAAGATGGTAACGGTCTTCAGAGCTTGCCAATCTGGAGTCATCTTCGTCAACCATCAATCACTTTATAGTCCATGCAAGGCAAGTTAACTTTTAGCTCAGTGCATGAGTTGTGGAAAAGTATGAGAGAAAGTAAATAGTTGGACACAATATTGAAATAATTTCTTAT
Source organism: Xyrauchen texanus (assembly GCF_025860055.1). Lineage (NCBI taxonomy): Eukaryota > Metazoa > Chordata > Actinopteri > Cypriniformes > Catostomidae > Xyrauchen > Xyrauchen texanus. Next base: position 420,206 of record NC_068293.1, read on the forward strand.
CTCACTTGTAAAAATGCAAACTTCTGCAAAGAAAAAGTACCTAACAAGTGCATCGCTTTGAGTCAAGACAAATGGTAACAAATAACAAATATGTGCGATATTTAAGTGATGTACATTCATACCGCTGATACACAGCTTTTCAAATAATTACAGGGACATGAAATAGTGATTTGAGATGAATGTTTTAAAATTTGACCTGTTCTTTAATTATGTTATAATTTGTTGCAGTCTACAAAACAATTGTCCAATACAAATACTGAAGTCCTCCGAGCTATGTAATAAAGTCTGTAGTTTAGTCACTTATCCAACATGTTTTGATCATTTAAAATGTGTAAGTTAATAATAATAATAATACTTATACTGCATTTGCTATTCCCTTAGTTTACTCGTGTTATTTGTTGTTTGGGTTGATTTTCAAATATGAAACCTGTTTAAATTATATCAGTATCAGTACTTTTTGTACATTTTCAGCACATTTGAACAATACCGTAATAATACTGATAACTGTGATAGTTTTGGTTTTTTATTTGGCAAGCATTTAGTATAAAATATGTTTTGTATGTGTATCTGTTGTTGTTTTTTTTTGTCTGGAACAATATACAATAACTTAAGTTATTTATAAAGTTGTTACGATTCCCTGTTGTCTGCCCCGCGTTTCACATGTCACCGTCACAAACTACATTTCCCATAGTTCCCTGCCCTCATCACTGCCAGCAGTCACTCATTGTTTTCACCTGTTTGTCGTTTAGTCTCATTACCTTTTGTGTATTTAAACCCTGTTTGTTCTCCAGTGAATGTCGATCGTTGAATGTTTCTCCCCCAGTAACACCAGCATCTGATCTGATCTCCCCCAGTAACACCAGCATCTGATCTGATCTCCCCCAGTAACATCAGCATCTGATCTGATCTCCCCCAGTAACACCAGCGTCTGATCTGATCTCCCCCAGTAACATCAGCATCTGATCTGATCTCCCCCAGTAACACCAGCATCTGATCTGATCTCCCCCAGTAACACCAGCATCTGATCTGATCTCCCCCAGTAACACCAGCATCTGATCTGATCTCCCCCAGTAACATCAGCATCTGATCTGATCTCCCCCAGTAATACCAGCATCTGATCTGATCTCCCCCAGTAACACCAGCATCTGATCTGATCTCTCCCAGTAACACCAGCGTCTGATCTGATCTCCCCCAGTAACACCAGCATCTGATCTGATCTCCCCCAGTAACACCAGCATCTGATCTGTTCTCCTCCAGTAACACCAGCATCTGATCTGTTCTCCTCCAGTAACACCAGCATCTGATCTGATCTGCCCCAGTAACACCAGCATCTGATCTGTTCTCCTCCAGTAACACCAGCATCTGATCTGATCTCCTCCAGTAACACCAGCATCTGATCTGATCTCCTCCAGTAACACCAGCATCTGATCTGTTCTCCTCCAGTAACACCAGCATCTGATCTGATCTCCTCCAGTAACACCAGCATCTGATCTGATCTCCCCCAGTAACACCAGCATCTGATCTGTTCTCCTCCAGTAACACCAGCATCTGATCTGATCTGCCCCAGTAACACCAGCATCTGATCTGATCTGCCCCAGTAACACCAGCATCTGATCTGATCTGCCCCAGTAACACCAGCATCTGATCTGATCTCCTCCAGTAACACCAGCATCTGATCTGATCTCCTCCAGTAACACCAGCATCTGATCTGTTCTCCTCCAGTAACACCAGCATCTGATCTGACCGGGTGTTGTGGATTGTTCCAGTAGCACTGTGTTTGTGGAAAACGCCAGTGGAAAACGCTACACACTGCTAACTTATTAATGTAAATGTTGAACAGAGTTGGACTCAAACTGCAGCCCCTCTCTCTCTCTCTCTCTCTCTCTCTCTCTCTCTCTCTCTCTCTCTCTCACTTCCGGTGTGATTGTTGGGGGTGAGCGTGCGGAGTGCGTGCTGTGAGTGCGGTTGGATTCTGTGAGTGGATCTTTTCTCTGTTTTTTCTGGCTTTTTTCTTTTTTCTTGTAGTTGTTTTGGGCCGCATGCTACCTGATTCACCGGGAGCATGACGGCCTCGCGCTTGCGAGGGTTGGGTTCATTGACCCGGCGTCATGGGGTGAATGTGGCGGCCGCGTTTAGTGTGGAGAAATGTTGCCTGGCAGTAGGAGAGTTGGTTGGGCATGAAAGCATATTGTCTGCCTTTTTAACCCTGTACTCCCGCTTTCTACACCATCAAAGAAAGTTACGCTATCCAACGTACCACCGTTTTTAAGTGACGAGATATTAGCTAAAGCTTTATCTCGTTATGGCAAGTTGGTCTCTCCCATTAAAAAGATCCCTATTGGTAGTGGATCGCCTTTACTGAAACATGTTGTTTCATTTAGGCGTTTCGTTTATATGATTATGAATGATGATGTTGATTTGTATGTGTCTTTACACTTTCGGGCTGATGAGTAAGATTACATTATTTACGTAACAACTGACAAAATGAAATGTTTTAGTTGTGGGCAATCTGGTCATTTAATCTGTGCATGTCCGGCAGAAAATGTAAACAACCGTGACATGGTTGCTGTCGTCAGAAGTGATGTTGCCGATAACGCTGAACCCGATGAAGCAGGGCCGTCCGAGACGTCGGGTGTGTCAGGGGTACGAGCCGCAGAGGACAAACATGATGGTGATTTACCTGTAATCGCGGTGATTGAAGCTGAAGAATTAGCGCTTGAAAACACAGTTTCTGGTGTAGAAGTGTCTAGTGTTCAGGCGGGAGTTGTTGAGAATGAGAAGCATTTAAACGATGCCCTCAATGATAACCTGCAATCTACTGTGGGAAATATAGGTGTTGATAGTCCAATGAAAACGGGGCAGGCAGATTTTAAAGTCCCGTTAAAGAGGATGAAGTCTGGTAAAACTCGGATTGATAGATATGCAAAGAAATCAGAGTTGACTGACTTAAGTGATAAAGATGAAACGGGAAGTGACAGTGAATCGTAGGATTCAAGTGTTTGTCTTTCTCAGAGTGATTTTTCTGGATGTCATTATGAGGTAGATGATATTAAGCTGTTCCTTAGAGCTACTAAAAATAAGAGGGGTGTGCGCATTAACGAATATTTTCCTGACTTAAAACAGTTTGTAGAGATTGCTAAAGGTTTCATGATGGAGGGCTCCTTTACAAATAAAGAGGTCTATAGGCTAAAAAAAAATGGTGAGAAAACTCATCTCTGAACTTAGTAATGATGTCAGTGAGAAAGACTAATTCCATGACCTTTAGTAGTTTTTTTTTTATGGACAGTTTTGTTTTTCTTTTTTTTCTTTTCCTCAAGTATGTGTCACGCCAATGTTGCAACTCTGAATCTGAATGGTGCTAGAGATATGCACAAAATAACAATAAACAACTGGAGTGGTAGTGGCTAAAGCACAGGGCTGTTAATCAGAAGATCACAGGTTCTAAACCCACAGTCGCCACCATTGTGCCCTTGAACAAGACACTTAACTCCATGTTGCTCTGGGGGGATTGTCCCTGTAATAAGTGCACTGTACGTCGCTTTGGATAAAAGTGTCTGCCAAATGCATAAATGTAAATAAAACAAAAGAGCTGCATTATTTGAAATAATTAATCAGAAAAAAATTGATATCATGCTTTTACAAGAGACACATACTGACGCTAATAATGCTGCGGACTGGGCAGTAGAATGGAATGGGATTGCTGTTCTAAGTCATAATACCTCAATTAGTGGCGGAGTTGCTGTTCTCTTTGCTAAGAGTTTCAGCCCACACTCTTATCAGGTTGAAGAGATTATCAAAGTTAGACTTTTAAAAGTAAGAGCCTCTTTTGAAAATGTTGATTTTGTTTTCATTTGTGTTTATATACCAAATTCAGCTGTTGAAAGAATGTTATTTTTAAATACTTTGTCCTCTGTTTTACAAAGTGTTGCTGTTGACTAGTATTTAATTTTGGGTGGTGATTTTAATTGCACACAGTCCAACTTAGATAGAAATCACATGGAGCCTCATTTACCTTCACGTCAACGTCTTGTTCAGCTAAAAAAACACATGAATTAATTGATATTTGGAGACAGCTTAATGGAGAACAAAAACAATACACTTGGTCTCATGTTCGTGATAACATGATTTCATTGGCAAGGCTGGATAAGTTTTATGTTTTTAAACATCATGGTAGTATTGTTGAGAATTGTTCTATTACTCCGTCATGTCTATCAGATCATAGTATGGTGCAGTGCTGTATTTTTTTAAATTCTATCAAGCCAAAGAGTGCCTATTGGCATCTAAATACCACTTTATTGGATGATAAGTGCTTTAAAGAAAGTTTTAAATATTTTTGGGATATTTTTAAAACAACAAAGTGTTCTTTTAGAACACTGCAGCAATGGTGGGACTTTGGGAAAGTTCAGATAAAACAGTTATGTCAACAATACTCTCAGAATGTCACTAGAGAGGTAACCCTGAGATTGAACACCTTAGAGACTGAGATTTTGAAACTGCAAGAATTGACTCACTTGCCTGGAAATCAAAGTGATGTGGAGTCTCTCATAAAAAATAAGAAAACTCAGTTATCTGACCTTTTAGGGGTTAAAACACAGGGTGCTCTGGTCAGGTCACGCTTTTTAAGTATAACTGAGATGGATGCACCGTCAAGGTATTTTTTTAATTTAGAAAGGAAAAATGGACAGACAGAGTCATTCATGCTTTGCGTTCTGAATCTGGAACTGTATTGACTGATCCCAAAGACATTCGTAAGAGAGCAGCCACTTTTTATGAGTCTCTATATAAAAATGAACTGGGTCCAGATTATAGGGATGACAGTGCTTTTTTTGATAATCTTCCTCAAGTGGCAGAGGAAGTCAACGCAAAGATTTCAGGTGCCTTGACTATGGGGGAACTGCTTAAAGCCGTCCAAGGCATGGCGCTGGGAAAAGCACCAGGGATTGATGGTCTGCCTGTTGACTTTTATAAGTCTTTTTGGTCAGAGATTGGAGAGGATTTGCTAGAGGTACTGAATGACAGTTTAGCCGGAGGGCTTCTGCCGTTGAGTTGCCGTAGAGCAGTCCTGACTCTCTGACGGACATCAAGCGCTGGCGGCCGGTCTCCCTTCTGTGCAGTGACTACAAGCTGCTCTCTAAGGCTTTAGCTAATCGATTGGCAGAGGTTATGGACCAGGTAATTCATCCTGACCAGACATACTGTGTCCCTGGGAGGTCAATCTTTGATAATGTTTCCCTGATTAGAGATCTTTTTGATGTCTCTAAGAGGTTACATTTGGATTGTGGCTTTATATCATTGGATCAAGAGAAATCTTTTGATCGCGTTGAGCACATTTATTTATTGAGAGTTTTGGAAGTATTTGGCTTTTGAAAAAAATGTATAGATCAGGTGAAAGTCCTCTATAGTGATGTTCAGAGCATTCTCAAGGTTAACGGTGGTTTGTGTGCTCCTTTTGAAGCTTGTAGAGGTATTAGACAGGGGTGTTCCCTTTCTGGTATGCTCTATTCTCTGGCCATAGAGCCTTTATTACAGCAAATAAGAATGAAACTTCAAGGTATATTTCTGCCAAACTGCAATGGTCATTTTGTATTATCAGCTTATGCTGATGATATTGTAGTTATGATTAGTAAGCAAAGTGATGTACAGGTTTTATCTGAATTGCTTGGAAATTTTAATGTTTTGTCTTCTGCTAATATAAATTGGAATAAAAGTGAAGCACTACTGATAGGAAGCTGGAAAAGTGGTAAACCAGGACTCCCTGCTGGTTTACATTGGGGAAAAGAAGGTTTTAAATATTTGGGGGTATTTTTGGGAGATGAGACAATAGTACAGAAAAACTGAGAAGGTTTAATTGATAAAGTCAAAGGACGCCTAGAAAAATGGAAGTTTTTATCTCCGAAATTGTCATATAGAGGACGCATTTTAATTATTAATAATTTGGTGGCGTCTTCCTTATGGCATAAGTTTGCCTGTTTAGATCCTCCCATGCAACTACTTTTAAAAATCCAGGCTATCATGGTTAATTTTTTTGGGATAGATTACATTGGGTCCCACAAAATGTATTGTTTCTGCCTAAGGAGGAAGGTGGTCAAGGACTAGTACATCTGCAAAGCAGAATTGCAACCTTTTGGCTGCAGTTTGTGAAAAGACTGTTGGATGGACCATCAAATTGTAACTGGCATGCTGTTTCATGCCTGATTTTATGTAGTTTTGCAGGATTGGGGCTGGACAAAACACTTTTTTTGATGGATCCCCTAAAACTGGACACCTCCACGTTGTCAATTTTTTATAAGAATATTTTTAAAGTTTGGAGTCTCTTTGTTGTTCAACGACCAGAAACCTCACCTTCTCTTTTTTGGTTACTGGAGGAGCCTTTAATCTATGGCTCTCGGTTGAATTTAACGGACAGTTCCTTTTTTCCTGGACTTAATAGAGTGCTGATTGGACACAACATTATTATTCTGAGGCAGCTACTGAACATTGCAGGGCCGGATTTTAAGGACGAAGCAGCTCTAGCTCAACACTTGGGAATCAGGTCCATTCGTCTGGTTACCCAGTTGCTCATGAAATGGAAAGCTGCTTATACGTTTATGGTCTAAGATTGTTAATTGCCGGTATATTCTGTTAAACCCATCTGTCAGCATTATTCATTTATTTATTTTTTTCATTATTTATTTTTAGTACATCCTTCATAATGCTTCATGGGGTTCATTACCTCATTAAAGATGTTAAGTCTTGTACCTTCATCTTTTTGTCCAATATTTTAAAACACTTTTTTTCATCAAATCAATGTTATGTAATGTTTTGATTCACCAAGAAAAATTACTTCGAGAATCAGGACGGCTGTAAAAGTGACGAGCAATATTGGTCACTATTAGATCCCCCTAATACATTGTCATTCTAGAGAACAATTAAATAGACTAAATGTGCTGGAAGTCAAGTACTATACATTTTAAATGTGAATATCTGCAAAAAGTTTATTTTGTCAACTTTCACAATATTCCACAAGTTTCATTTTTATTTATGTGCCCACACAACCCAATTGGTCTGAAAAGGGATAGTTCACCCAAAATTGTTAGACAATATGTCTCCATATGTTACCATTCACTTTTATTGCATCTTTTTTCCTCACAATGTAAGTTAATGGCGACTGAGGCTGTCATTCTGTGACAACATCTCCTTTTGTGTTCCACAGAAGAAAGAATGTCATATGGTTTTGCAACAACATGACGACATGAATTATCCCTTTAAGAAGGCATTCCCTACAAAAAATAATACTAACTTTTGAGAGCCCTAAGAGTCCATATTTAACTTTAAGTTTCAGTTTAATAGATTTAGTAAGGCAATATCAAAATACCCCTGAAACCATCTTTAATACGCCCAAGGGGCACACCTAACCCAGTTGGGAATCACTGCACTAGCATATAGATGGTCTCAAAGCTACTACACACAGACTAAAAAGCCATAAAAGTCTGTAAAGAGCATATGTCCACAGAGACCACAGAATAACTCACAGAGATGTTGAATGTCTCTTCTGAGTCATCCAGCAGCAGGACTCTGACGGTCATCAGTCGTCCAGGTGGCATAGCGGGCGGTCTGTGTCCGGGCTCCAGGGTACTGATGCCCAGAGTCTCTGGAGCCCCTAACCTCTGCCCCGCCAAAGACATCTGGCCTTGTTCCACCATAGACTTCCTCACTCAGCCTGCAAATGACACAAACAAAAATGTCAAACTCCACCTTCCTCCAACATGGTTACAATATTAAGTCTACAACCTATCCTGCAAAAGGTTGTGAAGAGCCTGTTTGTGTTTGAATGTTTGACAGTTTGTATTCCCATTAATTTCTGCACAGACATAGAAAATTATTTCATGGATCATTCAATATTTAACATGTCAAGCAGCAAGCTGATTGGCTAATGGATAACAATCAGCTCGCTCAGATGTGACATGTTAAGCCAATCAGCTTGAATGGTCTAAGATTAATGGTCCTTTGACTTGTACTCAGGTAGCCAATCAACTTGTGTTTCTGTCTTTGTGTAATGTTTAAATGGCTCAGTTTTGAAGATAAGTCAGATTCACTGAAACGCACTGCAAAAGTTATTTCTCTGAAACTCACCTCCATCCCAGCACCACTGGTCTAGATCCGCTACATGGGGATTGTTTGTATTGTAAATTTGTGCAACAGCATATACTACATGCTCGATACAGCATGTCCACATGCTTAACTCAGTCTATCTGTGTAATTTCTAGCAGTAGCAAGTCTCTGTTCTTGCTCTGCAGCAGCAGCAGCGTAGCAGATCTAGTCCGCCAAGACCAGAATTGGGGAGTAACGGAATACATGTAATGGGATTACGTATTTAAAATACAAAATATAAGTAACTGTATTCCACTAAAGTTACAGTTTAAGTCATTGGTAATTAGAATACAGTTACATACAAAAGTATTTTGGTTACTGAAAAGATTACTTCAACAACAAAAAAATTAATATGCTTATAAACCTACTAAAATCGTATTACAAAAAACACACTGTGATTGGATCAAACTCTTTAGATTAAAGTCAAGCTCTTCTAAAAGAGCTGAATGGCCAGAGTTCATTAGACATTGGCCAGAGACAGAAGGATGTGTTTTGACAGCTATTTTATGTGTCAGTTAATTGAAGGTTAATATTACAGTAGCCTATTAGGATTAATTTTATTGCTGAACTAATTAGAGATTTCCAACATCTCACATCTCTCCCTCTATGTTCCCATCATTCCCTCTGTTTATCACACATGCTAGAGCACTGATGTCATTACTACTAAACCAAAGGTCAACATGAGCAAACGAGAGAGAGAGAGAGAGAGAGAGAGAGAGAGAGAGAGGTTGACAGTGAGCTGCAGAGATACACAGGGCAGTTAAAAGGAAAATATGTAATAACAAACACTGATCTCTGTGGGTAAGATTACCATATGTGACTTATTCTTTTCATAACAGCAAAGTGAATATTCAAGAAAACTTACATATTTATCTTTTTCGCACCAGAAGTGATCGTGTGGCTGACGGAGCAGTTTTCATCACTGTCGTATATTAGTCAAGTCTTGATTCAATTTGTAGGTGTAATGTTGATTTTGAAAATTCTTATTAGTCACCCATATTTAAACAGTTCATCAATAAAATAACAGAAAAAGTCACAAGGGCTGGTACCGGGTGTCTGTAAAATAACATTAAGAAAGAGTGCTTTTGGTTGCATGTAGAGAAACCCATGCTCATATTTTCAAATCAGAATTGGCACTTAATGCTAGTGGTATAGTCTTAAGGATCTTATATATTGTGTTTTTTAAATATCATATCATGGTTTTGATTAGATGTCGTTTTGCTGATTAATCAGCATCGATAACGATTTCTGGATAATCGGTTATTGGCAAAAATACACACTGATAATTTTCTTCCTTTGTGTCCCGTTGCATCTGGTGCTGGAGTGGCTGGGAAGGGTCCGCTGTCATTATACAGTGTGAGAGTGACCTCTAGAGGCGAAATAAAAACTATTTCTAATGCCTCGTGTGGTTGTTTTGACACGTGAGACTGCACGTTGAATGCAGCGGAACACTGCACGGAGTTGAACAATGCAGATTTAAAACACCAACAACAGAAAGGTATGTATACAGTAGATGTTGTCATATCATTATAAAGTACTTAATTTGTTGAATAGATGCTGCATTAGTAGAGAACAGCTGTATGTTAGCCGACAAGGCTGAGAGGACGCTAACATTAAAGCTAACCTCAAGTGATTAGAACAATGTGACAAAAAAACATCCTACCCAAATGTTTAAATGTCACGATTGTTTATTATCTATTTGCATTAGTTTATATCCAGTCACGTTTATGCTTTTGCCAGCAAATTTGTATATTTAAAGGTAGTGAGAGATTTGAGAAAAATATCTTCATGCAGTCAAGAGAAATATATAAACAAATCAGAAACGCATCTGATTTTAATTCATTTATTATCCTCACAGTAATATGTATTTTTGTCATTTTGATTACATAATCATCAAGTGATTGGTGTGTGTGTGTGTGTGTGTGAGAGAGAGATGAGTTTCTTTGAGAATATAATTGAGCGTAACAGCACAAAATACAAACAAAACTATCACTGAATCTAATAGAAGTGTTAAAAAAAAGCATAAGACATTGTAATTCACTAGTTTGCCCTAGTTTCACATTAACCCTCTGGGGTCTGAAGGTGTTTTTGGCCCTGGAGAAGTTTTGACATGCCTTGACATTTGTGCTTTTTTCAGTTGCTTAAAAACATATTAATGGTTAAAGTCTGATAACACTGTATTCAGCACAAACTGGGCTACAATAATATGTGAGCAACATGTATGTACATGTTTGTATTTTTGAAAAAACTAAATGTTTAAGTCATTGAAATAAATCCATATAACAGATACTAAACATTTGTCCACAAGACTTTTGAGAACTGGATCTTGCAGCCTAGAGTTTTTGCTACAAAATGATGTGAAATCATTAATACAAAACAATATACTAATTTAACTTTTGTAAGACACTTTTAGTGTTAGGTCATATGCGAGGAGGCGTGAACTATCATGAATATTGATTGTAAATGTCTTTTGAGGAGACAAAGACCCGTTCCCCTGGGCCTATCAATGAGGAATGTGACATAATAATGGGCGATATGGCCTAAAAAATTTATCACGATAATTTCAGGGATTTATTGCGATAACGATACAAATGACGCTAAATTATTTTCTTCTGTAAAATATCAGATTATGTTATGTTTAAGTTGTGTTCCAGTGACTGTGCTGAAAAACATCACACAACAACAATTACACAATAATAATAATTCAAATCAATTACAAGTTTAAAATGTAAACACAGATTCTTTATTTATTTATACTCTCATGGTGGAAAAATAATGCAAAGCAAACAGCAAAAGTAACAATCACCAACCATGTCTTCAGTTGTGTTTCAAAATTACAACAGAGTACAACTGCAAATAAATCCTGATAAAGTAAAGAAGTTCAGAGTGAAACACACTCTTAGAATGTAAATATAATACGTAAGTGGAACATGCTAACACCAATTAGGTAGTTAAATTATCAACACTCTTGTCCCATGGAACAAATTGTAAAAATAGTGCAAACACTGTATCAAAAAGTAATGATCCCAACTATGTCTTCAGATAGTTTACAAAATAGTGCAAAACAAGATGATAAATTAAAAAACAAATCAATAAATTAAATTTAAATAAAAGTGTAATTAAACTGTAAACACTAATATACTCTTGCAAAATATAGAAATGAGGCTGACATGAACATGTCTGGTAGTGCAAGTTGCATAATACACATACTAGTGTGATTCAGTAGCTTTCAAAAAGAGAACAGGGCTCACACCTTAAGATTTTTGGTCAAGAAGACCAGCATATTCACTGTAGCTGGTTTCAGAAGAGACCTTTGGCATGTCACTACATTTCCAGCAGCGCTGAACACCCTCTCTGAGGGTGTACTAGTGGCGGTGATGCACAAGTACTTTTTCACCAAACGACTGATGTTAGGGAAATTCACCTCATGTACCTTCCACCACGTAAGGGGATTGCTTTCACCATCTGCAAGTGGCCCACGTGGAGGTAGCTCCTCGCTTAACAACAAGCTCCTCCTCAGCCTCACGTCCGCCTTCCGCCATGCTTGTTTTCACTCCGCACAGAGAATGTCCGCACGTGAACAGTGAATCCTGCACGTGAACAGTGAATCGCGCGCGCGCACAAAACTACGTCATCAACTAGACTTATCGTTATTAGTAGTGGGAAGTTCGGATCATTTTACTGACTCGGATCTTTGAGTCTCGTTCAGCAAAATGAACGAATCTTTTTTCGAGTCATTTCGTTCATTTCAGCAGAATATAATTACATGTCATGTTAAATAGCCCAAAACATCAAGTAGTCTACTTACGAAAATGTTGATTCAATTTGAAATAAATAAATAAAAATAAACTATAGGGTAATGCAGCCAAAGCCAATTTATAAGAAACCGAAATGTTAATTTATTAATTGGGTCTTAAGTTTAAGCTATTGCAGTTAGTTCACCTCACCTCCTTTTTCTCCGCCTCTTGTGTCATCGGGTTCGAACTTCAAAACGTTAAAAATACTTAGTTGTCGATGTCGACTCGTCAGTGTCTGTGTGTGGGCCGTGTGGTGTGACACAGCAGCCAATGCACTCACTGACTGCATGCACACAGCTCCAGCTGCTGCAGGGCCACCATCTTCAATCTCTGTTCTAACTTGTGCTAACAGCACAGTTGGATGTGAGCTTTTCAAGTGTCTTCTCAAATTTGAAGTGCTTCCTCCTTTAGTAGAAAATTTTTTCTTGCAGATGTTGCATTCTGCCTCAGTGGCCGAAGTTGCAACAAAATGAGTCCAAACATCACTCCTTTTTCTAGAGCTCAACATTGTCCTGATCTGTCTCTTCTCTGCTCCTCACCTTGCGCAAAACAATGGGGGATGGGTGTGAAAGGGTCACTATCCCCTTGGTGACAGCCTTGAGTGACAGTTGCAATTCATCTCAACCATTGGCTAAACTCTTGTTTGAACCAAACACACATTGTGTGTGTGTGTGTGTGTGTGTGTGTGTGTGTGTGTGTGTGTGTGTATGTGTACGTGTGTGTGTGTATATATACATATACGTTTATATATATATATATATATATATATAAGCGTGTGTGTGTGTGTATATATATATATATATATATATATATATATATATATATCCTAATAACAATAATAATAATAAAAACTAAAAACATATTAACAATAAAAAAGAGATGGACAGGGACAATAATAAGATGGACCTTTTTTATTTTTCAGATGATGTTTATTGTACATATATTTTGATAATTGTATGTTAATTCTCAACATATAAAACAATGTACATTCAGACGCAGTCAATAATACGAATCTAATGTTTTATTTGATGCGAGATACCAGCTGTCACGTGACAAAAGAACGAAGGACTCAGACTCGAAAGATGAACTAATCATTTCTGTCTCTGCATAGTGCTATGGGTTTGTGAGTCTGACTTGAAGAACGAACGACTCGAAACCGAAGAGACGAACTAATCATTTCTCTTTCCGGTACTGACAGCATCTCTATGGGACTGACAGGAAGAACGAAAGACTCGGACCCGGCCGAAACCGAACCAGACGAACTAATCATTTCTCTTTCCGGTACTGAGAGCAGCATAGTCTCTATGGGACTGACAGGAAGAACGAAAGACTCGGACCCGGCCGAACCCGAAGACTCGCGAAAGATGAACTAATCATTTATGACTTCATGTACCTTATGCGATGTTGCGCGCATGCGCGGTCAACACAAAATGAACGAATCACTCTCTGAGACAACTTGGTAGTCCCGAGTCATATTAAAGATTCGTTCAAAATGAACGAATCGTTCATGAACGACACATCACTAATCGTTATTATCGTGAGGAGACACATTTTTATCGTGAGGAGAATTTTCAACGATATATCGCAAACGATAAGATATCGCCCATCCCTAATGTGACAGATAGAGAATGAATGTGAGGAGACTTAATGATCAAAATAAAGTTTTAAGTTAAAAGAAGTAATCTGACTATATATACATTTTCTTTACATAAAGACTTTACTTAATTTTAGACCTACACTACCTTTTAAAAGAAGTCTCTTCTGCTCACCAAGACTGCATTTATTTGATCCAAAATACAGTAAAAACAGTGATATTGTGAACTATTTTTACAATTTAAAAGAACAGTTTTCTATTTGAATATATTGTAAAATGCAATTTGTCACATGATCCTTCAGAAATCATTATAATATGCTGATTTTCTAATATGGGCATATTTAAAGTGCATTTTACTCATTTACACCTGAACACATATTTGCAAGCACAAGCTTTGTTGATGATAATGAGGCAGCATAAACACTACTTAAAATATAATCTAAACATTCATATTATTTTTATATCATATTATATATCATATTTATATCATACAGCATACAATTTAAATACCTGCTTTAGCCAAAACAGCATTCAACCTTTGATTTGATCATCTCAGCACATTACTGTATGAGTAGCGTCCTCTGCCCATGGGTGTGATCACATCAGGGATAAATGAGCTGAGCCAGGAGAAACTGTACATCGCTATGTTTCATACAGATTACATTGCAGGAGAATATTTGTTTTAAATTTGAATTGTTTTATTTAAAAGTAGATATTTTAAGCTTTCTTTAGACATATGATTCATGTTTGTGTGATAAGTATTCGCAGAGTTTCAGTTCATTTTTGTGACGTGTTTCTGAAATATGCTCGTGAACACAGAGACTGCTGAAAGCTCACCCTTTTTATTTTCTTTATTTTACAAAAGCACAAGATTTTGTTGTTATTGTGAGTGTACACAAATAAAAGTAGACCCTTTATAGTCTCTAATGATGTCTTACACTTAGTATTTTAAGTCGTTTCCGCTGTAATGACGAAAATATCCAGCAGGACGAGCCGGCGCGTCCGTCGACCCCAGAGGGTTAAAGACACCTCACCAGAAGTGATCAGCCATTTGAAGATGTGTGATAGCTCTGTGAATCACAAAAGGCTGCATTTAATAAGTAAATATATTTTGAATACATTAGTGAATGGTACTGCTCGGTTTACACACACTCGCGGCTAGTTTTAGCCTTCACGCGGTGTTCAATATTTCAGCGCTACTCAAGAGCAGCATCTCAAATGTAGATGCTCAATAGTTTGGTTAACTTATATGCATTTAGAACGGCACCGGAGGAGCATTTGACCAGAATTGGAATAAGAAGCGAATTAAACTACTGTGAACTCGCCTACAGACAGACACACACAGGATTTAGTGGAGACTTCAGAATGTCAAAATAAAAGCGTGAAGGTTTAAAAAGTCCACGATTTCAATTTATTACTGTTGTATTTAAAATTAAGTAAATAATATGAATAACTATTTATTATTATTATTATTGTCATCATTAGTATTTGTTTACAATTTATAACAATATATAAGTTGAATGTGTTCCTAAAAATAAAAAGAGTGAATGAAAGTTGGACTAATATCTTACAATTAAATTGAAAGAACGCTGGATTACTGTTAATTTTGCTGATATATTATACTAGTTAATAATTAAGTGTTTCTTAATAATCTATAAATTTATTATGAAATAATGTGCAGTTAGAGGTTTGTGTTTCTTTACATATTAAAGAATACTCCCAATTAGTTCCACACAATAATGTTAAGGTATTCTAAACTGATTATGCAAAAAACAACACTGGTATCGGATCGGTATTGGCCGACACTGATATTTTCGTAATCGGATCGGAAGAGGAAAAGTGGTATCGGTGCATCCCTCTTTTAAATGTTGTTTTTTAATTAAGTATCAATTTTAAAAACTATCAGCTGATTAATCGGTTATGGGCTGGTCTTCCCAACTTAGTTATCGTATTGGCAAAATCCTATGTCGGTCGACCTCTAGTTTTGGTTGTTATGGGCATTTTTAAATTATGTATAGTCTGAATATTTGAATGTATTTTTTTTTTTATTACTTTGACATTAGCCTGCCCACTAGATGAAAATGAGACATTTTGGCTAAATCAGGCAAATTTACATCAATGGGAAGTTTGATTAATGTGTTTTGTCCCTGACAAACAAATAAATAAAATATGTAGAGGAATCAATCAAAATGTTAGCAATTTTAGTGTCTAACGTGTCTAAAGGCCCCATGGGGTAAAAGGCTCCTTTGATTTAATTTTCTTCTCAAAACACTAAACAGTGTGAAAAACTACAACAGCACTTCCTAAACACCTGTTTGTCACTGTACACTGAAAAATATTCATTTTCAGTTCATTGTGTGTGGTCTCTAAAGGCTGATTTTGTGGTAATCTGATCTAATATTTAATCAAAGTTATTCAGAATAAAATATATATTATTTTGTTCAAGGTGATTATATATATAAAAATGTATAGATGTGTTATGAAGAATATTCAAAGTGTCTCACATTGACTGATCCAATCATAATGGAGATTCATTTGTTTATAGATGTTATGAAATGTAAAATGTGCTTGAAATGGAAAGAAAATTAAAATGGTGCATCCTTTTTTTAGGGTTATTTTGAATAAGCATTATCTTAATCTGTTACTCAAAACAAGCATGCTGTCTCAAAATTATTTGCATAAATTGACAGATTGGCTCTATAACTATTGTCCTGGTATGTACACTTTATTAATATAAAGTTGAACCCTATATCTATCTTTAATACCTCTGTCAGACAAACTGAATTAAATGTAGGACGGTTCCTTTGTGTTGCTGCGCATCGCTTCTCTACGTTGTATTCACACTTGCACTGATCGACGTCGCGTCGCCTTGAAGCTGCACGTCACATCAGAGCGTTCTTCACTGAATACGGACCAATCAGCTTTGAACTCCAGACTAGCCACAGTCAAATGAAAATAAAATAAGATCAAAATAAATCTCACCCACTGTTATAAAAATGGATGTTTCATAAAGGTTATGTTTCACGTATTATTACTACAACTGAGTAAACACAGAAACAAAAGATCAGGAAATATATTTGATTTACAATATAAGTTATTTCAATATATAGCTACAAATAAACACCATGGCAGTCAATTGACACATCTGAACTTCATCATATTTGACAATACACTTATAACTGAAACGGGCGGGGTAAATAAAGCGCCTCAAGTAAAAAGTGGCGGTCGTCACCTAAGCGCGTCGCGTCGCAAAGAGCGCGTGTAGTGTACAGCATAGAGCTCCGTTGATAACAATGGGAGCGATCTGGTTAAGTCGCAACACGCGTGCTATGTAGATATGGTGTGATCTGAACAAAGCACAGAACAGGTCAATGTCAAGGTCTTTCTCACTCAGTCCAATCAGTCTTTCTCACGTTGGGTTTTCACAAGAGTCACGTCTGACTGAAAAAATGGAAATAAACGCTTTAGCGATGTCACGGCAGTTCTCAGGCTCAAATCTGTGGCTAGATTTACCCCTTAATCTCTTCCAAGCATAGAGCCCTGTGAATGAGAGAAGAAATCCAGGCACTTACCCGAGTTATAAATCCACGTTATCCACTACGTGCTCTTGCCCGAAAGCAACTGCTAGAAATGGTGATTGTGATTAGCGCTGAGAGCCGCTTCAGATGCAGGTTGTTCTGGAGCATATAAACGTCCTCGCAGTCGCCATGTCGGCCGGCTGTATAGACGGGATTACACTGACGGAGGAGAGTCGACGCTGCATCCAACAGGAGTACAGGATAACGGCTGTATGTGTTCATTTGCTGCCATCTGCAGAACGTAAAGCATCATAACGCAGCATGTATGTAGCATGTATTTCTAAATGTATTGAGTACTTTATAGCCTACATAGAATAATATTGGGAAAAAAATATAAAACCTGTGGTAAATCATTTAAGGGATGTTATTTGTCAAATAATTTAAAACACCTGTAGTAAGTCAAGCGTCTCACTAGGAACCTACTACAACCTTTGGAATGTAAATATATAGTTTTGGCAGATTTTTGCGATTTTTTTTTTTTTTTTTTCCCCTTCTAAAATAATATTATAGGCTACTGTAGGCTACATATGACATACTGGAAAAATATGACCTGTAGTTAGTCTGTGTACTGGCGGCTAACTACAACCTTCAGAATGTAAAAATGGGTCCAGAAAAGTGCTCATGTACTTGTACTAGTGCTGGTAAAATGCTGAGATAATAAAAAAGATACCATCTGACATACCTATGTCATTCTGTAAACATACAGCACATACATTAAAAACAACTTTATGTCCTAGTGTGAGTATTAAACAGCAACGGCTGCAGTTAATTGAGATAAATATTTGGGTTGCATGTACAGCACGATTCAAATGTGTGCGCTTGTGAATGTTTTGGACAGGACAGGTGTCGTGCCAGTGTTCTGACAATCTGACCTACCTCTCACACCCGTTTCACACATACTCCGTGTGCGGTGCGTGTGCGGTGCGTGTGCGGTGCGTGTGCGGTACAGGAGCAGCACGTGCTAGTGCTTTCACGTATGCTGCGTTTGCAGTGCGCTACTGATCCGCAGTTTCTGTGTGCCACAAAATCAAAAATGTGTAAGGAATGTGTAAAAAAAACTTTGACATTGTTTAAGGCATTGAAACAGTATGAAAATTCATTGTAATTCTTTGTTTTACATGTAGTTCGAGTTGTTGACTGAAGAAAAGCTATCGCGTTATATCTGTTGCTAAGAAGGAGAAGAACGAGACGCATTTGGGTTCACTCTGTCAACCAGCACAGGAGAGAATTTGGTTCTTATTACCATCTCGTCTCAGAACTTCAACTTTACAGTGACCGGCACCTGAAGTACTTTCGGATGAGTGCCGAGCAGATGGATCATGTTCTTTCTCTAGTTGGAGCATCGAACCCAAGCAGAGGCTTGCTGTTACACTGAGGTCAGGACAGATAAAGTACACATTAATTACATGTAGAAATTAATACATATAATATTTGTTTCAAAATATATATATTTTTAATTATTTTACTAGTCACATTTAGAAAATACAACAAAAGTGGAATTTTCAACCAGTGTACTATGTGTATATATATATAATTACTTTTTTTTTTTTAATTGTTGCATTTTCAAATATAATATATATTTATATAAAGAAAAACATATTCAAATATTTCTATTAAGTACAATAAACAGACATTACAACTCAGTCATGCATATATGGGAAAACCTTTTACATATTAGTAAGAGAACTTCACTTTAGACCTTAAAAAGAACATTAAAGTAATAACTTAAATAAAAATAATTTAAATGAACAAATATTATTTATTTATTTATTTATTTATTTAACAGGGACCATACAGTCAAACATAGTTACAATACAAAGCCTGTAACTGATGCGCAGCATATAGAGTTTATAGCTAATGCTAATTTTCAACTCTTGTCCCTGGTTGGGCATTTTTAAGTACATTATAAAACCAATACATAAAAATAAAAATATTCACATTTCTTCAAACACACACACGCACACACACAGACCGACAGACTGACACACACACAGACACACACACACACACAGACAGAAAAATAACAATAGTTAAAAATGGTTACAGTTTTGGTTTGCCTTTAGCCACAACTTAATCCTGGAAGTGAACTTTTTCAAGTCATATATGACCTTAATGTCAGATAGTAACGAATTCCAGAGTCTGCTGCTCTTAACAGAAGAGGCTGTCTGTGCAAAGCTTGTCCTACAGTATGGTATTGACAGTTATGATTTGTGCTGCTTCTGGTAACTCTTTTGCTGTTCTGTATTTGAATAAATTTACTAAGTGGCTCAGGTGCTAAATTATTAATACACTTGAAAATTAAAAAAAAACATAAATTACTAAAGCTTTCAAAGCTTAATGTATTATATTTCTCGAGGATGTAACAGTGATGGTAACTGATTGGTTTCTTTTCCATAATTTGTATTACTCGATTGTAAAGTGAACCAATGTGTTTTGTTGCAGATGGGGCTGCTTGCGCCCAAACTGTCATGCAGTATGAAATATGCGAAAAGACCATTGCATGCATGTACAGCAGGGCTGCCAGGTTTGGTATGTAATTTTTGATCAGTTTAAAACAGTTAAGATTCCTTTGTATTGTTTTAGAAATTTTCTTTATATGTTTAGCAAATTTAAGTTGAATCTATGAACAATCCAAGATATTTCAATTCTGTAACAGATAGAATTTTTCCATTTTGTAAGTTAATTTTAAATCTTTCACTAAGATCAAGTTTCTTAATAGAAAAACACATGGAGACTGTTTTTATAAAATTTAGCACCAACTGATTTTGATTGAGCCACTGTCTGACATCAGCCATAAATGCAGACAGTAAGTACATCAGCAGCCAGCTCTGGTGACTTAGCGGGTGCATAAAGAACTGCATCATCTGCATAGAGCTGGACACTGGCACCTGAACAGTTCAATGGTAAGTAATTTATAAAAAGACTGAACAGCAAAGGACCAAGTATGGAGCCCTGTGGTATGCCCAATTTGATGTTCAAAAATGAGGATTTTTCTTGGGCAACTTTAACACACTGTACTCTAGCCTGAAGATAGGACGCAAACCAATGTACTGCCTCAGTAGAGAAATTAAAAGATGACATTTTAGTTAAGAGCAAGCTATGGTTGATTGTGTCGAAAGCCTTTTTAAGATCAAGGAATACAGCTCCCACCACATCACCCCTATCTAGGGATTTTTTCACATTTTCAATAAAACACCAGTTTGCAATTTCAGTTGAATAACCCGATCTAAAGCCAAACTGCTGTGGGTGGAGGAACTGACTGGCTTCTAAATAGTCAACCAATTGTGCTGATAAAACTTTCTCAATTACTTTAGATAAAATAGGTAAAATAGATATGGGACGATAGTTACACAGAGTCCTGACTTCCTGATTTAAATACTGGCACAATGACTGCTTTTTTCCATCCTAAAGGAAATGTACACGTTCTTATAGAAAGATTGACAAGATGTGTCAGTGGTTTGACTAACACAGTTCTATATTTTTTTAAAAAGCAACTATTCATCATATAGATATCATTTGATTTGGAATTTGACAATTTATTAATAATTTCTGCAATTTTTGTCTCCGTAACCTCTGTAATATAAAAGGAATCTGCAGAAGTAACTCCAGTTGAATAATTGAAATCTATAGACTCAAAATCTTTTGTTAGTTCTTCTACTGATTGCACAAAATATGAATTTAACTCATTAGCCATAGTGGCATTATTATTCATGTTCTTTCCATTTATGTTAAGTTCCTTTATCCCTTTGTGTTTATTTGTTTTATTAGTCAGGTTGTTTAAATGTCTCCAAATGGAATTATTATTGCCCTTAGCATTACCTATAAGTTGAGTATAATAGGAAACCTTTGCTTTACGTAGTTCTAGTACCACTTTATTTCTTAAACATTTGTAAGTTAACAGATCAGTATTCAGTTGAGCATAATGATTTTTTCAGAGCCAAATCTCTCTTGTTCATAAGCTTTCTGAATTCATTACTTATCCATGGTATAGTGGTTTCTTTCTGACTACATATTTTTGTTTTATAAATGTATCTATTAGTCCTGAGATAGCTGTAGTCATAGAATTACAACACTCGTCTACATCATTCACAGCCATGATCTGTTCCCAATTTAAGTTATTAAGTTCTCTTTCAAACTACACAGTTTTAGCTTCAGGAATGATAAATGTTAATTTATCACAACCAGATTTGCCAAAATACTGTAGCCTCTTTCTAGTCAGTTTTCTAGCTGTCAGAATCATGTTGTGATCTGAGAGACCTGTTATCAAATTGTACATCCTTGTTATACGTTCTGGTTTATTAGTAAAAGCCATATCAATAAGTGTTTTGGTCTGCCTTGTGATCCTAGTGGGCCCTTTAATCATTTGTAGATAATTAAATTTTGTCATGATTGTTTTTAATTTTTGTTTACCATTTTTGTCAGACCAATTCATGTTAAAATCACCATACCATATAGTCTCATTATAAGAATCAAGTAGTTTAGCTACAATACTTACTTCATCATAAAAAGTAATGTTTTGAGAAGGTGGGTTATAAAGAACAACAATATTAAAATTCATTGTAGATGATAAAATTACATTCAAAGCTAAACATTCCAGAGGGGTTTTCAATTCAACTGTATGACATTTAAATGTATCTTTTATGTATATTAAAACTCCTCCCCCCTTGCCTACATCTCTGTCCTTTCTGAAACATTGATATCCAGCTATGTCTATCATATTGTAACACTCTCCAATACTAAAGTTGAGTATCACACTATTATGGGATCTTCCGTACCGTTTCTATTGATAGGTAATGGAGTGGAGAAAATAAATATATCCACACTGATGAAATACCAATAAACTCAAGTGTATTAACAAACCAATAATATTTACAACAATCACAAACAAGGTGTATATACAAGTAAAAGTGAAGTCCAGAGTGCACAAAGTTATTTACAGTGTTCAGATCAGCCTCACCGGGTGTTTGTATTGTCCGTGAGCACGATCAAGTGATGAAGTGATGACAGACCAATGTCCTCTGATAAAAAGTAATCCTGGCAGCGAGCCAAATAAGTATACTTCCCGAGAGGAACGGCGTCCCAGCGCTTCCAGGTCAGTCACCAGCGTAATCCAATTGAATGAGTGTGGTATGATGTGCGTACTCGCAAATGAGCGCCGACAACCGGCATAGCGGTTCTTTAAATGGAAACTGAAAGTTACTTCCTGTTTACGTGGCAGGAAAACACGTAAGACGAATTCACGCGAAGATCTCGCGTGAACAGAGATGGGGAACAACACACAAAAGCTGAGGGATAAACAGGAATACAGGGGAAAGCAATATAACAAATAGGCATTAATGACAAACATAATTAGTTTAAAGTCATTGAACCATATATAAAACATCCCCTTATGTGGCCACGCTACATAGATCCCCCACCCCCCAGCCTTCGGCATAGGAGGAGATCGTCTGTACCAGCGTTTCAGGTTAACCACATTTAAAATGTCTGTTTTACATGGGTCTCCCCAGCGAACGGTGTAATTTATTGGCCCCATTTTTTTTATTACTTAAGCTGGACCCTCCCACTTGGGCGCTAGCTTAGCAGAGTATTTATTGGAGGCAGACGAGAGAGGGTGAGTTTTAATCCAGACTAGATCACCTGGCTGAAACTGCGCATCTTTCCGTCGGGCATTATAATACCTAGCTTGTCTGGCTTGTTGCACCCCTACTCGGAGCTTTACCTCCTCTGCCATGATGTTCTGTCTTTCCATTATATTATATGAGGTTTGGTCAGGAGTGGGGTTTTTGAAGATTAACCTCTCCAGTGGACCATGTAGCTGTCTGCCCATCATTAATTCAGCAGGTGCTTTACCTGTAGTTTCTTGATGTGCTGTGTTGATAGCTAATCTTAATTCAGGCAACCACTGGTCCCATCTCTCATGATGTTGTCCCACATATGACGCAATCATTGTTTTTAACGTCCTGTTTACTTTTTCTGTCAGGTTTTTCTGAGGATGATAGCTGGTAGTAAGTTTTTGGATGCTTCCCCAGGACCTGCATAGCTCTGCGAGCACATTGGAGGTGAATTGGGCTCCCCGGTCAGAAATGAGGTACTTTGGCACCCCCCATCGGGTAAAGATCTCTTCCCTGAGAATTTTGACAATCCTAGGGGTCTTACTATCTCGAAGGGGAAACAACTCTACCCACTTGGTATAATAATCGACTAACACCAGTAAGTAAGCGTTTTGTTTCTTACTGGTCGGGAAAGGTCCCATGAAATCCATCCCCCAAGTGTGACCTGGTTCTGTCACTTGTGTATGCTGTAGGAAACCACTTGGTTTGGTATTTTCGTGTTTATATTTTTGACAGGTATCGCATCCTTTGACATACTGCCAGACATCCTTACGGACAGTAGGCCACCACGCCACCTCCAAGAGCCTCAGCAGTGTTTTTAGTCGTCCCAGATGTCCTCCCAGTGGGTTATCATGAAAGTAATGTAAGAAACCAGGAATTAATACCTGAGGAACAACCAGTTGGAATTTATTTCCATTGTTCTTGACAGGAACCTGGCGATATAGCACCCCCTGGTGGACCTCAAAGGTTATTTGGTTTTCTTGAACCTTTCTGGTTTTTTGGGCCAGTTGGAGGAGAGACACCGTATTGTCATGTCTTTGTGCTTGTGAGATTTCCTGTAACGTGTGGGGTATGTCAGAGGCACATTTTGATTTTATTATGGCTAGACAGGGCACACCTTCACTTTCAGGAGCTTCACAGACTCGTGACAAGGCATCTGGTCCCAGGTTCAGACATCCTCTTCTGTGATGTACTTGGAAGATGAATTGCTGTAACCTAAGAGTCCACCGGGTCAGCCGAGAGGAGGTTTTAGGACTGTTGAAGGCCCAAGTTAAGGCAGCATGGTCGCTATAGATGTCGAACTGTCTTCCTTCCAGGTAATGTCTCCATTTTTCCACCGCCCAGACTACAGCTAGACACTCTTTTTCAGCCGTTGAATAATTCAGTTCAGGTCCACGCAATGTTCGTGATGCGTATGCTATTACCCGTTCCCCCTCAGAAGTTTGCTGGGTAATAATGGCTCCTAAGCCCACCTCACTGGCATCTGTATGAACCTGGAAAGGTTGATTGAGGTCAGGTTGCATCAATACTGGGGGGTTTTGTAATATTTGTTTTATATTCTCCAGGCTGGTTTGGCACTCAGGCGTCCAATCCCATTTAACTCCTTTCTTTTTTAGATTGTTTAAGGGAGCTGTGATGTCGGCAAAATGGGGAATGTACTTGTGGTACCACCCGGCTAATCCCAAGAAGTGTTGGAGGGCTTTAATGTCTTTGGGAGGAGGATAGTCAGCAACCGCTCTGGTCTTTTCAGGATCGACCTCCACTCCTCTCTGAGAATATATGTCCAAGAAACTTCAGCTGCTTCTTAAAGAAGTGACACTTCTTCATGTTCAGAGTAAGTGATGCTTGGTTTAGTCGTTGCAGGATGGTGTTCAGATGTTGTATATGTTCTGGTAAAGACCTTGAATAGATTATGATGTCATCAATGTACACGAAACAAATCTTCCCTCTCAACTCTGCTAGGACCTTCTCCATCAGCCTCTGGAAGGTGGCAGCGGCATTCCGTAATCCATAAGGCATGGAGCGGAACTGGAATAGACCTTGGGAGGTGATGAAGGCTGTTTTGGCTTTACTACCTTCCTCCATTTCAACCTGCCAGTACCCTGACTGCAGATCCAATGTACTGAACCAGGAGGCGCCTTCCATGGATTCCAAGATGTCATGGATAATTGGCATTGGATAAGCATCAGGTATGGTCTTACTATTAAGCCTCCTATAGTCCACACAGAACCTGTAGGAACCATCAGGTTTGGGGACCAGGACTACAGGTGATGACCAGGGAGAGAAAGAAGGCTCGATGATATGGTCTCGTAGCATTTGTTCCACTTGTGCATCAATAATCTTCTTCTTAAATGGGGAGACCCTATAAGCTCTGGATCTCATGTGCATTTCATCGGACAGTGTAATTTTGTGCTGTTCCACCGATGTTTTTCCCAGAACTTGAGAGGTGGTATGAGGCCAATTTTCCATCAGCTTTTTCAATTCCTCCTGATTGTCGGAGTCCCAGCTGGGAACAACTTGTGTGGGTAAGTCATATGTGGGAGGATTGCAGGTTGGAGGTAAGGCATAATATAGACTCACCGCAGCGGTCGTACCTATGTTTTCACCCATCGGATGTGAAGACAGCATCGGATTTATAAGTGCAGTTAGGAATGGATGATAAACATATCCTTTGCCCATTTTCAGACCATATCTCCAGTGTCCCACGTCCACTATGGCTTCAGCGGCTCTCAGGAAGTCCAGACCAGCTATAAGGGGAAAGGCCAGGTGAGCATCCTTCATAACATAGGTGTCCAACCTGCATATCTTGTCATGCCAGTCATAACAGACTGTCTTCCTGTTGATCGCCTGGTGCATTTTTCCATCAGCCATAATGAACCGTTGAAGAAGGCCTGGAGTGTCAGGTTTTGTTTCCCCTCCTAAATGTCTCCACAGGCTTTCCTGAATAAGGGTGTATGTGCTCCCTGTATCCAGTACCGCCTTCACTTCTAGTCCTTTTATAGTTATAGGCACTACTAGAAGGGATATCATTGGGTGGGGTTGAGCAATGGATACTCCTGTTAGATTTTTTGAGGTATGGCGTTCAGGTGGTCTTTTATTTGTTGTTTCTTTGCTGTTCAATGTACCCACTTTCTGCCAGTAATCTTTTGCTCCCATCCACTCCTTCTCCACCATAGATCCCACCTTCACCAGCTGTTCCACTGTTTTCACCGTCCCTCTCAGACAGCCCGCAACCCTTGGGTTGATGTTATTGAGAATACGGCTCACCATCTCCTCTTCGGTGATAGATGGCTTCCATTTGAGGCAGAGGGCTCGGTAATCATAGGCGAAATCTCTTAAACGCTGATTGGGTTGCTGCACCAGTGATCTTAACTTGTCCTCCACTTCAGTGAGGTAATCCTCTGGAAGAAAAGCAGACATGAAATCATCTTTGAAGGATTGCCAATCTGTTACTTTGTTCTTTTCTGCCTTCCACCAGCTTAAAGCGGGTCCTTTGAGCACTGTACTCAGGGTGCCAACGAGCTCCACACTAGGTAGGGGTCTAATGGCCAGATAATTTTCGACCTGTTCGACGAAATGGAGTACGTCGGATGTCTCGCTAGACTCACCGAAGGAAGGAAATTCCAAACGGATAGGGGGTTTCCCACAGAAAGATGACATACTGGGCATACATGAAGGGTGAGCCAGGTTAGATACTTGTGCTCCAGCAGTGACGTCATAGGTAGCGTTACCTCTGTTAACCGGGGGGACTTTATGTCTTGTAGCTGGTACGGGAGTTTTCAAAGCATTGGCTGTAGATGGGGAAGGAGCAGGGTAAAAAGGCTGTATTTGAGATTGAGATGGGGTACTGGTGAATCTTATTTTTTTCATTTGATTTTCCCATCTTGCATCTCTCCGCAGGAAACAATCAACCACCGCTCTCTCCAACTTCTCTATAGACCTCTGGAAATGATATTCTAAGTCTGCTAAGCTAGCGTCCACTGACTCCCGGAAACTAGTTTCCCTATTAAGGGAACTATCTACAGACTGTTGTAATTCCTGTTCATTATGTTGTATTTTTGCATTAAGAGCCAATAAATCCCCCTTGAGTTTATCAATCTCTATTTGCATTGTCTGTACAACATTTATATTAACTACTTCTCTTTCATCATCATCATCATCAGTATCAGAATTATACAATGAACTTAGAACAGATGCCATTTCATCTGTCGGGTTACGTCTGGTAACAAACGGGCCCGCAGTGAAATCAGCAGCCTGAGTTTCATCATAGTTACCACTTAAATCATGCACATCAGTATCAGTTACATCAGCATTTAAATTCTGATTAATTCCTCCATTTGCTTGTGTCATGTTTTCCATATTTATGAACACAAGAGATACACTATCAACCAATAGAAACAGCACGTAATTCCCCGTGCGGGCCACCACTATGTAACACTCTCCAATACTAAAGTTGAGTATCACACTATTATGGGATCTTCCGTACCGTTTCTATTGATAGGTAATGGAGTGGAGAAAATAAATATATCCACACTGATGAAATACCAATAAACCCAAGTGTATTAACAAACCAATAATATTTACAACAATCACAAACAAGGTGTATATACAAGTAAAAGTGAAGTCCAGAGTGCACAGAGTTATTTACAGTGTTCAGATCAGCCTCACCGGGTGTTTGTATTGTCCGTGAGCACGATCAAGTGATGAAGTGATGACAGACCAATGTCCTCTGATAAAAAGTAATCCTGGCAACGAGCCAAATAAGTATACTTCCCGAGAGGAACGGCGTCCCAGCGCTTCCAGGTCAGTCACCAGCGTAATCCAATTGAATGAGTGTGGTATGATGTGCGTACTCGCAAATGAGCGCCGACAACCGGCATAGCGGTTCTTTAAATGGAAACTGAAAGTTACTTCCTGTTTACGTGGCAGGAAAACACGTAAGACGAATTCACGCGAAGATCTCGCGTGAACAGAGACGGGGAACAACACACAAAAGCTGAGGGATAAACAGGAATACAGGGGAAAGCAATATAACAAATAGGCATTAATGACAAACATAATTAGTTTAAAGTCATTGAACCATATATAAAACATCCCCTTATGTGGCCACGCTACAATATTAGTTGATACATTACTGTGAAGCCAGGATTCTGTTAAACAAAGATAATCCAAATTTGAGTCCATAAGGAGTACAGAGATCTGATCCCTTTTGGAAATTAGGCTGCGAATGTTTAAGTGTCCACCCAATATACCTTTTGGTTTACACTTAACATCCCAGAGCACTCTAGCATGATTAACAGTTTGGAAAAATAAATATTGTTTTTGTTTTTGTACAGCGCGACTATCCGAGCCATTTGAGCGCACTAATGGCGTCTTGTTCGGTCCTCCACATGAAGCAGCGTGCCTCACTCTATCCCCAGACCGAAAATGAAAGGCCACGCCATCACTCTAAGCCACCACAGCCCTGCGGCCAGCAGCCACAGCAACTCCCGGTACATTCCCCGAACACGGATCCATCAGACGGGGTGACTCACCGGTCCCGCCACGGTCGGCCGCACACAAGCGGCCAAGATTAAATGTACTCCGTCCTTCGGCTTGGCGCTGATCCAGTGGTTCCCGGTGTACAGTAACTTTAGACGCATACACTCTGCTCTGCCGTGCAGTTAACCTGCTGGCATTATTTCTGCCGCTCAGGCCTCTTGATGACCAGATAAAATACAATGTGCAATGTCCATGTCCAAACATATGCAACTTGGTTTGTTCACAATTGGGTAAGTTGGCCAAATTAACCTTAAAGTTGTAAGTCCAAGCAAACGATAACAGCAAGAAAAGTTGTAAAATACAGAGGGCATAAGTGGAGCCCAACAAACCACACCTGCCCTCAACCATGTTTTTAATTGTTCAATCTCAAATCTCAAACCTGAGATTTGGTTTGCAAAAAAAAATTGCAAACCTAATAATAATTCACAATAAACAAATAAGTCTAGTGTACAACTAAAAACTTTATAGAACTAAGGGAACTGATGATAAACAGGAGAGGAGTCCTGTTCTGATCCATGCTGATGGTAGGATGTAGTAGGGGGAGGTGTCATATGATGGGTGTGGAGTTCACGGCAGGAGGTGGTGGGGTTGATTGGCTGAAATCCTGTGGTTTGTGGGGGCTGGGTGCGTGAGAACACAGGGCCGGCTTGTGTTGCTTGATGTCTTTGATATTCGTCCTCTAATTCTACATTTGCAAGGTAGTTGAGGATATGGATTTGTACCCTATTTTGGTTCCTTCGATGAAGCCTGTTTAGTTTAGGCACTAAACTGAGGGCAAAATAGAACATCTCATCCTCCTGTCTTGGTACAAGGTGGAGCTGTACTTGTTGGTTGAGTGATGATATCAAGAAGCTGTTGTTCAGTTGGACTTGGTGATGCAACTCTTCTCCTTTTTTGTCTCTGTCGACCTTCATTCATTATTGCCTGCACTCTGGGATGGGCAGGGGTGTCAGCAATTTGTGTTGATAATGGAGGAGTAGAGGTGGCTGGGGGTGGTTTGGGGGTTAAAGATATTATATTTTCCAACGCAGGTGTTGCAGGCCTTTGTATAACTGTAAGGGGACTGTATGGTCCGCTTAGCTGACATATCTCTGGATCTACATCCTCCTTAGCCAAACTCATATCCACCGGTTCATCCTCTAGTTGCAAAGTTGTTTTTGAACTGAAATAATAGCAGGTGTTATTAATGAACATTTACAATGTAATATAATTACATCAAATTAGTTATGTATTTTGAAAACATACGGTATAACTGTATTCCAAAAATAGCAATACATATTTCTTTAGACAATTGTTGTTTCCTCTAATTAATTGTTGAGTTACTTTGTTAACATTACAAACATACTAAACTTCTTTCTGGCCTGCATATGTGGCAACAGGAAAGACATCACTTGTTCATATTTCCACTCCTTGACAGTGCCACCAGCAGAACCACTAGGCATTTTCTTTTGCTTTTTACTCCTTACAAATGCATCTCTCAGTAGTCTCCATCTCCGCTTGCATTCATTCACTGAAAAAAGTGCATATATATTTTAATACATTTAAATATTGCCACAAAACTTTGGGAGAAATGGAATTTTCCAAATTGCATAGGTGCAATTGATGGAAAACATGTCACCTTAGTGTCACCAGCAAATTCTGGGAGCTTGTATTCTCTATTGTTCTCTTAGCGCTGACTGATGCTGAATACCGATTCACTTTTCTACAAGTGGGTGACTTTGGTAGAACAAGTGATGGAGGAGTGTATAGTGGTTCAGCACTTGGAAGAGCAATGGAGGCCAAAAAGTTGTCTGTGCCTGCAGACTGCCCTTTGCCAGGGTCTGGGGCACAAGGTCCGATGCCATACACCATGGTGGGAGATGCTGTATTTCCCCTGAAGACATATATGATGAGGCAATTTCCTGGGAAACAAATTTCACAATGGCGCAGAATGTTCAATTACAGATTGTCTTGGGCACGGATGGTTATTGAGTGTGCCTTTGGCATTCTGTCATCCAGATGGAGCAACTGGAACGGATCGACGGACTGCATGCGCGTGCAGTGTAAAAGCTCTAACCTGTTAACATGGGTATGGAAAAAAATACGCACCGCATACGCACTGCACACGGAGTATGTGTGAAACGGGCGTCAGAATGTGCTACCCACACGCACTGCGATTGCGCGAGACGTTTTCTAGCTTGGAAATTGTATATCTGAAGACACGCCCACAATTGTGAGCTACCTTGCCTTTAAAATCACGAGTTTGGGTGAGAAAAGTAAGTAAAAGCTTGCTCAATAATAAAACAATTATATATAGTATTTTATGGTAAATACAAATCTCAATAATTATAATAATTTCTGCATTTTCTGTGATACAAATATCCGTGGTAGGAATTTGACAGTTAAACACCACCTTTACATAACTGAAGCATACGTGTGTTCGAAAAAGGTACAATACGTTTTTTTAAATACTCTAGAACGATATCTGAAATCTAATCAAATGGAACTTTGTTTAGCACAAATAACTTATAGAATTTTGTAACTGACAAGACATCATTAATGAAAAAACAACCATGTTTTTATGCTATCGTAATATATTAAATTGGCTAGTAGTCTATGTGGTGATGTTAAATGAATTTTTAGGGTCATGTAAAACCTATATTATATTATAGTGAATGTAAACAAGTGGGACAAACATTGGATATACGTCTGTCAATGTCAAGTCAAATGTATTTGTATTGCACTTTTCACAGTACACATTGTTTCAAAGCAGCTTTACAGAACTGTTTCCATTTTCTTAAAATACATAATACATCATTGAAAATGTGAATTAAAGTTATTAGTGTCAGTATCAATTAGCCATATATAACATTTTAGAGTAAAATATTAGAAAGGACTGAATTGATGTTTGCAATGTTTTAAGACTCACAGATATTAATTGTTACATGAGATTAGAATTAATAGTAAACAAGTGGGACAACAACAAAAAATGTAATACTTGTCAAAGGTTTGTGCATTAAGCCTAGCGGTGTAAATATAGCATTGCTATGATTAGTTGAGTTTCTAACAGCACCTATAGGCTTACTCTGCATATGATTTAACACTGAGTTATGTTAAAGGCACACTAACTATTTTCTTTTACCTTTTAGCTGTCACACATTGTTCTCCCCCACACTTCTGAATCATTTGTTGAAACCAGAGCAGAACAAATAGAACTTATTAAAGAAAGGGCAAGTGAAAATATAGTGAAATCCCAGAAAAAGCATTTTACTCTTTAATGCACGAAAAAAATTATGGAAGGGGGTAGAATCCAGCCAGACTTTTCTGGGCCCTACTCCATTTCCACTATCAGAGGGAAGACTGTTGTACTAAAAAATCAGGAAGGACTTATTTTGAAAACCACATACATTTTAAACCTTGTAAAGCATACAAGGAAGGACACAAAAGAAATGTTAGCTGAACAGTGGCAAGCAGTGCAAGGCCAACTTGAGTTGCATGTTGACCAGGTGAGACTGGATGAGAAGTACAGTGAATTGGAAAGTATCAGTCACATTCAGTGAAAGGGAAAGCCGTAGAGTTGGAAGTTGACTAGGTGACACTGGAAGATAAGTCCAGAACAGTGGAATGGGAATGAGGTCAACCTTTTAAGAAAGAAGAAAGTCTACCTCAGAAATGGAAAGAGAGAGGAAATAAAAAGACAACAGGACAAAAGACAAATGTCTCAGATTCTCAAGTTGTCAGAGAAGGTGATCATGATTGTAGACCCAGGCAAAGAAGATGCTGACAAAAGAAAGATGCATAGAAACTGGAGGTCATTGCTACGGAAGCGTATTGCATTCACCACAGAAATGTTTTTTTAGACACCTTATCTCGTAATATTGAGAAAAGATCTCGTAATTATGAGATCATTTTTAACACCTGGAAGGCGGCATATCTCAGTAGGCCACGGTTCAGTGATCAACTGTACCACCGAGAGGTAACATTACATTCAGATGGGTTAAATTAGCATGATACTTCTAATGTAACTTTTTAGTATTAGTTAATGGATTAAATGTCTTTGCTCGTAGATTTAAGGTTTGTAGATAACGGTTTTATGATTGTGCTTTTTTTGTTATTAATTTGTCGATTTGTTACACCACACCAACATGATGGTCTGTGGGATTTTCTCCGAAAGCGAGGTGTTGCTGAACAAAACATCAACCAGATGCAACAAGACATGGTAATTCCACTTTCATTGCAGTAGTCTATACTTCCCTAGGAATTATTATGTTAGCTAAGGTATTCGTCATAAAAGTTTTTAGAACCAATTGAACTAATGAGCAGCCACATTCATTGAATAACGTTAGCATTAGGAAGTTAGAAATTGGGCTGTAATAAGGCTCTGCTCGTGTAATCTGTGGACTAAAAAGTCTGGTTTTGTAAGTCCTATTAGCCTTTATAGTCTGCAAGATATAACGCTATTAAAGTTTCTGAATGTGGAGAAAAGATTTGGAGCTGTAGAGAAACAGAAATTCTCATGCAGATTTACAAATGCTTGTTTCCAACTACTGACACAATGATGCACTAAATACAGCGGGACTGCTTAGTTTGCAACATTTTTACCTTTTGTTTCTCTTTTTGCTATTTGGTTAAACTTTCTATGAAGACCACATATATGTATATGTATTATGAGCACATTCATAGTGAATTCTACTACATTTAATGCTTTATGACTAAACTCATAAACACACACAATGCTTTCTAACTCTACAGTCATGAAGTATTATAGATGTGACTGATAATGAATTATGAGGTCAAGTGTCTTGTGGATGCTCTTGACTAGTTATTAGAAGTTGACTGATGGGGCTTCTAATAGTAGTAGTAGTAATAATAATAATACCCTGCAGTTAATAACTAGTCAAGAGCATCCATGAATAACATAACATAATGCACTATACAGGGTGAAAGTGTTACCAAATAGGACTGAATTTTGGTAAGAAAATATCACATTTATTTGTTGGAAGTAAATGTGTAATGATGCATCATCATATTGTTGCCTAAGGTGGCTAAATGTTTCTTGGTGTAAATTGTGAAATTTGAATGTTAAAATATACTTTTGGAAAACTCATGATTACAACATTGTATATAATAGTATAAATACTCCTGTACAAACTGGCAGTTCATTTAAAGCTAGCTCTGCTAATTTTTTAATATGTCTTCACAGATCGACACATCACTTATCAGAGAAATAGAGGACGCCTACCTTGCACGCTATATACCAGTGTATGGGGACAGGATTACTACGAGGCAATACTGCCTGGACAAACAAAAACGAGAAGAAGACAACAGCTCAAAGATGTCCCTTCTTGAAAAACTGCGAAAGAGAATAAGGACATCAACATCAAGCCATAGTGAGAATTCTGAACAGGAACCTTGGACCGCAAGAAAAGTAAGAGCTGATCCATCAAAAAATGCTTTGAAGACTTCAAGGAAAATTGAGTTGGGGTGGATCCATGAGGGAAAACAAGTGAGGAAGCGTTCTGGTGGGGGCACCAGGGTACTTGACGTAACCAAGGATTCATCCAAAAAAGACCTTATGTCTCATGCAAAAGAACTGTTTTTTCCACATGGTGAATCAAAAAAAGGAAAATGGGAAGACTTCATGCACAATGTTTATGACTTTAAGGAAACAGAACTTGATGAGACCACTACTGTTGGTGAGTTGTACACAATGTCAAAATGTGGGATTTTGCGTTTTTACCTAAGAACAAAATGCTGCAAAGTAGAATCTGACACAGAGGAGGACAACAAGATGGACAGACATGGTGACACTAAAGGAGGGCAGCAGAGACAGACAGATTATTCTGATCAGCACCAGGAGAAGCCAGTTTTAAATGAATCAGAGACCGAACCATTGAGTACAGCTGAAGACTGTAATCATGGGAGCTCCAGCGCCCATTCAGCTGTTGTGGACCTAATTGGTCTCATGATTCAGAGGTTTTCATAGGTAGCCTGGTAGCTGTATCCTCTGAAAGCCACCTGGATGACACTCTTCCAGTGTTCCTTTCCACAGAAGAAGTCACCAGTGTGGCCATCTGACTCTTAATTATTCCGCGTTTTACAAGACTACTTGCAAATAAACAAATACATGTTCATGAAACATTGATCTGCGTTGAAATGATGTGAGAACAAATATGTAGTTGAACTGCTTGAATCCACCTCTAAGTTTTGTTGCTGTGAATTTTATGAAATTATAAGACTGTTATAAGCCTGTTATAAGACTACTTGCCAAATGAATTAATAAATGCACATGAAACATTAATTTGAGATGAAAATATTTTATCAGCTTACTTGTAGAGAATGCAAAGGTCTGACAAGCCGTAAAGATGGCGTGCAGTACCCGGGTGACCGGTCTGATATGTCTTTCTCAGGCGGTTACAAGGAGATATCAGACCACTAGATTGCCATTGAACAATCAGAATTGAGGATTCCAGACAGCCATGTAATAATAGGTGTTAGTATTATTAAAAGTGGTCTTGTAAGTCCAAGACCACTTTCATATTGGTCAGTGAAACCTAAACTGAGTTACTGAGGCAGAAAAATGAAGAAGCAAAATCATTTATAGGTGTCTATCATAATTTACCTGTGCTCTCAAATATAAAATATTTGCTTTTAAAGGTTGCATTTTTAAACATGGAAAGTCACAATCTGATGCTTGCGTCTTGGATTACACATAGTTTACAACATGAGCAACGGATGAATGGGAGCAGCTGTGGAGCCTTAGTTTTAAAAGTAGGGAAACAAAGTATTTAAAAAATCAGCAAAGATTTGGTTTACATTATATATAATAATGTTCTTGCTTAACCTTTTTTTTTGTTAGTTTGCAGAGGATTACCTAATTAATTGAGCATATCGGTAAGTTTATTTGCCGTAAAATTCACAATCGCCTTTTAAAGTCATTTCTGGAGACTGATATGATGGTCTGTAGAAGTCCTTTTTGTATTCTTCAGCAGCATATACTTGACATTGCTAATGTCCTTTATTCTCAAGGTTCCATAACCAAGCACAATGTATTGATAAAGTGGATCGTAGTGATAAAGTATTTTTGGTAAATACCCATCTCTTTATCCCACAAGGTAATTTTAATGCCCTCTGCACAGCCTGTAACAAAATAAACCCATGCAATGATATCTCTGACAGCTTTACCATGGTAAATGACACATAGATTCAAGTATAAACTTGGTTTGATGTATTGTTGATTTAATTCACTAGGTGCAGTGCAATTTGTGTTCAAGGTGGGAACACTTAACTTCCATCCCTGATGACACGACTGCAGAGGAGCTGCCAATAGAATATAATTGCACCCATTTCAAATTATAGTATTTAATTTTTTTCAGCTGATCTGTTGTTTCACTACTTGATTATTAGGTTGCTCTTTGTTACGTCTCTGGCCATTTGTTTGTTTTTTGTGATTAACGTATTTTTATTGATTAATCTATTAAACAAGAACCTCAAAACATTAATAAACAGAATCAATATATAACCATATTTGGTCACATAATTATAGACACAAAAAACAAAAACATAATCACACACATTCACTACACCTCTCTCTCCACTGTCCCTCCCAGAGAGCCCTCCAAAAAAGACATCATTTGCCCCATTTCTCCACAAACAGGTCTAAATTCCCCAGTCTTCTGGATGCCCCTTCCTCAAAATCTACCACCCTGGCCATCTCCGAACACCACTCCTGAAATGGGGTGCTCCAGCTGACTTCCAACCCCTAAAAATTGTCTGTCTGGCAATCATAATACTCGTTAGGGACCAGTTTTTATGTGCTTATTCTCCAAATTAACGACCGCCCTATCTCCTAAAATACAGAGTCTGGGGCAAAATAAAAAAATAGCCCAATACCGCACACATAAAACTTTGTATCCTCAACCAAAATTTTTGGATACCCAAAAGACATTGGTTGTGTCTGCATATTCTGATTGACATCACCAGCAGGTGATGTGTCTTTAAGACCAAACCTATGCAATCTAGAGGGGGTCCAATAGACTCTATGTAAAATCTTGTATTGCTTAAGGCGAACCCTTGCATCTCTAGATGTAGACTTGATGTTTTTTAGAATCTTAGCCCACAATACCTCCTCCAATACCAAGTTCAGATCTTTCTCCCATAATCTCTTGAGAGAAGCTGAAGCTCCGTCCTCCAGACTCTGAATTAGCAGGGAGTAATACACTGATGCCTCATGACCTTTTCCAAAAGCAGTTATCACCTCTCCCAGAGTACCACAATCCTAAAGTCCACAATCATCTCCACTGTTTTGAGCGTGTTCAGCTCCAGGTTGTTATGATTGCACCAGTGAGCCAGCCGTTCAACCTCCTTTCTGTATGCAGACTCATCATCATCTCGGATGAGGCCGATGACAGTGGTGTTGTCTGCAAACTTCAGGAGCTTGACAGAGGGATCCTTGGTGGTGCAGTCATTTCTGTAGAGCGAGAAGAGTAGTAGGGAGAGCACACATCCCTGGGGGGCACCAGTGCTGATGGTACAGGTGGTGGAAGTGAATTTTCCCTGCCTCACAAGCTGCTGCCTGTCCTTCAGAAAGCTGGTAATCCACTGACAGATAGACATGGGAACAGGGAGTTGGTTTAACTTAGTACGGAGAATAGCTGGGATGATGGTGTTGAAAGGATGATGGTGTTGAAAGCTGAGCTGAAGTCCACAAAAAGGATCCTTGCATATTTCCCCGGTCTGTCCAGATGTTGCAGGACGTGATGCAATCCCATGTTGACTGCATCATCCACAGACCTGTTTGCTTGCTAAGCAAAGTGAAGGGGATCCAGAAAGGGTCCAGTGCTGTGGAGTGGTGGTGATGTAGTGGTCTAAGCACATAACTGGTAATCTGGTAATCAGAAGGATGCTGGTTCAAGCCCCACAGCCACCACCATTGTGTCCTTGAGCAAGGCACTTAACTCCAGGTTGCTCCGGGGGGATTGTCCCTGTAATAAGTGCACTGTAAGTCGCTTTGGATAAAAGCGTCTGCCAAATGCATAAATGTAAATGTCCTTCAGGTGGGCCAACACCAGTTTCTCAAATGACTTCATGACCACAGACGTCAAAGTCCTGTGATTTTTGGTTTCTTTAGGACAGGGATAATAATTGAGCATTTGCAGCAGCATGGGACTTCACACTGCTTCAGTGATCTATTGAAGATCTGTGTGAATATGGGAGCCAGTTGGTTAGCACAGGATCGAAGGCACACTGGTGAGACGCCATCTGGACCTAAAGCCTTCCTTGTCTTTTGCTTTCGAAAGACGCAGCATGCATTATCTTCACAGATCTTGAGTGCAGGTTGAGTAGCAGGAGAGGGGTTGCAGAAGGTGTTGGTGTGTAGTGAAGGTCGTCAGTCAGTCGTTGGTCCACCACAGGGTTGGGGGTAGGAGTCCTGTAAATTAGTAAGTTGTTTCAGGCCACTCCACACTGATGCAGGGTCGTTAGCTGAAAACTCATCTTTTAGCTTCTCAGAGTAGCTTTTTTTAGCCACTCTGATTTCCTAATTCAGTGTGTTCCTGGCCTGATTATACAAGACTTTATCCCCACCCCTGTAAGCGTCCTCTTTGGCATGAAGAAGCTGTCTGAATCTTCTTTTACTTTTACAAACTCTACACCTATCCCTACCCCCAGGGCTGCCTTAACGCATGGGCTTATACAGGCTGCAACTCCCATGGGGCCCATTTTCCCCTATCCGTGTTTGTGGGAGGAGTGTGTTTAAATGCTTTCAGAGGGAGACGCAGTTGTTGACATGGTGACAGTGCGCAAGCATTAAAGGCGCCAGTGCTTGTTCAGTGTGCCGCAGGGGTACCTTAAATCGGCACTGCCTACCCCTAAACCTAACCCTAACATAAAGCCTACCACTAAATCCATCCCCTTAGGAACAGTAAACCAGTAATGACTGGCTGACTGTACATTTTCAACTAAAGGGTTCATCAAATTGTCCTTGATTTTTACATATAAGAGATCTTTGTTCAATAGCAACATACTGTAAATATCAGAACTGAAATGTCCTCAATAGAAAAATACCATTTATTTAAACCAGGCTGGGGAAACTGGCCTCTTGGAATTTGTGATTTAACAAGGACAAAATTATGAATGAGCATTATTAAAGACTGGGCAGTTAAAAATGCTATTGGACCTGATGCAAACCCTTTTTTTACAAAAAGTAAACTGTTTTATTCACAAATATGTCAGGTGCCACTGTGCTTGATGCATTCTGATGCAATGTATTAGATGTAAACTCTGTGTAAACCCTGAAATTTTGTTTTATAATGTTGTGGAGCTTGTTGTTCATTTTCTTCCGATTTAGTTTCAAATATGGCTGAATTGGAGGGGCTGCATGATGTTAGCCAATCAGAACAGAGAGTGTTTACAGTGAAGTCTTAAAGGACCAGAGACAGAGAGCTTAAACCTGAGCGTTTCAGACAGAGTGCCAGAGACAGGGTGGAACATTATTATACATTACTAAATTATGACTATTTTGGTGCAATAAAAACTTAACTAACATTATAAGTGGACCTCATGGAAGATAATACAATTATTAAAAAAAACACGTTATTAACTAAACAGGAGTACGCAGAGAACTGATCAGTGGCAGGGTGAGTTGCCCTTCATTTTATTCTTAAAAAATCATGGCATTTGCACACATGCCAGGACCTTTACACCAGATAAACTAATTAACAGACAAAGTGAGCAATGCCAGAAATCTGTGGACAGTTATTCTGTGTATTTATGACAGTTGTTCATAGGTTGCTCAGTCCAAGTTGCTCCAGAGGCATATTGTTCCTGAAATATGTGTGCTGTAAATCACTTTGAATAGACAGCATCTGCTAAATGACATGCAGCCAAGTGTGGGGGTACATGTGGACGTGCGCGAGTGTGTGAGCATGTTGATAGATGGTGTGTGGCCGTACCTTCCCTGACTATCTCTATTTCTGGCCAATCAAATCACTGCAAATTAGAGTGTGAAATTGCCAATGTGTGTTACCATGACATCCAGCAATAAGACTCATGCTGGTGTCCTCATATGAAATGTCTAAATCTCCCCCTCACGTTTTTATGTTCTCTGTCGATTTCCCATGTCCTCTCATGGCTGTTTTTCCCCTGCATTTCTGTCTCCAGGAAATGAGTAGAGAGCTCAGGTTAGGTGGAAAACTTTTACCCTGTAAAACAGATTTTCACACACAAACACAAATAGCCTCTTTCATTATGATAACAGTAGTTATGTTCAGAATGGAAAACTAGTGTAGCTTTTGCAGAATCTATAGCTAATAATTTAATCAATCATTTACAAAAGTCAATAAATATTTGGTGACACTGAATTTATTTTTAAACAAATTTCATCAGCACTGGTTGGGGCATCTTAACTTTTATTCCACCAGAGATATTCAGCAAATAATGAAAAGTGTGCCAACTAGCCCTGGTCTCCCCTACTGTAAAGTGGCATTGCGGCGATCAGGTGACCGAAAATCAATTGTTTAATGAGAGCTGGAGATATGCGGCAACAGAGACGGTTGACAATGCGACGAAGTTAAACAGAGTTTGCAAATGTGCAGTGAGTGCAGTGAAGCTTTCAACTGCTGTTTGTGTTAATGCCCCATAAATCAGTGTAGATGGAAAGCATGTGCTCAATAATATGTAACTAACATGTATTTACCACAAACAAATAGTTCAACAGTCATTACATTAAAACAAAACCTGGCTGATAAAAAACAGATCCTGTTAAGTTTGTGCAGACATTCAGACCAGAATGTTCTGGTCAAATATTACAATTTCTGGCTTATACATTGTGTGGGTTAGTAGCAAATAATAAAAAAAATACAGAAAATGCCATTCAGAGTGCGTGAGAGTGTTGGATGCACTTTATTTAGGTGCTAAACAAAAGAGTGTCACCGTTCAGTCCTTTACGAGAGTTGAGCAAACATCCACATTAAAAATATAAAATCAATAACAACTCAGAGCTCTCTATCAAACACATACACTCAAATAGACATACATCCACTCATATGCATATCATCATTCTGTTCCTCGCTGAGGTCTAAACTCAACCTCAGTCAGGACGAGGGTACCAAGAAAAACTGGCAACCTCTTTCCAAATGTATTTAAAGTCCACCAATATTCATCAGCATCAATGACCCATACAATCATGGCAGAATATTGAAAATAATGAGTGTAGAAAGGGGGCTGAGATGTTGAAGAGATGTATGAGAAAGGTAAAGATAGCGAGAGAGAAAGTTTCCTAACGTCATTGTTTTCCAAAGTATGCGATAATGGAGGGTGTTTTCTAAATGAAGAACACCCTTCTACTAAGGATGAAAGGTGTAAACATAGCTAAATGAATGTTTTTCAAACAAAAGCTTAGAGTGGAGTGGTAAGGGGGTACAAAATTCTTTCACCCCATAACCTGTCCATTTAGTGATAGGGACTTAGTGGGTTGTTCACACCTAACACGTTTTTGCCCTTGCTTTTTCAGATGCCATGTCAAGTTTAAAAGATCTTTAACTTAAAAATGCATTGTTGAATTTGTTACGCTCCATCTTGCTTTTTTAGCCCAAGAACACGTTTGGTCTGAAGAGCCGTAAGCGGCATTCAACTAAGAAAGTCTGAATTTGTAACTTTCCATTTGGTAAAGTGCAACAGCAATTAGAACCAATTTGGAAACTGCAAGACGCAAAAATTGGCGGCACCCATGGTGATGTACGCAATTAATGATAAACATTCCACATTTAAGAAAATAAAATGCAGCACTTTTTAATTAATCATTGTGCATTCTGGAACAGCCTTATGCATGCTGCCATAGACAAAAGGAACGCAACATTAAGTAATTATTCTGCCTGCTTTGGTGTTCAGCTAGGCAGCTCACTAGAGAAACATGATTTTGAGGGTTCTTTAATGAATTGTTGATTAAAATCTGATCGTTATAGGGGAAGTGTATAATTTCTGAGCCACTAGTCACCAAAAACAATGACCGTTTTCAATCAGCTTTACCGAACACTACCCCCATCTGCCATTGGTCAAAGAAAAAGTCCCGCCCCAAACTTTACACCATTGCTTGAGTCAATGTTTTGATAGTGCCACAGTGCTTACATGTTTTAGGGGAATAAACCTACAAACGGCTTACTTGTAATTGTCCACAGAAAGGTGGGATAGGAGAAAGTATTTGAATATTGAAAAAATGAATTCATATGGCTAAGAACCCTTTTCTTCTCTCTGTCTCTGACCTGGTGACAAATTCAGATAAAATCATCAAGACTTAAAAACTCAAAACTTATAAGCCCATACATCTCCACTGTAGGATCCTGCTCAAACGGGAAATGTGAGACCTAAGGCAAGTGCTCTTCCTGTGGTTGAGTCTGCCCAAATCTGAAGTGACAAAAGATGTTGTCAGTCTGTAGAATGATGAAAACCACAGACACAAGAAGGTCTATGAAAGTTATTGAAATGTGAGTTATTGTATAGTGCAGGAGGAGCAGCATGGGTCATCTTTATCCGGCTGTGCTGCATAGTCCATCTGCCGTACGATCTCAGCAAAGAGTTCGTCCACCATTGTCTTGCTCTTGGCCGAGGTTTCAATGAACGGACAGCCCCACTCCTCGGCCAGCGCCTGTCCCTCTCTCACAGACACCTCCCGCTCACTCTCTAGATCCACCTTATTCCCCACCAGGATCACAGGAACCTTCTCATATCTGGAAAACACACACAGTTTGTCATAGACCCCTAAAATATGTAAAACCTCTATACACAAATATAGACTGATTAAATAACAATTGCAATACATCTAACTTCCATTATGTGAGATATTTTTGAGTGAAAGTGGTAAACGGCATGGCTTGATTTTATCCATCAGGATTTGATTGGATCATGGATGTCAGACAATGTTTTAGGTTGTCTTGTTATGTGTTGTTCTGGACGTAGTTTCCCAATTCATATTTTCCTTAAATCCTTCTTAAAAGAATTGTAAGCCATAAACCAAATCAACCGGCTCCGAGGTGAATCATAACATTACAAACTTTGATTTTTGCTTTAAATCATTTGAAGCATCACCCCAAAACGTAATTTACTCACTCTCATGCCATCCTAGATTATTGTAGGAATCATAAAAGTACTCCAGATGACTCCAGTGGTTTAATCAATGTCTTCAGAAGTGATCCAATCAGTTTTGGTTGAGAACAGACCAAAATATATCTCCTTTTTCACTGTACATCTTGCCATTACAGTCTCTAGGCATGATCATGATTTCAAGCTCCATTACACTTCCTAGTGTTTGAGGCATGCGCAGCACTAGATGGCGCTATAGGAAGTGTAATCAACTTGAAACAGAGATGGGCCGCTTCTGTTAAAATGAATGGGAGAAATTGGAATGCTTAACCAAGCAGCTCTGATCCCCTAACGGTCATCAGACCATATACAGACATCACCTGTCAACGTGCATGCGCATCAGTTATACAAGTCAGTAAAATTTTGTTTTTAGCGTAATATGAGGTAAAGAATTGCTATTTATGATACCAGTTTTATCAGAATTTACTGCTGGTTTGAAATATGTTCTTTGATTGTAATCTTTACAAACCTTTTTAAGATTTTGGACTTTCCCCATTCAAGTAGATAGGAGCATGCACTGGCATGACTGGAAATAGCCTCCAGAGAGCATTCCAAAGATGGCCGACAGTGGACTGACTTGCTAGAAAGACTTTGGCTGATCACAATCGCCAAGGAGACTGCTGTCAAGATTTATAGTGAAAATGGAGTTACATTTTTGTCTGCCATTTTACCCAAAACTGATCGGATCTTTTCAGAAGACATATATTTAACTGATGGAATCTTATGGGTTACTTTTGCGCTGCCTTTATGTGATATTTGGACACTGAGAGTTCTGGTCACCAATCACTTACATTGTGTGGTCCTACACAGCTGAAATATTCTATATATTTGAGTTTTAGATTTAAGAATCAATATCAAGATCGTTGATCAATATTTTCAGTCCTAATTGCAAATAATCAATCTATCTATGGAAAAAACGATTGATTTTAAGCATAGATCTATCATTTTTATTTTATTGCAAAATATTCTGATATATGCAAATATATAAGTATAATACATACAGTAGTTTGAGAGTCTAGGAAGACCTAGGCATCTGAGACCGTCAATCCACGCATCTTATCACATGGCTTTTTGAGCACGTTACCGCGGATCCTCCATGTGGAGGCTTCACACTATTCTCCACGGCATCCACGCACAACTCACCACGCGCCCCACCGAGAGCGAGAACCACTTTATAGTTACCCCATGTGACTCTACCCTCCCTAGCAACCGGGCCAATTTGGTTGCTTAGGAGACCTGACTGGAGTCACTCAGCACGCCCTGGATTGAAACTTTGACTCCAGGGGTGATAGTCAGCATTAATACTCGCTGAGATACCCAGACCCCCCTCAGTATAAACATCCTTTGTGTTGTGTCATCATTTCAATACTCCCAGTGCATTACATTTGTTCAGTATTCCTCAAGGAAACAGAAGAATGTCCCACACCAATAACCACTAAGCAGTGATTAAGAAGCCAAAGGGGGATGAGGAGCGTGGAGTTACTGTAGCCACACCCCTTACAAACACACCCTGTTATCAAAAAAACACAAATGATTTCACAGTTTAAAGTACTTTCAGAATTATAGTGTAACGTCCCTTTATTCACAAAGTCTCTGAGAAAAACAAAATAAAAAAATCTAACAACATTTTCACAAGAAAAAGTGATTTGATGCCATTATGATGCTAGGGAGAAGCGGGTGGTTTCAAGGCTGTTCTGTGTGGTGGATTTCTAGTCCAAGTCTCTATCATATCCTTCACTGTAAATCTAAGGGGTTTATTTTTGCCTATTTTATCATCTGCCATTCAAAACATTTTAAGAGTGAAAAAGATCAATATTTAAGTACTTTTTGAATATAAATTGGTCAGCAGCAGTATATGCATGTGACGTAATCGCGAGAAAGCTGAGTTCATGTGCTCTCTTGTGTGATGTTTTCACGTTGCCATGTAACAGACAAAATCTCACGTTCTCCTCTCGGTTGAGACATCCAGGATGACCACACATCATTGAGAGTAAACAAACAGACACAAAGGCAGATCAAACCAAAACCATCGAAGCTTCTGTACAATGTTCCTCCTTCTCACTTGTAAACAGCGCAGCTCTTCCAGCAGTAACACACATGCATCAGTTCCTTCGTGTCTCACATGCCAACGTAAGCAATCA
This sequence comes from Xyrauchen texanus, assembly GCF_025860055.1. Classification (NCBI taxonomy): domain Eukaryota; kingdom Metazoa; phylum Chordata; class Actinopteri; order Cypriniformes; family Catostomidae; genus Xyrauchen; species Xyrauchen texanus. The sequence continues at coordinate 464,714 of NC_068293.1, forward strand.
TTTAGAGTTAAAAAGGACTTAAATATTAATCTTTTTCACAACAAATGTTTTCTTTTCACTTTAGAAAACATTCATTTAACCAGTGGAGTTGTAAGGTTGATATTTATGCTGACTTTATGTGTTTATGTGTTTTTCGGCGTGTCAAATGTCTGATCACCATCAACTTGTATTGTATGGACCTACTGAGCTGAGAAACTCTTCTAGAAATCTTAATTTGAGTTGTGCAGAAGAAAGAAATTTATACACACAATTGGTGGCAGTAAAACACAGAAGGCTGTTTTGACCACAGACATTATACTCTGAAGTAACTCAAGGAAGAAATCCTAAACCAGCAGTGACGATAAACATCTTTCCTCATATGGGTCCTCATATGGGTTCTCTTAACATGTCAATTATATTTCTGCATCTCTGCCTTGCATCATCTTACCTGATCTTACATGAATTCTCTTCATCTTGCTTCATTTTTCCTTTGCATCCACTTCTCATCTTACGTGAATTCTGTTTAGAACAACAATATTGCAGTATTTCTTCCTTTTGTATCATTTTTTAATAAACAACTTTATGGAGCTTGTGTGGCTTTTCTTCAAATATATCAATACTTTCACTGTGACTTTATTCTTTAGTGCACTATAAACTCACATACTTTGTATCAAAGTGCCTTTGTATACCAAAAACGTGGTGGTTTCTCAGAATTATGTAATCATTATTGCTGTATGGTCCAACAAAAGTTTTAAAATATCAAATTATGGGTCAGACTAAAAATTTAGTTTGTTAGAAATAGTTTTTTATTGCTTACATTATACAGTATTGGAGCATTTAGACGCCGTCACGTTAATTTGTATCTGCAAAGTTAAAACAAGCTTTTGGTGGGAATGCCATTTATCTGCAATTCAATATTGTGTCCCCTGTTAAAGGGCTTTTAAGGGGTTTGTTCAAATCCATAAAGTATGAACAATAAAAATAATGCAAGCAACATCAATAAAATTAGTTTAATTTAAACTATAGTTCCCCTTCTGTCACTCACTTGACATTGTGTCAAATTAAGTGACACAAGGGGTCTTCCTTGGGAGAATCGCGTACCTCTGAACTTAAGAAAAGGCCAATAAGAAATTGGCAGACAGAATTTGCATGTTCCGCCCCCGGACATACGGTTATAAAGGGAAGCGGGCGTGCGTCTGTCAGTCATATTTTTCTTCGGAGCCGAGCGGTTGTGCAGCAGCAAAGCTGAGTTCACCACTGTTCCACTCACATCTACTGGCAAGAAGCACTGCTGTTGGATCTTACGGCACATTTCCAGCTGGTATTCTCTCTCTCTGCACGCTCTGCAGTCCATGCCCTTGGGCACTTTGACAGAGCTTTCACTGCCTAAAAGAGAGTTTTCCCCTCCTAAAGAGTTTGTTTCTCTAAAAGAGTTTGAGTTTTCACTCGTAAAAGTGCAATACACAGCAGGAATTGAACGTCCTTTTCAGGACACGTCTTTTTAAGAATGTCTTTCCGCCTCGCATGCCTGGGCTACGATCACACACAGGCAGCGTTTTATGAATGGATTATGTTCTCAGAGCGAGAACATAACCATGGAAACGTTGCGGTCAAGGCTTTCTTTCCTCACGAGAGAAAGCCACTTCAGCCACCCCACGTTGCTCCTTCCCACGGGATTGAGGACGACCTGGCTGGCGATTAAGGTGATTTGGGGATGACGATGTGCTCGGTTTCACCGAGTAAATCCCCATGAACCACCCATTCCCCCGGCACGATCGCTTGCTTCCGTCCGAGCTCGGATCGCTTGCTCCGTCCCCGAGCACCGCTGCATCGGGGACCGTCACAGCAGCGTCTGATGCTGATGACTCGTCTGGGCTGCCGACTCGTCTGGGCTGCCAACTTCGGGTCTGCTCACCCAGTCTGATGCTGACGCGCGGATGTCCGCTATGCTTTCCCGGGCCGCTGTGAGCGCAAGACTGGACTGGAAACTTCCGGCCCCCCCCACGGCTACTCGATTGATTCCTCGGGTCGGGGTGCCGCTCATAGCCACATTGACAAGGCACGTTTTCTCAACTCCCCCATCTCCCAGCTTGGCCTCTTCAGCGACATCATTGATGACTTCGCACAGCAGTTTTCAGTGGTGAAATAGCAGACAGAGGCGATCTACCACATCATGCCGTGGCGTCGCCAAACCAGCGCGCGCCACGCCTGCCCGCCATGGGCATCCCCCTGCGGCTAAACAACAGGCAGCTCAACCCAGGCCCAGCTCTCAGCCCCAGTGTTGAGCACCTCGCAGGTGGCGCACGCCCCCCGTCTTTAGGACCCCTTCCAGGACCAGGAAAGCTCCCAAGCGCTCCTGAGACAGGTGACCCAGGCAGTCAGAAGTTTGCTCCGGAGCTGGTACCAAGACCACTCCGTCCCACGGTGGAGAGCCAGCAGGAGAATCCTTTTTTCATTTGCTGCACCGCCTTCGGACTGCGGTACCCACATTCTCAATTAGAGAGTGATTTCCTCACCCTGGGTCTCCCAGCCAGTGCGTGCCATTCTCACGGCACCCCAGCTCCAAAACTCTAACGTCCTGGCTCCCCGGATGCAGCTTCCTCGCCTCCGGACCCACGACTGCTCAGCCCAGCACTGATGAGTTCCGAAGATGCCTTTCCTGGACCTCTTCCTCAGTCTCTAACCCGCCCATTGCTGGGTGCGCAAAGCAAGGTAAGTGCTTCAGTCTTTTCTCAGCACCCAAGCCTCGGGATGCTCTTCTGCCTCCCGATGCGCTAGAGTGTGATAGAGCACATCCCTCCAGCCGAGATGAAGAAGGGTTCCTACAGCCATAACTTCATCGTACCCAAAAAAGGTGGCGGGTTGCGACCAATCTTGGACTTGCGAGTTCTCAACCGGGCCTTACACAAACTCCTGTTAAAAATGCTCATGCAGAAACAGATTCCAACCTGCTTTAGACAGCTAGATTGGTTTGCGGTGGACTTGAAGGACGCGTACTTCCACGGCTCCATCTTGCCTCGACACGACCCTTCCTACGGTTCGCATTCGACGGCCAGGCATATCAGTACAAGGTCCTCTCCTTCGGCCTGTCCCTGTCCCCTCGCATCTTTACCAAGGTCGCAGAGGCAGCCCTTGCGCCGTTATGGGAAGTGGGCATCCGCATACTCAATTACCTCGACGACTGGATCATCCTGGCTCACTCTTGAGAGTTACTATGCGCTCATAGGGACCAGGTGCTCAGGCACCTCAATCGTCTAGGGCTTCAGGTCAACTGGGAAAAGAGCAAGCTCGCCCCGGTTCAGAGCATTTCTTTTCTCGGAATAGAGTTAGACTCAGTCTCAATGACAGTGCGCCTCACCAATGAGTGCCCACAGTCAGTGCTCAGGTGCCTCATTCTCTTCAAACCCGGCAGAGCGGTTCCTCTAAAACAATTCCAAAGGCTGGGGCATATGGCATTCTCAGCAGCTGTCGCACCGCTCGGATTGATGCATATGAGACTGCTTCAGCACTGGCTACAGACTTGAGTCCCGAGATGTACATGGCGCCGCGGCACATACCGTGTGATAATCACCCCCTCCTGCTGTCAGATTTCAACCCTTGGACAGACCTCTGTTTTCTGCGGACCGGTGTCCCCCTGCAGCAGGTGTCCAGACGTGTCGTGTACACCACAGATGCCTCTCAACAGGGTTGGGGCACCATGTGCAATGGGCACGATACTGATAGCTCCTGGACAGGGCCCCTGCACATCAACTGCCTAGAGTTGCTGGCTGTATTCCTTGCCCTGCGGAGGTTTTCTCGTGCTGATACAGGGCAAGCACGTCTTGATCCGTTCAGACAGCATTGCAACGGTAGCGTACATAAATCGCCAAGGCGGCGTGTGCGCTCGTCATATGTCACAACTCGCCTGCCATCTCCTCCTTTGCAGTCAGCAGCGACTCAGGTCGCTACGCGCCACTCATAAACCTGGCAACCGCAACACGATGGCGGACACGTGATTAGGGACCGATTCGGCATCGCACAGGTAGATCTCTTTGCCTCCCATGACAACTCCCACTGCCCGCTCTGATACTCCCTGACAGAAGCCCCTCTCGGGACAGACACGTTGGCACACAGCTGGCCCCGGGAGCTGCACAAGTACACATTTCCCCCCGTGAGCCTTCTTGCAGTGGTGTTGTGAAAGATCAGGGAGGACAAGGAATAGGTCACTTTGGTGGCTCCTTATTGGCCCACCCGGATCTGGTTCTCGGATCTTACACTCCTCACGAAAGCACCTCAATGGAAAATACCCCTGAGGAAGGACCTTCTTTCTCAGGGACGGGGCACCCTCTGGCACCCGTGCCCAGACCTCTGGAACCACCTGCACTAGGCAACTTTACGCCCTGAAGTGGTGCTTGTTCATGAATTGGTGTTCTTCCCAGACTGAAGACCCGCAGAGATACGCAGTTTGGTCAGTGCTTTCATTCCTGCAGGAGAGGCTGGAGGGGAGGCTGTACCCCTCTACCTTGAAGATATATGTAACTGCTATCATGGCCCACCACGACACAGTAGATGGCAAGTCCTTGGGTAAGCATGAATTGATTATCAGGTTCCTTAGAGGCACCTGGAGACTGAACTCTCCCCGGCCAAGCCTGTTCCCCTCCTGGTATCGCTCAGTGGTCCTCTCGGGCCTTCAGAGACTCCCCCTTCGAGCCGCTTGACTCAGTTGAGCTCAAGGCCCTCTCCCTGAAGACGGTCCTCCTGATAGCATTAGCCTCCATCAAGAGGGTTGGGAACATGCAAGTGTTCTCTGTCAGAGACACCTGCCTGGAGTTTGGTCCGGCACATACTCACGTTATCCTGTGGCCGTGACAGGGCTATGTGCCCAAGGTTCCTACGACCCCCTTCAGGGACCAGGTCGTGAACCTGCAAGCAAGCTGCCCCGGGAGGAGGCAGACCCAGCCTTCTAATTGCTGTGTCCGGTACGTGCCTTGCATATCTATTTGGACCGCACGCAGAGCTCTAGATGTTCTGAGCAGCTCTTTGTCTGCTTCAGCGGATGGCGGAAAGGGAATGCCCCCTTGCGGGTTCGAGCACACTCGACGAGAAGTGTGGCATCCTCGTGGGCACTGGCCAACGGCACCTCCCTAGCAGACATCTGCAGAGAAGCAGGCTGGGAAACACCCAATACCTTTACAAGATTTTACAGTCTCAGGGTTGAGTTGGTCTCGTCCCGTGTTTTGTCATGTCCGAGCCGGTAGAACTTTGTAATGCGGAACAGCCGACCGGCCACTAAGCGTCGCTTCCTAGATGTTCTCAACATCCAGGATGTCCTGGATAACAAGAGCCATTATGCATGGCGGCAAAAGCGTTCCAAGACAAACACTTGCTACCCACAGTAGGTTCCATCATGCTGTGTGGCTGTGTGGCCAGTGCCGGTACTGGAATCTTGTTAAAGTTGAGGGTCGCATGGATTCCACTCAATATCAGGAGATACTTGAGAATAATGTAGAGGAATCAGTCACAAAGTTGAAGTTACGCCGGGGCTGAATATTTCAACAAGACCCAAAACGACCCAAAACACTGCTCAAAATCTACTCTGGTATTTATGCAGAGGAACAAGTACAATGTTCTGGAATGGCCATCCCATTCCCCAGACCTGAATATCATTGAAAATCTGTGGGGTGATTTGAAGCGGGCATCAAACCTAACTGAACTGGAGATGTTTTGCAAGGAGGAATGGTCCAAAGTACCTTCATCCAGAATCCAGACACTCATTACAGGATATAGGAAGCGTCTAGAGGCTGTTATTTCTGCTAAAGGAGGCTCAACTAAATATTGATGTGATATTTCTGATGGGGTACCCAATTTTATGCACCTGTCTAATTTCGTTTTGATGCATATTGTACATTTTTGGTTCATCCAATAAACCTCATTTCACTACCGAAGTATTACTGTGTCCTTCAGTTATTTGATAGATCAAAATGAAATTGCTGATCCAAACACCCAATTATTTATAAATGAAAATCATGGAAATTGTCAGGGGTGCCTAATCTTTTGCATATGCCTGTATATGTTAGGAGTTTCACAAAAAATTATTTACAATAATATTTTTTTAACTCACAAACACAACAGCATTCAGCATTCATTTGTGAATTGTGCACATTTATTTGTGGATCGCGTCCTGTGGATTTGTGGATGGCAGCTCACGTGTGAATTCTGAAACATTAGGTGTGTTTGAATTGAACTGCATCTCAATTTGCCGGTTGCAGTCGTGAGAGTTTAAAAGAGAGCCGTCGGACACTTAAGCTTCTCATCGTCTGCTGAAACTACACCAGTCACGGAAGATCGTGTGATATTTGCTTTATTTATTGCAGACGAAGTGGAATTCAGATAGACAGAAACATTGTTCATTTGAAAAGATTTTGTGCTGCTTAATACAGTGCCTGTTGTTTGTGTAAGAAGTCCATATAGCTTGTTTGCACATCACGTCACTGCATTGCTGTGGCACGAAATGCAGATGGAGGAAGGGAAGAAAGTGATTTTCTACATAGGAAGCACTATCACAAACTCAAAATGCCCATGTTTTGCGTAGTTTTTCGTTGCTCAAATCGATCAAACCAAGAAACCACAAGGAGCTTTTATCTGTAACAAAACTTGAAAACCTGCATCTGCGGTCGGGAGGAGACGAGTCGGATAATGCTTGTGTATGCAGTGATCACTTTGTACCAGTACTTTGTAAAGTAAAATGTAAGTTTTTTTCTTTTCTTTGTTTGAGTTTGTACCCCTGTAACTGAACAAAAATACATAACATTAGCAAAGCTAACCATATTTGCAGGCGAACGTAAATAACTTGCCATGCAATTGCAATGAGCTGCAATGACTTCTCCACCTTGTTTAGCGATGATCCAGGTCTTTGAGTGTGGTTAACCTAATAATGTAAAGTAAACAACCGTAACGCTAATATCGAGAGGCGCAGCAGTGTTTAATGTTTGTTGCTAGGTTAATCCACAGGACAAAAAAAAATGACACTCACCCGGGCAAAAACCAAATTAGTCATTGTGGAGCACTTTGGTACAGAGGTCGTTGACCCAACCACTATCAAAAAAGTTGTATGTTCCATACATTTGTATGCTTTCATTCTGGAGTAGAAGTCAAGTCAAGTCAATTTTATTTGTATAGCGCCTTTCACAACACACATCGTTTCAAAGCAGCTTTACAGAATATCAGCATTAACAGACGATAAAACTGTAATGTCTATAAAGTCGATTAATCATTGTGTAATTTAGATAAAATACGATTTTTAATAGTGTTTAAAAATAATTAAATGATAATTGTATTAATAACCCCAGTGAGCAAGCTGAAAGCGACTGTGGCAAGGAACACAAAACTCCATAAGATGTGGATTAATGGAGAAAAATAACCTTTGGAGAAACCAGACTCACTGTGGAGGCCAGTTCCCCTCTGGCTAACATTATGAATGTAATGTAAATATTAATTATGTATAGGTAAAATCATGGTTTAAAATTATTAAACTAAGTGTTAAGGGTCAGTGATTAAACATCGATTGTGTTTGAACTGTAAGATTAATGACCAAAGTCTTTGAAGTCCATCTTGATTAATTGCAGAAGTTCACATAGATGCAATTGTCCTTGTTAATTGGCTGATGAAGGCTTTTGTTGGCAATAGTTAGTCTATGCATTCCATTTCAAGATCGTAGTCCATCAATAGACCGAGGTGATGCAGGTTGGAGTTGGCATCATTTCATCCTCTGAAGTCCGTCATAATAGATTGAAGTGATGTTTGGCTGGCACCGGCTGCATTTAGTCATCATCATTCAGCAACATGAAGCAGTGGAGTCCAACACGAAGCAGGAATGGTGCTGGATCCAGCCGGTTCTGGTGACCTCAGGATAGGAGTCCCGAGGTTGAGACAGGGAAACAAATAAAAAGATGTAAGCGTAGATGCCATTTAATTTATTGCAGAGTTAGAGATCATGCTCAATGTTTCTTGTTTCAGGTTCCGGCAGACCCAACTAAAGCAGCCTAATTGTGGGTTGGAGGATAAATTAGGTGTATGCTTGGCTAAATAGATGAGTCTTTAGTCTAGACTTAAACTAAGGGAGTGTGTCTGCAACTCGAACAGTGTTTGGGAGACTATTCCATAGTTTAGGAGCCAAATATGAAAAGGATCTTCCTCCTTTAGTGGATTTTGATATTCTAGGAACTATTAATAGGCCAGAATTTTGCGTTCTTAATGAACGTGTTGGAATATAGCGTGGTAGAAGATCACTTAAGTACTGCGGAGCTAGACCATTCAAAGCTTTGTACGTAGTTAACAGAATTTTAAAATCAATACAGAATTTAACAGCTAATATGGATGGCTGGAGGACAAGGTGGTTGCTTATATCTACCGCCTCGACGGCAGGCAAGTATTTAAATTCAGGTGAAAATCGCTCCTCTTCATAACATAAGGATCACGTCCAACATATGTTGTGAATTTCTGTTTATACCTTTCTCTTGTAATATCGTCTAAACTAGTACAGTATGGACTTTCCTCCATCTCGTCCATTCTGCTTTTCACTTCCTGCCCTCCATCTAAATTTCACGCATCATCAGAATCACGTGACTGCAAACAAGCTATAAGAGCCTGTATTATTTGAATATCAATAAAGGAGTCAGTATTTTTAATAATTTTTTATTTTATATGAAACATCTTGGTTACTGTTGTAACCTCCATTCCCTGATGGAGGGAACGAGAAGTTGTGTCGATGAAACTAGGGGTCACTCTTGGGAGCCCCAAACACCTCTGATCTTTGAGAAAAGGCCAATGGGAAGTGGCGAGTGGAACTTGCATGCCACTCCGCCGGACATACGGGTATAAAAGGAGCTGGCTCGCAACCACTCATTCAGGTTTTGCGCTGAGGAGCCAAGACAGAGTCCCAGCCATTTCAACGGGTAGCCCAGCATTGTGGCAAGAGGGACACAATGTCTCATTCCCTCCATCAGGGAACAGATGTTACGACAGTATCCAAGACGTTCCCTATCTGTCAATCACTCGACGTTGTGTTGATGTAGTGACACTAGGGGTCCCTATTCGGAATTCCACAACTAGCTGAACTGTGTTATGTGGATTGGCGGTGCAGTTGTGAGCAAGCCACTGCGTGCCTCATAGCAAGCGCACCCGACCCCCACATAACCTCCCCCAACTCCCCACGAGTGTCGTAAAGTCCCCCGCACCCCGGGACAAGATGAATGGTTATAGTGGAGACAGTCCGTGCCAGCTGTGGCCTCTTCTCTTATTTTTTGGAAATGGAAAATCATTCATGGGGGGGGGGTGTTGGGGAGTCAAAGGGAAAGACACCATTGAAACCACACCCTGCCCGAAGGGGAGGTAGCATGTGTAAATTTACATTTACATTTACATTTATTCTTTTGGCAGACGCTTTTATCCAAAGCGACTTACAAAAGAGGAGGAACATCAGCGAATCATCTTAGGGAGACAGTGGTACAAAAAGTGGCATATTACAAAGTTTCACTATCATCATAATAGTATACAAAACAGATTTAAGTGTAACAAGAAATGTAAATATATATATATATTTTTTTTTTTTTTAGTGACCGGTTAAGTGCTTTTGGAAAAGATGTGTTTTTAGCCGTTTTTTGAAGATAGAGAGTGAGTTAGCTTCCCGGATTGAGTTGGGAAGGTCATTCCACCACCGTGGTATGATGAAACTGAAAGTCCGGGAAAGTGTTTTGGTACCTCTTTGTTTTGGTACGACAAGGCGACGTTCCTTAGCCGACCGCAGGCTTCTGGTGGGAACGTAGCTCTGCATAAATGTTTTTAGGTATGCTGGAGCAGACCCAGTGACTGTTTTATATGCCAGCATTAGGGCCTTGAATTTAATACGTGCATGAACCGGCAGCCAGTGGAGAGAGACAAAGAGTGGTGTAACATGTGCTCTCTTAGTTTCATTAAAGACCAGACGTGTGGCTGCATTTTGGATCATTTGGAGAGGTCTAATAGCACATGCAGGAAGGCCTGCAATGAGAGTGTTACAGTAGTCCAGTCTAGTTATGACAAGGGCCTGAACGAGCAGTTGTGTGGCCTGTACAGAGAGGAAGGGTCTTATCTTCCTGATATTGTAGAGTGTAAATCTACAAGATCTTGCAGTTTTTGAAAAGGAGTCTGTGAAATTTAGCTCATCATCAATGGTTACCCCTAGATTTCTGACCGTTTTGGAAGGCGAAACTGTAGTTGGACCCAGCTGCACAGTGATGTTGTGTTCAATAGCTGGGTTGGCTGGAAAGACAAGGAGTTCGGTCTTGGCAGGGTTGAGCTGAAGGTGGTGTTCCTTCATCCAGGCTGAGATGTCTGCCAGACAGGTAGCGATTCGAGCGGGCACTGTGGTGTCGTTGGGCTGGAAAGTCAAGTAGAGTTGCGTGTCATCAGCGTAGCAGTGGTAAGAGAAACCATGTGACTGGATGATGGGTCCCAGTGATGTTGTGTATATGGAGAAGAGAAGTGGCCCAAGCACTGATCCCTGAGGTACCCCAGTAAGTAACTGGTGTGGCTTGGATACTTCCCCTCTCCATGCTACCTCAAAGGACCTTTCTGAGAGATAAGAGTTGAACCAGTCAAGCACAGTTCCAGTGATGCCCAGTTTAGAGAGGGTGGAGAGAAGGATCTGATGGTTGACTGTGTCAAAGGCAGCAGAAAGGTCCAGCAGAATCAGAGCGGATGATTTCGATTCAGCTTTCGCCTGTCTCAGCGACTCGATGACAGACAGCAGGGCAGTCTCAGTGGAGTGTCCACTTTTGAAGCCTGACTGATTGTCATCCAGCAGCTTGTTCTGTGAGAGATAGGCGGAGATCTGATTGAAAACTGCCCTTTCAAAATGTAATTGTGTAAATACGTCACTTGGACTTACCAACCTGCAGTATCCCATTTGGAGGAAGTCCCCGTGGTAGGTCCTACCCAAAGGGCACGGAGCTCTACAAACACGGCGAGCTCTGCCCAAGGAAGACACGGGTTTACCAATGGGGAAACCGTACCATGGAAAATACATCACAAGGGGTTACTCAAGGGCAACCAGCACATGTGGAGCACCTACCCCAGTACAGGGCATAATATCACACCTACTGGCCCGATTTTCTCTGCCTAATTTCCTTCTGAAGAAGGAAAGCCGCGACTGCATGTTGCCATGGCCATGTTCTTGCAATGAGAGCATGAGCCATGCACGAATGCTGTCTCAGTATGGGCACCGCCCATGCAGGTGTGACAGCGATCATGGCCGTCAGAGGCGGAGAGGATGCGACTGCAACCAGGAACTATACACAGATGGAGAGGCAGCTTTTAAAAGCTCTTGGGCATCTGCAGAGGCTACATAAGCCGGCTACTCTTGAATCGCTCTCGCGTTACTTTGATGGAATACATAGCGGTGACGCGGCGGTGGCACCAAATTTCTAACTGACATGCACTGCTTCAAGACCGATTGGTCTGCGAAGTGCTGCATGAAGTCGAATACACATATTTCTTGTGCGAGAGCTGTGGGCAATCCACAAATATCTCCACCCATCATCTACTCAAGCCAATCAGATAATGGCCACAATCGTAGCATGTCCTATCTTCAACCAATCATGCTTCGTTTTACTATCAGGATGGGACCAGAGTCACAGCTCTCATGAGCATGGAATCAAGCACGTACAGATAAGCTCCAAGGCCGCAAACTTTTAAAGGAATGGAAGTCATCAGAGGAATACTGTGACTTGAGGTTTGTATAATTTTCTCTCAGTTATAAACATGTGTAGTGTCTTGTTAAATGTCGACAGCTGAAAATTGCCCATTTATAGAGTGTCCTGATCATTAGCTTTATAGCTAACCTGGCAGACTGTATTAGTCTGCTATTTAAATTTTTTGTTTCTTGACTGAAACTCCTAGCTACATAATGGAAAATGTATCTATGTGTCGTCAAAACCTTTACTATTAATGTTACATGGCAGATCCAAACAAGCACACTACTAGACACTACAAAAGATCAGTAGTACAGATAGTGTCTTTATAAAAAACTAATCTTATTAGATGATCTTAGGAGCACAAACCATAAATGAATACCCTATATTACACAGTGTACAAGGTCTGCTATGCAAATTATTTTGTTTCATATTATGTTAATGTGTATATTTAAAAAAAATAATTAAAGTAATTTTTCAAAGAATTTCTATTTTTAGAATTTAGTATTATGGCAGACCAGTCCAATATTACTCACAAGAAAAAATGCATGTTTCACTTATTCAGGAAGTATATGGGTTGTGAGATACAAGAGGACATTTAATAATAATAATAATAAAAGAGTTGCGAGGATACTGGAGAACTGGTGCTCTCTGTTCCACATTACAAAAAGATGGAAACAGTTGTGGGACTTTTGTGCTACTGGTGGTAAGACATCACAAAGCTCTATGGCCCAATCTCGTTTGTGTAACATGTTCTTTTCTATACAGTAATGAACTTGTTTTTAATGTGCAACTGTTATTGATTCCAATCATTTGTGCAGAATGCTCTTACCCTGACTAGGAGTATCCGTCCCAGACAGCTGATACAACACCATGATGTGGCAATGAGGATGTTCATGTACAACAAACTCAAGCAAAATGCCAGCATTCCAGTAGTAATGTTTAATTCCAGTGTTTGTGTGTGTAAATACATGTAATAAAATTTCTTTTGTAGTTACACTGGCAGCCAAAAGTTTGGAATAATGTAAAGATTTTGTAGATTTTGTAGAAATTGGTACTTTCATTCAACAAAGTGGCATTCAGCTGATCACAAAGTATAGTCAAGACATTACTGATGTAAAAAAAACAGCACCATCACTATTTGAAAAAAGTAATTTCTTATCAAATCTAGACAGCAGACATCACTCCAACACCTTATCCTTGAGTAATCATGATAAACTGATCATTTGGTACTAGAAAATCACTTGCCATTATATCAAAGACAGCTGAAAACTATTTGGTTCATTAAGACTGGCATGTCTTAAGGTCAATATTAGGTCAAAATTAGCAAAAAGGCAAACAGCTCTCTCTAGAAACTCATCAATCAATCATTGATTTGAGGAATGAAGGATATACAATGAATCCAAAAAACTGAAGATTTCATACAAAGATGTACACTACATGTACACTACAGTCTTCAAAGACAAAGAACAACTGACTGTAACAAGGACAGAAAGAGATGTGGAAGACCAGATGTACAACTAAACAAGAGAATATGTACATCAGAGACTTTAGTTTGAGAAATAGATGCCTAACGTGTCCTCAGCTGACAGCTTCATTGAATTCTACCCGCTCAACACCAGTTTCATGTTCAACAGTAAAGAGAAGACTCGGGTTCAGGCCTTATGGGAAGAATTGCAAAGAAAAGGTCACTTTTGAAACAGAAAAACAAAAAGAAAAGGTTACAGAGGGCAACGAAACACACATTGAACAACATATAATTGGAAAAGAGTGTTATGGATCTTTTGTGGGATCAGCTAGACTGTACGGTGTTTCAGAAGTGCCCAACAAGACAGCCAGCATGACGTATCTGGAAGCTAGAATGCAAGGATCTGCAAAGCTGTCATTGCTGCACATGGAGGATTTTATGATGAGAACTCTTTGAAGTAGTTTAAGAAGTTCTGATTTTTTTAAATTGTAATAGTAATTTTTCACGTTATTAATGTCCTGACGATACATTGTGATCAGCTGAATGCCAATTGAAAAGTACCAATTTCTTTCCATAAGCCTCACTTTTCTCCATTTTACAATATATTCTCATATTCCACAGAAGAAACTAAATAGTACACGTTTTAAAAAAAAATATTAGGGTGAGTAAAAGACAGAATTTGCATTTTTAAGTAAGTCAACCCAAAAACAATGATACGGTATATTTACATTTTGTATTGCACTTTAATTTCAAGACATGAAATTGTAACTTAAAATAAATCTGACATAACAGAAAAATAAACAATCTCATACTACACATTTTAAAAGGTGTCCTGTATTGGAGCTGGAACCACTGAGTTTTGGAGCAGGTGAGTCAAGTGCTCAAAGTTGATGGGCCGTAAACAGGGGAAACATCTGAAAAAGATGGCAATAACCAATGAGTCAATTATCACTGTCTAACTTGATGCTGTATTTTAGAAAGGGACCCATAATAATACCTCCTAAACATTCACACAAAAGTGCTCAAATGCTAAATTCTAATAAATATTGCCTTACAACTGCTTTTATTAAATACATTAACATAATAATTGTGAAACCAAATTAATGCCATAGCAGACCTTGTACACTGTGTAATATAGGGTATTCATTTATGGTTTGTGCTCCTAAGATCATCTAATAGGATTAATGTTTTATAAAGACACTATCTGTACTACTGATCTTTTGTAGTGTCTAGTAGTGTGCCTGTTTGGATCTGCCATGTAACATTAATAGTAAAGGTTTTGACGACACATTTCAGTCAAGAAACTTGTTTAAAATTAAAATAGCAAACTCATACATTCAGCCAGGTTAGCTATAAAGCTAATGATCAGGACACTCTATAAATGGGCATTTTTCAGCTGTCGACAGTTAACAAGGCACAATACATGCATGTAGCGATCCACAAATGTGCAGGAAGCAATCCACAAGTAAATGTGCATGATTCAAATGAATGCAGGAAAGAGTTGTGTTTCTGAGTTAAAAATATACTTGTAAATAATCTTTTTTTATTTGCAAATCTCATTTTATTTTTTTGTGAATTCACTTTATTTTTGTGAAACTCCTAATATATATTTGTAAATCTCATTCTTTTTATTTGTGAATTCATTTTATTTTTGTGAAACACATTTATTTGTGAATCTAATTCAATTTATTTTCTCTCATTCTATTTTTACTGAACAATTCAATCTCCATATCCCAGGCACCCCATTTTCATTTCTCTTTTATATCCTTTCTGTTATTTATAGTCAGTTTATCAAAAAATGAAAAGAAACATTATTTCTAATCATACATTGCGCGGATGAGGTAAAAAACAACCGTGCAACTTCTTTCTCGTTAATGTGCACTTCACTCATTCAACCATAAACATTGCTTGGGGAGTAGCCATTCTCTTAAAGAGACAGTACCAATTTAGGACACTTGTTATAAATATCAATGTAAACTCATTTGATTGTGTTGATGATTTGCTTTTGGCAAGCCCTAGTGAAGAAGCCTGCTTGCAGGACACAAAGGCTTTGCTACTCTTTGTAGCTGAAAATGGCCATAAGTGTACATGTTACAAATTGCAATTGGTAGGAACATCAGAACATTATCTGGGTCATATTATTTCTCACGATGTCCATCAAATTGATCCATCCCATATTCAGTAGTTTGTATGTTAATTTAATCTTGTGTTGAAGGAGTAAACGTATTTGGATTACTTCTTTGAAGTAAGACTGACTTTGAATCTAGAGAATATGTGGAGATGGGGTGTCAGGAGAGTTGCCACAAGAAGCATATCTATAAAGAGAGAGCGCTCACTGCATTCAAACAGGGAAAGCCCAGCAAGCAATGAAACTGGTATGTAGAATGTATCGACACGGGAGTCAGGTGGTGACGTGAGTGACGGTGACAGGTGGTAATGATAAATAGTTTATCTGATTAGTGATTGATGAGCTTGGGATTTTTTAATTCCTTTAATTAGCAGAGAAATTTGGGGGTTATTGATTGCTGGGGCTAACTTGCCGAAAATGTATTTGTGAAAGAAATGTACATCGCTCAGATAGCCTTTGATGGTATCTGGTTGAATGCCTTTGAATTGATTTAGGAAAGAAATAAAAGATGATAATATATTTATTAAATGTATAATAAGGAAAAATTTGGGAACTGCAGCTTATAGGTTTGGTGAAATTGTTTGAAGCTTTTCCAGGCTGTCCAGTAGGTTTGGAGAGTTTGGAGTCAAGTGATATGGTGAGAAGTTGTTTGAGGGGAAGCTCTATAGGAATCTCAGCTCCGAACAGGGAGGTATTGGGATAGGAGTCGAGTCTGCCTCTGGAGATAATGCTCTGAATTTCTGACAAAATCTTGGTCCAGAGATTATTGGACACTTGCAGCGGTTCCATGGCTGTGGCATTTGAGGGAATAGCTAGAGGCATAGCTGTATGGAGGGTGAAAGGAATGGGGTGGGCTGGTTGAGGCCCACTGAGGTGGAGTGGGGTTGGAGCCGGCTCTGAAGGCGGAGGCATCCTGACTCCTTGGGTGGCTCCAAAGGCAGGATAGAGTGAGGGGGAGGAGCTGGAAAAGGTCAACATTGGGCATTTGTCGTTAGCGGAGGCAGCCTCACGCTCGATTCTGCTCATAAAGCCCAAGGGTAAGACAGGGGAAGACAGCTGGGGAAGGCTGGTTGAGGAGAAGGATTTTGTCACGATTCACTGTTGTCTGGCCAGTGTTTCTCCCCTGTCATCTGTTCCCCATGGACTACACTTCCCATAATTCCCTGCTCTCATCACTGCCAGCTGTCTTTCATTGTCTTCACCCGTGTTTCATTAAGTCATTACCCACTTTGTATATAATGCTCTGTTGTTTGCTTGTTCTTGGTCAATTGTTGTATGAATTTAAATGTGAATGTATCTAGACCTACTGTGTTTTGCCCGTGCCCTTCGTGGATGGTTTTGCCTGTTTATGTTTTTGTTTCCCATCGTGGATGTTTTCTTTGTTCCCATGTCTCCCAGTTCTGTGTATTTGTTTATTTTTCATTAAACTCCTTTGCTGCACCTAGATCCAGCTCCTGAACTTTCTTCCCAGCATTACAGATTTAGAGCCTCTGAGGTTGGTGAAGCTCCGAGTGGTGGCGGCGACAGACTTCTGCATCAGGGTGCCCGGTGGTTGGAAGCGAAGTGAGCGGATGCTGGAATGAGAGAGAAAGGAGAGATGGTGGATTGCAAGACGCTTGGCCTGACACTGAAGCCGTGCTGGCTGAAGGCCTTTTACAGGATGGAAGTTTGGTGAGGGAGAAATGTCCTGTGCCAGAAACCCCAGGGGGCTGTGAGCGGTCGGGTGTTTACGAGCTGGAACGTCGCATCTGGAGGAACTGGTAGAAGGTAAGGATTCGCTATCTCCTCATTACCTAAACCGATAACAAAAAATAAAGTAATGTACTTTTTAGGTATGAGGAAATACCGTTGAACTTGGATACATGATTATGCTGAATTGTCACAACCGCTTTCTGATTTGGCACTTATGCATTTGTTACAAATGCATGATTAAGTTACATGGACACCAGAAGCCGATACAGCCATTGAAAGGCTCAAAATTGCTTTACTGATTCCACCCTGTTTAGCAAATCCTGACTATAGTAAACCTTTCAGTTGTATCTACACAAGAACAATGGGTTTTGTCTGCTGTGTTTACACAATCGCATGGTGAAAAATGGAAGCCTTTAGCTTACTTTTCTAAACGTTTAGATCCAGTTATTTTTGGCCACCCACCATGGTTCGTTCCCCAGCAGCCATCACACAGGCTGTATTAGCCTCCTCAGATTTGGTTGCCATGCATCTGTTGGAAGATTACAATGCCACATGATGTGCATAAAATTATTACTTCGGCATGCACTTTGCATTTGTTTAATGCTAGACTCTTAACATATCAGAACATTCTTTTTTCTTTGCAAAATGTCACTAATCCTCTGGCATGCAAACTACAGATGGATTCTGCAACAGGCACTTGGATTGACTCTGAAAATAAACTAGCTTTACCTAAATTAGTTTTTCCATTAATGGCTAAGTTGACTCATGTTGCGGAAAATGTATCTATGGGAGGTATTGTTGCAATGATTAACAGATACTGGTACCCACCAGGCTTTTACAATTTTGCAGAAATGCATGATTTGCATGCAAATGAATGTTAGAAAGATGCCAGTCCTCTTGCAGAGATCACACCCGACACCAAATATGCCATTTGAGCATCTGATGATGGATTTTATTGAATTAACTCCAGCTCAAGGTTATCGATACTGCTTAGCTGTGATTGACATGAATTCAAAATATCCTGAATGCTTTCCATGCAGGTGACAAGATGCACTGACAATGGCTAAACACCTGACGAGGGAAGCAATTTCCAGAGGAATTCCATGAAAATGATCCTCAGACAATGGATCTCACTTTGTGAACACAGTTGGAAAAGCTAAATTTTGATTTAAAAAAAAATAATTTGTTCATATCACCCACAATCGATAAGTGCTGTTGCACCTCTGAATCAGAAAATAAAACACAAATAAGCTAAAGTTATGTCTGATACAAATTTGAATTGGGTCCAAGCTTTGCCAATGGTCCTTATGTTCACTTTGGGATGTCAAAATAAACAAACAGATCTGAGCCCACTGGAAGTGTTAACGGGTCCTCCTATGAGACTGACTGACACTCTCCCTTACAGATTCCCACGGCACGAAGGCACCCTGCAACAGACAGACGATCAGTTGGTGAAATATTTGACTGAACTATGCAAAACTGTCCAGTCTATTAGTTCACGGGTAAAGGAAACTCTCCCATTTCCAATAGAGGGTGCCATCCATAAGCTGCAGGTTGGAGACTGGGTTTTAGTGAAAGACTTTAGACGTAAAGCTTGGCACCACCCACGCTGGTTGGGACCGTGGAGAATCCTCCTGATGTTTGAGTGGCTGAAAGGGAAACCTGGATCCATTGCTCACATTGCTGTAGGGTGAACCCTTCTGAATTCACAATAGGCATGACTCTAACTCTGGCAGAGGCAGAAGAATCCCCTAGGGGGACCAACGAGGGTCTGGAAAATTAAGGGGGCCCTGAAATTGGGAGTAGGGCAGAAGAAAGAAGACGCAAGGACACATGATCAACACAGACCCAAACAAAAAGAGGAAAAACAACCCAGGACGTGGTGGTACAGACTGTTTGTGCATTCACCCAGCTGTTGTAGGTGCAACACGGATGGTATAACTGTCCTGCTTTTGAGTGACCAATCGAAATGAAACTGTCCTATGAGTTCAAAATTCAAAACACAATTATCAAATTTGGTTCGTTCTCATGTCTTTAACGCTTTCCCGGTCCGACGTGCCGAACTCGACCCACGGTGTGTTTCAGAGGTTTATGTTTTTGAAAGATAAAACTCCAAAAAAAAAAAAGTAAACATAATACATATATTTGGAAAGCTGAGATACTCGTGATTCGAACGATGTAAACCTTTTTAAGATACAATCACAACAGCAGGTACAATCTATATCTTTGTCAGACCACCAACATATAAACAACCAAAAACAAAATTTAGGCAACTCACCTATGAAGCCTCATAGTAGTCCACTGAGCCATAACTTCCCGACAAAAACGGTGTTGTTTCATTGTCAAATGTCCAAATGATCAAATCAAGTAAAATGTTTAGTCCAAATCACATTATTACATCAATAAATATCCACAGACTCTTGTTGCATCATTTCAAAGCACCTGGCAGCTGTACCTAATCTTTCACATTTTATCGGTAATAACTTCAGTTCAGATGTAAACATTTCCTATATCCGGTATCAAAATGGAAGCATGCACTCTGACCTTTCGATTGACACCTCATTTGACCCAATAGGAGCTTCCATGTCCTGTTCAAAGCTTTCAATACCCAACCACAGTCTGTGTCGAATGTAAGGGCATACCCACATTCCTTTGTTTACTGATCAAACCAATTACATCGAAGAGTGGAAATGACTGACGCATCGTATAGCCAATGAAATTCTGAAAACAGTGATATGCGGCTTTAGTTGAACCATTAGAGCACGATTCTCTTATGCGTGTGCGTAAGCAGCCTCGAGTTTACCGACAGTTTTGCGCCTCCGCGCATAAAGCCATTGGAGAACTGTTTTGGAACTGTTTACACATTTGGCGATTTAAATATGGTGAAACGGACGCGAAAAACAGAATTTTCACCCCAGGATGTGATATAAGAAGGCATTCATTGTCAAAATTCTGAGTTTGGAGATGAAATTTCTGAAAACAATACGGATGATTTGGAGGCAGAGGAAATATGGAGAGATGAGACATGGCTCTGGACAAGTAAGTGTTTTCTTGTGTTTTATAACATATATTACTGTATATTCCGCATAAATAAGCTTTAGTTTGAATAATGAACACATTTTGTAATTACCCTTTGTCGTGTGTTTCCTCAGTGAGTGTTTGAACCGTTTGTGCGTGTTTTTTGTATTTGTATGTGCGTGTGTGAGGTTTTAGTTCATTGTTTGTTTCAGATCTATTGACATGCTATATAGATGTTTTGTATATTTACTGTAAATATATATATATATATATATATATATATATATATATAAATGGACGCGAAATATATATATATATAAATAAATATAAGTTGAAAATAAGAATATATGTTGTGTTTGAGAGTCTATTTGTTACAATGCGGGGAGGTGGGGGAGGTGTAGGCCCATCTATTTGTTACAATGCTGAATTGATGGGGGGAGGTGTAGGCCCATCTCTTTGTTCCATAGTACATTGGCAAAGTATACAGTATTTACAGTAAATATACATACAATAATGCATATTTACACACTCGAAAAGAAAAACTATATATATATATATATATATATAATACAGAAAAGATGGAAAAGTTGTGTCTAGCTTTGTAAATTACATTTATTTATTCTCCCCCACTCAGCAAGCGGCCACATAAAGTGGAGCAGCAGGACAGCACCTCATCAAGAGAGGAGGGCTTTCAGAGAGACCCTTGCTGAGGAGCATGGCAGAGTTGGGGTCTCACTCCACAGCCAGACCAGTATCTCCTGCTCCACGAAGAGCACATCACAGGCCGTTGCACATCACCAAATCTTGCACCGCTGGTCGTCTGAAGTGCAGGCAGTGTCATGCAAAGACACCAGTGAAGTACTCTTCCTGTGTTCTGCCTTTGTGCTTTGTACCCAAATGTGACTGCTACAATGACTGGCATGTTGCTAGAAACATGTACAATTTTATAATGGTTTGTAAATACTTTGTGTAAAAATTCATGTAAATAGTTTGTTGTGTATTTTTTATATAAACAAACAAATTGTCCACCATAGCACCAGTTTTGACTCTTTTATATGCACAACATTTAGTTTCAAGAAGGGAAAAGGCACTCTAATGTGTTTATGCATCAGTTACTCTGTGTCAGCAAAACTAATAGTGGATCTGGATATGGAATATGATAGCTCTAAGTGTCATCTTTCATTAGATTCATTAGGTTACCAAAGGGTCCTTTTGGAGTATCCAAAAGGCACTTTTGTAAAACGCCTGGGTGTACCCTTAGAAAAACATGTGTAAAATATTCATTTTTTATGGTATTGTTCTAAAATTTGAACTTGGACTAGGTAAGGCTTCATGCTGTGATCCCATTGTGTTCTCAAGCTAATAGCTACAAGTTATAGTCATCTGCAGGCATCTGTATGCAAAAAAAATTTCAGGCGGAAAAAAAAAACTTCTATTTCATTGTGTTCAAACTTCTATTACTCAGAATCAGTAGCACTTACAGTAATTCTGACTGCTGGGGAAAAAACTTCAGCGTGTCCCCTTTCAAATGTGACCAAAACCATGCATGTACTCCAAACGGTTCAAGAACAGCTTTAAATTTACTTTGGGTATGCCTTGATTAAAACTCTATAAGACACATACTGTGATAAAGACTAATATGATCTTTTTCCAGATTCTGATTAGGGCTGCAACTAATGATTATTTTGATAATCAATTAATCTAACGATTTTTAGAACGATTATTAGACTATTCGACGATTATTGCAACAATTAATCATTTGCTCTTGATCGATTATTCATCTTGTTCCTGACTTAAAAGGTTGTATTAAACATCTTTACTAACAATAAAGGGGGGGGGGGGATCATCTTTTAAAAATTCCTCTAAATGACATTCACTGAATTAAAGTGAAAAAAAAAAGAAAATTCTGTAAAAAAAAACCTATTGTTATCAAATGTCTAAAAATCCTTAAAACAAGAAACATTTACTTGAGAAGCAACATATAAGAGATTTACCAGCCCCAAGGGGAGCCTCTGTTCAGGTGTACCAGAGCGGGCAGTGGGAGGTCTCTCCCACTGCCCGCGAAAAGGTCTACCTGGGCCTTGCCGAACCGTTCCCAAATCAGCTAAACCATCTGGGGGTGAAGCCTCCACTCTCCACTGGGCAAGCGTTGTTGTGATAGCGCATCCCCTACCATGTTGAGGTTGCCTGGGATGTGAGTGGCACGCAGCGACTTGAGTTGCTGCTGGCTCCAGAGGAGGAGACGACGGGCGATTTGTAACATGTGACGGGAGCGTATGCCACCATGCCGATATATGTACGCTACCGTGATGGTGCTATCTGATCGGATCAAGATGTGTTTGCCCTGAATTAGCAGGAGAAACCTCCGCAGGGCAAAAAGTACAGCCAACAACTCTAGACAGTTGATGTGCCAGCGCAGCGGGGCCCCTTTCCAACAGTCCGCGGCTGCGTGCCCGTTGCACACGCCGCCCCAACCCAATTTGGAGGCGTCTGTGGTGACCAGGAAGCGTTGGGACACCTGTTGCAAGGGGACTCCTGTCTGTAGAAAGCAGAGGTCTGTCCAGGGTTTGAAAGTTTGGTGGCAGGTGGGGGTGATGAACACATGGTGCGTGCCACGGTGCCATGCTTGTCTCGGGACTCGAGTCTGGAGCCAGTGCCGAAGTGGCCTCATATGCATCAACCCCAGCGGCGTGATTTCCACGCGCAGGGATTTGGCATTTTTGGCATGTACTGCGGTGCAGTGGACGCTCCCAAAGGGTGGGGGGGGCCTGGCAAACTAAATTGCATAACCGAGTCGAATGGTCCTGGCCAGCCAGCGTGATGGATTGGGAAGTGAGAGCCACACGTCCAAGCCCCGTGCTAGGGGCACTAAGGGGGGCGATTACCCCTAAGGGGGATTCGCAGTGTGGCGGAGTAGGTAATGCGGCGTCGAAAGGCAAAAACATGTGACTGAGGAGGAGGTCCTGTGGAGGCGTCCTCTAGACTCGTCAGAACCCGGCCGGCCGGGGGACAACAGTCGTTGGGCTGGAGGCGAGAGGTCTGCCTCCAATGTGCCGGGACTATTGAGGTGTGGCGGTAGAGTGCCGTGAGAACAGCATTTGCGGGCCAGGTGACCCAGAGACAAAGGGAATTGCTCTTTTATTAAGAATGTGGGTACCGCAGCCCGAAGGGGGTGCAGCAAAGTAAATAAGCTCCACTGAGGATTCTCCTCCCAGCCCTCCACCGGGGGATGGAGTGGTCTACTTACCAGCTCCGGAGCAAACGTTTTGGTCCCTGGGTCATCCGTATCAGGAACGCTTGGAAGCCTTCCGGGTCCTCGACGCTGGGGCTGAGAGCTGGGCCCGGGTTGAGGCGGAGCTGCACGTTTCTTGGACACCGCAGGAGGACGTCCTCGGTGGGCAGACGGAGCAAGGCCCGCACTGGAGGTGCGACGGGGCATGATGTGAGATATGGCCTGTTTTCTTTTTCACTGCTGAGAACTGCTGGGCGAAGTCCTCGACAGTGTTGCTGAAAAGGCCGAACTTGGAGACAGGTGCGTTGAGGAAGCGTGCTTTGACTGCTTCGCCCATCTCGACCAGGTTCAGCCACAGATGACGTTCCAGAACCACAAGAGTGGCCATCGCCTGCCCCAGTGACCACGCTGTGACTTTCAAGGCCCTGAGGGCAAGGTCGGTCGTTGAGCGCAGTTCCTGCAGTTACTTATGGCTGTTCCTGATGTAAAAAAGTCTAGTGCTTGAGAACTGTTATCGTTTGGAGTGAATTCTTCACAAATGGCTGGATTATTCATATTCTAAGGGACAGCTTCAAATTTGGACATTGTTCTATAAACTATGTACCATCAGATGAGACTCTCACACACATACATTTTCACATTATTGAACTGTGTAACTTAATGACCAATTCCTACCCATCCATAACATTGTTTTGTTAAATGTGAATTATTTTCTTTTTCTTGTATTTCCTGTTTGGGTGTTGGTAGTTGTTATGATTTAATTTGTGTGTATATATATATATATATATAAAGATAGTCCTTATGCATTTGATGAGCATCTTTTCTTCCTAAACATCTGTTGGCAAACTGAACCCCCCTTCATCTAAACTGTATAACTAGTTTGGTGTTTAGAAAATACGAGACAGTTATAACCGGACTATTTCTCTTCAGGAGTTTAGATCCATAAAGATGTCTTTATATTCCTTCAGACTCAAGTTATGCAAATGCAAATGCTCTTGATGTGCATATCTACTGTTGTTGTTTTTATCTTTGACTCCTTTTTTTTTTTACTGGTGATTACGTCTTCCTTTAGTATTTCTTTGTGACAGCAACCGCTCAAATGTGAGTACTGCCACTTTGTGGATCTAATAATTCATGCAAATAATTCCAGGCGCATGCGTATTCTGCACATTCAAACACAAAAGAAAATAATTTACAGCAGCCAGCCATATTCTGCTGGGCTACAAAAAATTACAGAATCAAAAACTATTGTTGTACATTGTAAAAAAAAAAAAAAAAAAAATTAAATCTGTACATTTTGGACTCAAGATGGCGCCGAGTATGGCTGCTGTGTTGCAAGCTCCATTACAACACTGCGGTTTATTGTTTGTTTTGTTTACAGTTCTTTGTTTTTTTTGTCTTGGATGTTGTCTGCCTTATTGTTTACGACAGACAAATGCTTTTGGACATTGGTTCTACAATTACACATCGAAAACCGGACTTCAAATTCCTTAATGCCGACCCGCTGTTTACAAACACGCCGGCGGAGCCCTTTGTCTGGGCTGCTCGGCCGCGGAAACGCAGAAGGAAAAGGGGAAAACGAGCCGGCATTCTCATGACGTCGTGCAAATCGACCCCCGCTACCCAGTATACTACTGGCAAATGTTCAGTCTCTGGACAACAAGCTCTGCGAGCTGAGAGCGCGGATCTCTTTCCAACGAGAGACGAGAGATTGCTGTGTTATCTGCCTTACAGAAACCTGGCTGGCTGCGGAGATTCCAGACTCGGCCATCGAAATCACTGGCTTTTCCGTGCACTGAGCGGACAGAGTGAAAGACCTCTCAGGTAAAAGCAGAGGTGGTGGTGTATGTTTTATGATCGACAAATCATGGTGTGATCAGAGGAACGTACATTTCATCAAGTCTTTCTGCTCTCCTGATCTGGAATATCTCATGCTTCTGTGTCGACCATTCTGGCTGCCGAGGGAATTCACAGCAGTCATTATCACAGCTGTGTACATCCCCCCACAAGCCGACACAGACCGGGCACTCAGGGAACTGTATGGGTGTATAAGTGAGCAGGAAACCGCGCACCCTGAGGCTGCGTTCATTGTTACCGGGGACTTTAACAAAGCCAACTTCAAAACAATCACTCCAAAATACCATCAACACATAAAGTTCAACACACGAGGGGACCGGGTTTTAGACCATTGTTACTATCCATTCCGGGATGGCTACAAATCCCTCCCCTGCCCCCCATTTGGCAAATTGGACCATGCTTCCATTCTGCTTTTGCCCGCTTACAGGCAGAAACTGAAACGGGAAGCACCCACCCTCAGAACGATCCAGTGCTGGTCGGACCAATCAGACTCTGCGCTACAAGACTGTTTTGATCACGCGGACTGGGAGATGATCCGGTCCGCCTCTGACGACGACATCGAGGTTTACGCTGACAGCGTAACGTGTTTCATCAGGAAGTGCGTAGAGGACGTTGTTCCGACCAAAACAATACGGATGTACCCCAACCAGAAACCATGGGTTAACGGCGATGTTCGCACGACACTCACTGCGCGGACCTCCGCTTTTAATTCTTCTAACATGGAGGAGTGTAAACAAGCCAGTTATGCCCTCCGTAACACTATCAGTGCAGCCAAACGCCAGTACAGGCAGAAACTTGAAGGTCAGTTCAACACCACTGACTCCAGAAGTATGTGGCAGGGAATTAACACCATCACGGACTACAAACGGAATAAAGACTCCACCATGAACACCGCTGCATCTCTCCCGGACGAACTTAATACATTTTATGCTCGTTTCGAGGACAATAACACCGCCCTCGCGGAGAGAGCACTCACGGCTGACGCTACAGAGGTTGGTTCACTCTCCGTCTCTGTTGTGGATGTAACCCGATCATTCCGACGGGTGAACATCCGTAAAGGCATTCTGGGCCGCGTCATCAGAGCGTGCGCAAATCAACTGGCTGGTGTTTTTACGGACATTTTCAATCTGTCCCTCTCCCTGTCTGTAGTCCCCACATGCTTCAAAACATCAACCATTGTGCCTGTACCGAAGCAAGCTATAATCACTTGCTTAAATGACTGGCATCCTGTTGCTCTGACCCCCTTCATCAGCAAATGCTTTGAGAGGTTAATCAGAGATTACATCTGCTCTGTTCTGCCCACCTCTTTGGACCCATTGCAGTTTGTCTACCGCAACAACCGCTCCACTGATGATGCCATTGCATCTACAATACAGACTGCTCTCTCCCATCTGGAAAAAAGGAACACATATGTGAGAATGTTGTTTGTAGATTACAGCTCAGCATTCAACACCATAGTGCCCTCCAAGCTTGATGAGAAACTCCGGGCTCTGGGTTTAAACAGCTCGCTGTGCAGCTGGATCCTGGATTTCCTGTCAGGCAGACGTCAGGTGGTTAGAATGGGCAGCAACACCACTTCATCACTGACCCTCAACACTGGAGCCCCGCAGGGCTGTGTTCTCAGCCCACTCCTGTATTCACTGTACACACATGACTGTGTGGCAACACATAGCTCCAATACCATCATTAAGTTTGCTGACGATACGACGGTGGTAGGTCTGATCACTGACAATGTTGAAAGAGCCTACAGAGAGGAGGTGCACACTCTGACACGGTGGTGTCAGGAGCACAACCTCTCCCTCAACGTCAGTAAGACCAAGGAGCTTGAAGTGGACTTCAGGAAGAAAGATGGAGAACACAGCCCCATCATCATTAACGGAGCACCGGTAGAGAGAGTCAGCAGTTTCAAGTTCCTCGGTGTCCACATTACTGAGGAACTCACATGGTCCGTCCACACTGAGGCCGTTGTGAAGAAGGCTCACCAGTGCCTCTTCTTCCTGAGACGGCTGAGGAAGTTTGGAATGAACACACATCCTCACACGGTTCTACACCAGCACTGTAGAGAGCATCCTGACTGGCTGCATCACCGCCTGGTACGGCAATAGCACCACCCACAACTGCAAAGCCCTGCAAAGGGTGGTGCGAACTGCCAGAAACATCATCGGAGGTGAGCTTCCCTCCCTCCAGGACGGTGTGTGAAAAAAGCTTGGAGGATCATCAGAGACTCCAGCCACCCGAGTCATGGTCTATTCTCACTGCTACCATCAGGCAGGCGGTATCGCAGCATCAGGACCCGCACCAGCAGACTACATGACAGCTTCTTCCCCCAAGCAATCAGACTGTTGAACACTTGATCTCTCACGATCAAGAATCAGCACTGCACTTTATTCATCTATAATCTCACACTGGACTGTCAATATATTCTCCTCAATAGAACAACTATATATATTTCATATACTCTTACTTATTGTATATTGTGTATTCTATATTGTGTGTATTGTTTACTGTACATTGTATATTAATATTGTGTTGTGTAAGTATGTGTACATTTGACATGTAAATTGTGTTGTGTAAATATGTTGTTTACTGTAATTGGTATATGTCTCGTCACTGTCATGACTGTTATGTTGCTCGGAACTGCACACAAGACTTTCACCTACTGTTGCACTTGTGTACATGGTAGTGTGACAATAAAGTGATTTGATTTGA
Organism: Xyrauchen texanus; assembly: GCF_025860055.1. NCBI lineage: Eukaryota > Metazoa > Chordata > Actinopteri > Cypriniformes > Catostomidae > Xyrauchen > Xyrauchen texanus. Next base: position 492,505 of record NC_068293.1, read on the forward strand.
TTTGCAGCAACATTTTTACATCAATCTTCCATAATTCTTAAATTGAAAAGTTTGCCATCAAAATTGTTGGACTCTGGAAAATCAAGTGCAAGCTCATGTGAGTAGACACATTTTATGGTAAATAGCCATTAATTGCAACACATTTACTATTAAAAATCATGGTATCAACTTCCTGAAAGTGACATTTTAAACCATATATTTTAAACATAAGAACATAAGAACATCAGTGTTCTCGCCCCACATCTCTCTTCCCAATCATTTCCCATCAGCCTGTCATATTAAAAAACAGTACAATTCAGTCTATGGACCAATGTTCTTTATATGGCATGTATCCTGACCTGATCCTTAAAGGAATAGTTCACCCAAAAATGATCATTCTTTCATCACTTTTCACTTATGCCATCTCAAACTCGCATGACTTTCTTCTGCGGAACACAAACAAAGATTGTATGATGGAGAGATGGTGTGTTTATATCCATACAGTACAAGTCAATGAGGTCTAACACTTTTAAGCTCTAAAACAGACATGAAGGCAAAATATCTTTGTTTTTGTTCTGCATAAACAAGAAATGTATTCGAGTTAAGACATCATAAGTTGAGAAATATTTCTTCACATAATTGAAATCCTGTCACTTACCTTATGTCACTTGTGCAGATTTAAACTTAAAGGATTTCAGTAAATAACGACTTCAAATTTCAATCTATTCCTCACACAAAACAATATCTGGTGACTTGTAATACTGTACATAAGTCATGCATAAGACATCTTTGTGGTACTTTTATGGAGGTTTTTTTATGGTGCCCTCGGATTGGCCACATTATGGCGAATCACTGACAAGTGGCATCTTCTTTTAGACATGTTTGTATCGACTCCAGTGTTTTTACCTTCCCCTGTGGTGCAACCGGATGCACAGCACGTCAGTGTACACAGTGTGGGAGACCCGAGTTCAGAACATTGAAACCAGGAAGTAATTGAATTTGCATAATCAGTGACGAGCTTGATTCGGAGGTTGCATTTTTCCCTCTGACATCACATTTTTACTCTACTGATGGTTCGATTTTAGGGCTGAAACGATTAGTCTACGTAATTGTCAAGTAAAATTTCGTTGTCAACATGAGATCACATTAAACTGTAATGATGGCGCATGAGAGCAGCACTGCAGTTCACGACTGACTGAGGAGAGGAAGAATTACACAGATCACACTCCAGATGCACTCTAAATTTTCCAAACAGCTTCAGCTTATGTAGATCGCAAAATATGAGGGATTTATAATGAGAAAATACAAAGTAAATAAATACAGAAGCACTCTTGTTGTGGAGCTGGAGCTGCCGCTCCGCTGAAGAAAGACTTGCATCACGGAGACACTCGTCCCCTCACGTGCTCTTGCTGCAGCTAGATTATAACGTGATGACTCGTGACTTATTGAATCATAATATATGTCACTGCATTTCTTAATGTGAAGAAAATTCACAATAAGCAGCTTTATTAATAGGAGAGAGGTTTTTTTGTGTGAGTTAAAGATGGACTGAAGTGAACAGAAAAGAGAGATAGTCTTTACCCCATTATACACTGCAACAAAATATGTATTTGATTTGTTTTGGTTTTGACTTTTCCAAAAATAATATCTAAAACTAATTTAAAACAACGTCCATTTAATTTAGCAACTAGACAATGTTGAAAATAATATTAAAAATATATATATATATATATATATATATTTAAATATCTAAAAACACTTAAAAAAAGATGCATTGACCTGAGAAGCAGCATATAAGATATTTCAGGTTTTTTCCTGCATAGTGAATTACTAGGCGACCTCCTCTGTCAAATTTCATTCCGCCTCCTGATGTCTACAAAACTCTGGCGGGTGTCTTCATGGAAAACACTAACAAACGTTGCACGCGGTGGATTGTCATCTGTAACTACAAATCTCAGCAATAATAATAACAAAAATTCCATTGTCAATTAGTCGCTTGATGTAATTTAATATAACTTGAGATCACATAAAATATAAATGATGACACATGATAGAAACGCAGATCACAGCTGGGCAATATATCTTTATTTCATCCTTAATTAAAGTTCAAATAATACGGGAGTGTGACATGTAAATAAACACAAACTCCAAATCTCTGTGCGGTCAGAGCCGCTTCAACCAGTCGCGGAAGAGACCCAATCTGAGCGGGAGTCGAGACCGGGAGAGATTTAAAGTTCCGCCGGATGATGCACACTCTTAACACGGAGACGCTCGTCTCACCCCCGCTGTCTGCAGCTCGCAATGTCATCAACATGAGATCATAATGATAAGATCAATCTTATGTGAAAAATAACACTATAATGACAACAACAATAAAATGTGTGTTTGCGTATGCGTGTATATATATATATATATAAATATATATATATATATATATATATATATATATATATATATATATAGGTTTTGGATAGACAAGATTGACAAATGCTTATCAATAATACTCTTATGGCTAAAATGTTTACAGTGTTCAGAGACTAAAACTACATTAAAAAGTCCAGACTTTTTCCATCTAAAACTTGACTAAAAAATAGGATAAGGTTGACTAAATATGATAAAAACTAAAAAGGACATTTGGCACAGGATGAAGACTAAGACAAAATTAAAAAAACAGATGACAAAATGAACACTAGTATTCAGTTGTCAGGTCATTAGTAGTTTATTAACGCAAAGCCAATATTTACGTGTTTTTAACGTCACTTTTTTGATCAGTATGGTACCACCTCCGCCTCATTTTGGGCCAGGAAAAACCCTGTAAATATACTCTAATATACTTAGAGACTAGATCTTGAATATAAGTATATTTTCTCTTTACTGCACTCGCAGAAGTACAACCAAGTGAAAAAATACTTTTATATTTAAGATACATTCTCAAAAGCAAGTGTAAATCTCTTATATGTTGCTTCTCAAGTAAATGTTTCTTGTTTTAAGGATTTTTAGACATTTTTAAATGGAAAGCAAGACAAAAACATTTGATAACAATAGTTTTTTTTTTACAGAAAAAAATATTTTTTCCCTTTAATTCAGTGAATGTCATTTAGAGGTATTTTTAAAAGATGATTTTTTTTCCCTCTTTATTGTTAGTAAACATGTTTAATACAACCTTTTAAGTCAGGACACAAGCTGAATAATCGATCAAGAGCAAATGATGAATCTTTACAATAATTGCAGAATAGTGGATTAATCGTGGACTAACATTAAATGTTAGAAGAATCGAATAGCCCTATTAAGTTTGATGTTTGATTTGGGGGAACAGTTCATAAAACATGCATTCATCATCACTGTATTACTGCCAGTGCAACTAAAACAACTCGCTTCAACTGTCTTCGCCTACTGTTTCTGAATTCACTGTGAGGTCAGTCTGTACAAATACACTGACATGGTCTGAATGCCATTTACATATACATCATATACAGTTTAAAAATGTTCTATAGCAGCATTTAGTGTTATTTGTATGGACGTGCTCCTCACAAAATCATCATAAGGTTCCGATAAATACCTGAAAAAAATGCATACAAAAGCAATTTTCCTCATCTTTAAAACTGTGGATCAGGTTCAAAGCAGCAGTATATTATAAGTCTAGACTAAAGACTCATCTATTTAGCCAGACATACAACTAATTTATCCTCTGACCCACAATTAGGCTGCTTTAGTTTATACTGCCGGAACCAGAAACCAGAAACATTGATCATGATTTATAACTCTGCTATAAATTGAATGGCATCTATGCTAATATTATTAAATTTGTTTCCCTGTCTCAACCTCGGGACTCCTATCCTGAGGTCACCAGAACCGGCTGGATCCAGCACTATTCCTGCTTCGTGTTGGACTCCACTGCTTCATGTCGCTGAATGATGATGACTAAATGCAGCCTGTGCCAGCCAAACATCACTTCAGTCTATTATGATGGACTTCAGAGGATGAACTGATGCCAACTCCAACCTGCGTCACCTCGGTCTATTGAAGGACTACGATCTTGAAATGGAATGCATAGACTAACTATTGCCAACAAAAGCCTTCATCAGCCAATTAACAAGGACAATTGCATCTATGTGAACTTCTGCAGTTAATCCAGGATGGACTTCAAAGACATTAATCATTAATCTTACAGTTCAAACACAATCAATGTTTAAACAATGACCCTTAACCCTTACTTAGTTTAATAATTTTAAACCATGATTTTAACTATACACAAGTAATATTTACATTATATTCATGATGTTAGCCCGAGGGGAACTGGCCCCCACAGTGAGTCTGGTTTCTCCCAAGGTTATTTTTCTCCATTAATCCACATCTTATGGAGTTTTGTGTTCCTTGCCACAGTCGCCTACAGCTTTCTCACTGGGGTTATTAATACAATTATTATTTAATTATTCTTAAACACGATTAAGAATCGTATTTTATCTAATTACACAATGATGATTCATCGACATTATAGACATTACAGTTTTATCGTCTGTTAATGATGATCTTCTGTAAAGCTGCTTTGAAACGATGTGTGTTGTGAAAGGCGCTATACAAATAAAATTGACTTGACTATATTGCATGAGTGAATCGCATCACTTATAAATCACTTCCATTCATTTCTAGAGAGTGTTTTAATACCATCAAATGTAAAGGCCCAATTAGACTCAAAATGACACAATGCTAAAGATAGTGATATAAAATATAGTTCATATTATTAACTCAGTACTTTGAGAAAAAACCCGACATGACATCAGAAGCCAAAGCTGTAAAACACGCAGATATTTGAGACGTTTATAGGTCCCGTCTCACCTCTTCACTCGGATGATCTGATCTCTCATGGGTTTAATGTCTTGAAAGCTCTGCTGGTTGACCAGACTGTAGACCAGAATGAAGCCCTGTCCGTTTTTAATGTACAGGTCCCGCATTGACGCGAACTGCTCCGTGCCCGCCGTGTCGAGGATCTCCAGCACCGACGGCGACGAGTCGACCTCGATCTCCTTACGGTAAAAATCCTCGATGGTCGGGTCGTACTTCTCGATAAAAGTCCCGGTCACGAACTGAACGGTGAGGGCGGATTTACCGACCCCGCCGCTCCCGAGGACCACCACTTTATACTCGCGCATCACTCCTGTCTGAACGTGTGTAAAAATCGAAATAAACTCACACGGCACTCGACGTGGAAATGATGTTCATGTTTGAGTGCGTTTAAACAAGAATGTCCGCCGATATCCGCAAGCCTCGCACAACACGCATCCCGCAGCGGCGCATCATGATCACGGAGACACCCGGTGCACCGGCGGCCCAGACGCGCCTATGATTCACAACGGACAACGGCTGAAAAGATGCGTTCACCAGTAACTTGTTCTTTTCCTCTGCTCAGCTCACCATCCTATGGGAGAAAAAAAAAAAAAAGACCCGCCGACTATCTTTTTCGGTACCGGCGAATTAATAGAATCCTTTATGATCCGATTAATTCAAGCGACATTAGTGTTTTCCATGTCTTTCAGCTCTCTCCGGTCTTCGTGAATACACGCCGCCATGCTCACGGGTGGGGATCCGCCGCCGCGCCGCTTCCCTCTCGGCCCCCCTACAGACGCCTCGATTAACGGATCCGTGATACGTCCAATAGCCGCTCCATCTGCGCCAAACCGCGCCCACGCCAGCGCGCACGACAACGATCGTTTCCGCTTCAGTCAAAACGAACCGGTTGTCTACAGTGGCCCATCAGGAAAGTTGAGAGAACCCCCCCCCCCAAACAAACAAGATGCCGAGCACTCCATCCTCCAAGAGATACACGAGAATGCAGGATGTTGTCGCCATGGAAACTCGCTGGTATTCATGGTCCATGCAGGTGGTAATAATTACAGATTTGATTGACATCAGTTATGCTGTAGTTTGGTTGTTCTGGATAAATGAATGTGTGTTTTGTAAATGTAGATTTATGTGGGCCTAATGCCCAAAAAATGCAATACATAAAGTGAACCATGAAAATATTATATCCATATTAATCTTTGTTAATGTTAGTTAATAAAAATAGAATTGTTCATTATAAGTTTGTGCATTAACTAATGTTTACAAACAAGACTTAAAAAATATATTATGTTAAAAATGAACATTAACCAATATGAATATGTGCTGGAAAAGCATTGTTCATTGTTAGTTCATGGTAACTAATGTAGTTAAATAATGTTAACAAATGGAACCTTATTATAAAGTTGAGATTTTCTGAATGAAAAACTGAACATTAGACATGATTTCAACAGTGCATTTATTAGTTTCAACAATTAGTCAAATTGAATTAATAAAAGAGGAAAGTCCCATTTCAGAACTCACAGATAGATCATCTGAGCTCAAACATTAATTAAATACATTTTTAACTGTTTTCCCACATCCAGGGTTCTCACGGGTCATGGGATTTCTGGAATATCATGGAATTTTAAAAAGTCCAGACATGGAAAGTCAGGGGATTTTATATTTTTTTGGTCCAAGTCATGGAATATCATGGAATTTTGTTTGCAGCATGTTTAAATTTGAGTTGCGATTTATCAAAATATAAATGTTTTCATGCCGTATTTTTCTTCATTGTGTTATTTCACGTGTTTCCCATATTGCGGATCGTTATGGTTAGGCTATATTCCCCCCTTCCCCCTCGACAACTGGCAATCGCTTTAGTCAATAAATGCTGTCACCTGGACCTGCTAACTAAGGCAAACATGCCAGGAAAATATCAATTTCAAGAGCTTTGGCTACAAAATGATCACTTCAAAGACTGGGTGTTAAAAGTAGACAACAGAAAACGTTTGTAAAACTACTATCGAGCTATCAAATATAAGAGAGAGAGAGAGAGCACTCTGCAGCCACGCAAACAGTAAGAAGCATGCTACTCGCATGAAGCTGACATGAGCATCATCTTCATCCCAAGTGCCCATCACTGCTCTGCTGCAGCCCAAGCCAAGAGAACAGCAGTCAGCTAATGAAGCGGCTCCCACCTCCAGCAGTGACAGTAGTATGAGACACAGTGGAGCATGTCTTGGCTTAACAACAGCAAAGACCCTGGAGGCTGAATTCTTGTCCCACTGGTCGTACAGGTCGTCAGAACAAAGCAATATGTAGCTATTTTAAGGTGTAGCCTGTGTTAGGTAGCATTGGTGGTCGCTGATGGAATTGAAAATGGAGCAAATTCAGGGTTTTTCCTGCATCGAGAACTACTAGACGGCCGTCTCCGTCAAATTTTGTGCCACCTCCAGATGTCTACAAAAATCTGGCGGGTGTCTTCATGGAAAACACTAACAAACGTTGCACGCGGTGGATTGTCATTTGTAACTACAAATCTCAGCAATAATAATAACAAAAATTCCATTCTCAAATAGTCGCTTGATGCCATTTAATATAACTTGGGTTTGTAGCCTGCTTAGCATTGCTTATTCTTATTCTCAAACGTTCATCGTTATATTCATTGTTCATCGTTATATCCTTTGTCATTTTATCGCGTTTCAGGTTTTTCCGCTTTTGTTTCATCTGCGTGTATTTTACCTGTTGCTGCTGGCACCTAGAGTCTGTGTTTGTAGACTGCTAGTTTTTTTTAGCATCGCTTATACTTCTGTTTTCAGCCTTTAATCCTTAACATCTGCCATTTTTAAGCGTGCATCAGGTTTCCCTCGTATTATTCTCTTATCGTGATTCAACTGTGCGCATATTCCACGTGCATCCGTGTTCTTTTTTCAGCGCGCACCCGTTTTTTCTCCTCTGCGGTACACAGATTCTCAATCTCAAAGCACCGCTTATCAAGAAAAACCAACAACAACAACAAACAATTTTGTGAGGGATTCACGTCAATCTCAAACCTCACCGCACAGGAACAACTAACAAAAAAAAAATTGCGGTAAGTCATGGCATCCGCTCAATGTTATTTCTTCCTGGATTGCATGTCACATGTTTACAATAGCCTCCTCCATCAGCAGTGAGGGTTTCACATGTGATAAATGTAAGGAATTAGTCAGGCTGACGGAGAAGGTTAATGAGTTAGAGACTCGCATCCGAACGCTAGTGGAGGTCAGTGAGAAAGAGAAGCCGGTAGATACTGTTTCGGATGCGAGTAGTAGTACAGAGAGCAACATAAACACTTTGGTTCCGCCTGTAGAGCCCCTGCATTAGGGCATTTGGGTGACATCTCTGCGGCATACTCACTCAGCAAAGAGACACCACTCTCCTGTTCCTGTTAGGGTTTGCAATCGATTCTCCCCACTCAGTGATACACCCACTGAGAAATATGTTGAAAGAGCCCTTGTTATCGGCGATTCTATTGTAAGGAACATGGAAATAGAGACTCCAGCCACTATTGTTAATTGCATTTCGGGGGCTAGAGCGTCTGACATCAAATCAAATTTACAAGTGCTGGCTAATGCTAAACGTAGATTTTCTAAAATTGTTATCCATGTCAGCACTAACGACGTCCGGCTTCGCCAGTCGGAGATCACTAAATATAATGTTAAAGAGGTGTGCGAATTTGTAAAAACGATGTCAGACACTGTAATATGCTCTGGTCCCCTCCCTGCTCGTCGTGGTGACGAGGTTTATAATAGATTAGTGTCACTGAATGTCTGAGTGGTGTCTGGAGAATAGAATAGGATTTATAGACAATTGGAAATGTTTTTGGGGTAGACCTGACCTGCTAAAGAGAGACAGACTCCATCCCTCCAGGGAAGGTGCCACTCTCCTCTCTAGTAATTTGGCTCATAGTCTTAATGATAGTATTTGACTAACTGGGGCCCAGGTCAGGAAGAAGACAAACCGGTTAATCCGAACGTCTGCTAGCTGCCTTGAGATGTCACACAGGTCACATAAACTACAACACAGAGTCTAGATATCTCATAGAGACTGTGTCTGTTCCCCGAACTACCAAACACAGTACCCTCACTAAATCATTTAGAAAAAATTTGATTAAGGTCAAACTTGAACAAAACAAACAAATTAAAAATACACATCATATAAAAATAGGGCTACTAAACATTAGATGTCTTTCTACCAAAGCACTAATTGTTAATTAAATGGTTACAGATCATAGATTGGATGCGCTCTGTTTGACTGAAACCTGGCTTAAACCGGATGAATATATTCGTTTAAAGGAATCTACTCCCCCAGGTTATTGTTATAAACATGAGACACGTCTGAAGGGTCGAGGAGGAGGTGTTGCTACAATTTACAGTGAAGTTTTTGGTGTTACTCAGAGGACAGGATTTAAATGTAAGTCTTTTGATCTAATAATGCTTAATGTGACACCGTCAGATTTGTCCTTGTAGTTACTGTAGATAATTGTTTATTTGATAATAGATAGTAGATAATAGACTTAATTGTTGGTGAATTCAACATTCACATAGATAATGAAAATGATACATTGGGATTAGCATTTATACATATTCTCAACTCTCTTGGAGTCAGACAAAATGTAACAGGTCCAACTCATCGCCATAATCATACGCTAGATTTAATTCTGTCATATGGAGTTGATGTTGATAATATAGAAATTCTGCAGCAGAATGTTAAGGGTAGACGTGACTGAATCGTCGTGAGCAGATGAAAGCACTCAGAAGAGGTTGGATGAGTTTGTTCAGATGGGATCTTTTTATTTGTCCCAGTTAAGGCCAATGAAAGGCAATAAAAATTAACAAAAGAAAAACAAAACAAAAAAATAAATAAATAAATAAATAACACTGTTCAGTAAATAAAGTAAATTGACATGAGTCAAAAAAACAAACAAAAAGAAAAATTTCAACAATCAAACTTTTACAGCTGGTTGAAAATTGACCTTAACACAAGTCACTATAATTAGAGCAAAGACAGACTTATTTCCTCTCACCCACGCTCCCTCCTGACAGAATGACAATATTAGACTTTATACGGGATAACTATGAAGTTTTACAGAGAAAAGCTACGGTTAACCACTGATTTATAACAGTATAAATATTAACAGAAGACATTAATATGCTAGACAAACACATACAGGTCACATTTGCACTCAGTCTTTGTGTACTAGAATAGGCAGCATATCGCTGCCGTGACGATAGCTATGCGCCCCGTCACACAGAGCGATGACATGTTCGATCATTACTTCATCTCTTGTATGCTGCAATCAGCTAATGTTACTCAATCTACACCACGTTATCGTTCAGGTAGAACCATTCTTTCGACCACTAAAGATAGCTTCACTAATAATCTTCCAGATCTATCTCATACACTCAATAAACCCCAAAGCCCAGAAGAACTTGATGAAATAACACAAAATACAAATGCAGTCTTCTCTAGCACTCTTGATATTGTCGCTGCACTTCGATTAAAGAAAATTAAAGAAATAAGCCCTGCACATGGTACAATGATCACACTCATGCTCTCAAGAGAGCAGCTTGGAAAAATGGAGTGCATGTGGAAAAATACTAAATTAGAAGTATTTCGTGGTGCATGGAAGGATAGTGTCTGTAGATACAGACAGGCACTCAAAGCAGCCAGGTCAGCATATTTTAGTAAACTCATAGAAAATAACCACAACAATCATAGATGTTTATTCAGTACTGTGGCTAAATTGGTTAGGAATAAAGCCTCAACAGAACCAGATATTACATCGCAGCACAAGAGTAATGACTTCATGAATTTCTTTACAGATAAAATTGAAATAATCAGAAATAAAATTGGAATTATGCAATCATCTGTCATAGCAGCTCAGAAAACAGTGTCGAATAATTTTCCTCACGTGCAACTTCAATCCTTCTCTGTCATAGGTCATGAAGAGCTAACAAAACTTATCGAAACATCAAAAGCCACAACATGTTTGTTAGATCGTATACCAACTAAGCTATCCCTGTAATCTCAGAACCTCTTCTTAATATTATTAACTCCTTGCTATGCTTAGGACATGTCCCAATAAACTTTAAAATGGCAGTTATCAAACCGCTTATAAAGAAGCACAACTTGATCCTTGAGAATTGGCTAATTATAGACCGATATCAAATCTCCCGTTTATGTCAAAAATACTAGGAAAAAGTAGTATCCTCCCAAATATGTTCATTTTTACAGAGAAATAGTATGAAGAATTTCAGTCAGGATTTAGGCCTCATCACAGTACAGAGACTGCTCTTATCAGAGTTACAAATGACTTGCTCTTATCATCTGATCGCGGCTGCATTTCTCTTCTAGTGCTTTTAGATCTTAGTGCTGCATTCGACATGATCGATCACGACATTCTCTTGAAAAGGCTGGAGAATTATGTTGGCATTTGTGGAGTTGCATTAGCATGGTTTAGGTCATATTTAGCAGACCGCTACCACTTTGTCTATGTAAATGATGAATTGTCAAACTAAACAAAAGTAAAATATGGAGTGCCACAGGGATCAGTTTTAGGGTCTCTGCTTTTCTCCATGTATATGCTTCCCCTGGGAGATATTATCAGGAATCGTGGAATAAGTTTCCACTGCTATGCTGACGATACACAACTTTATATTTCTTCAAAACCTGATGAGATTTCACAATTCTCGAAATTAGCAGAGTGTATCAATTAAAAAAAAGATTGGATGGCCAGAAATTTCCTTCTACTCAATTGTGACAAAATAGAGGTACTAATTATTGGACCAAAAAACTCTAAAAATAAGCCACTACAATATAATTTGACTCTCGATGGATATTCTGTTACATCATCTTCAACAGCGAAGAATTTAGGTGTTATATTTGATACCAATCTGTCCTTTGAAAATCAAATTACCAGTGTTTGTAGAACAGCATTCTTCCACCTAAGAAATATTGCTAAATTACGGCACATGCTCTCTGTTGCGGATGCCAAAAAACTAATTAATGAGTTCATGACCTCAAGACTAGATTATTGTAATACATTACTGGGAGGATGTCCAGCAAGATCAATAAATAAACTTCAATTGGTTCAGAGTGCTAACAAGAAATATGATCATATTAGCCCCATTTTATCACTGTTACATTGGCTACCTGTTAAATTCCGTATTAATTTTAAAATTCTGTTAACTACGTACAAAGCTTTGAATAGTCTAGCTCCGCAGAACTTAAGTGATCTTCTGTCACGCTATATTCCATCACGTTCATTACGATCGCAAAATTCTGGCCTGTTAATAGTTCCTAGAATATCAAATCCACAAAAGGAGGTAGATCCTTTTCATATTTGGCTCCTAAACTATGGAATAGTCTCCCTAACACTGTTCGAGATGCAGACACACTCCCTTAGTTTAAGTCTAGACTAAAGACTCATCTGTTTAACCAGACATACACCTAATTTATCCTCAAACCCACAATTAGGCTGCTTTAGTTTATACTGCCGGAACCAGAAACCAGAAACATTGATCATGATTTATATCTCTGCAATAAATTGAATGGCATCTATGCTTATATTATTTCATTTGTTTCTCTGTCTTAACCTCGGGACTCCTATCCTGAGGTCACCAGAACTGGCTGGATCCAGCACTATTCCTGCTTCGTCTCCACTGCTATGTGTCGCTGAATCATGATGATGGTCAGCCAAACATCACTTCAGTCTATTACGATCAGCTTCAGAGGATTATCTGATGCCAACTCTAACCATAAGGATGGGATACTTCATATGCCATTGTCTGAACCTTGGATTTAGGATGGACCACACCGAACCGCACCAAAATTACCGGCCAGGTTGAACTGCGTTTCACATCCCTGATCTCTGCCTGCGTCACCTCGGTCTATTGATGGACTACGATCTTGAAATGGAAGGCATAGACTAACAACTGCCAACAAAAGCCTTCATCAGCCAATTAACAAGGACAATTGCATCTATGTGAACTTCTGCAGTTACTCCAGGATGGACTTCAAAGACATTAATCATTAATCTTACAGTTCAAACAAAATCGATGTTTAAACACTGACCCTTAACACTTACTTAGGTTAATAATGTTAAACCATGAGTTTAACTATACATAAGTCATATTTACATTATATTCATGATGTTAGTCAGAGGGGAACTGGCCCCCACAGTGAGTCTGGTTTCTCCCAAGGTTATTTTTCTCCATTAATCCACATCTTATGGAGTTTTGTGTTCCTTGCCACAGTCGCTTTCAGCTTGCTCACTGGAGTTATTAATACAATTATTATTTAATTATTTTTAAACACGATTAAGAATCGTATTTTATCTAATTACACAATGATGATTCATCGACATTATAGACATTACAGTTTTATCGTCTGTTAATGTCTGATCTTCTGTAAAGCTGCTTTGAAACGATGTGTGTTGTGAAAGCCACTATACAAATAAAATTGACTTGAGATCATATAAAACATAAATGACACGTGAGACGAGAGGAGCACTGCAGCTCGAGTGTCTGATAAAAACACAGATCACAGCTTGGCAATATATCTTTATTTCATCCTTAATTAAAGTTCATATCACCAGATTTTGTCAACTAAAACTTGAATAAAAAAAAAATAGGATAAGGTTGACTAAATATGATAAAAACTAAAAAGGACATTTGGCACAGGATGAAGACTAAGACAAAATTAAAAAAACAGATGACAAAATGAACACTAGTATTCAGTTGTCAGGTCATTAGTAGTTTATTAATGCAAAGCCAATATTTACGTGTTTTTAACGTCACTTTTTTGATCAGTATGGTACCACCTCCGCCTCATTTTGGGCCAGGAAAAACCCTGTAAATAGGTTGCGAGCTAATTACTGTAAACACTAGACAAATTCTTAGCCTCTGCAAACGGTATTTAAACTGATAGATTTGTGTAAATTAATCGTTATTTAATGTTTGAATCAACCAAAGAGGTGTAATTAAAAAGATTGACAACAGGCCCTTGAAATAAGGCGACTGAATCTAGCTTTCGGTCCAGCAGTTTTGTTGGGGGTTTAAGATTGCTGGTGGTGCTCCAGTCGTGGTGTAGTTATAATACTGGGTATTAAATTCACTAACTTGAATTTTTCATTTGAATTAATTCATAGGATTGTGGTTTAGATTCATTTAATATTATGAGTAGCATATATTTGGGGCATATATGGTAAATTACAGCTTTGTCATTTTCTTTCTTTTATAGGTTCTTTGTTCAAAAGAATGTTCCCAGACAGTGACATTGCCAGCAGCTTTAAATGCGGAGAGATTAAATCGTCTTATTTGACTGTTTTTGGCATTTTGACATTCATGATGATTTTGGAACAATGATGCTGAGGTTACACGCTACTTCACTTCTGAATCCATGGGCCACGCCACAGAAGAGGACACGGTGGAGGTCTTCCACAAGTTGACAGAGGGCTAAATTACAAAGGTCTTGTACAGCATTTAATGTATCGACCTAATTTAAATTTTAATTCCTAGACCTTGAACGAGATGTCAATACTGTGTTACTAAATGTGGGAAGCTGTAGCCTACATATTTTGCACAGGGCATTTTAAAAAGGTGCAGATGCCTCAAATTGGGATGTAGACCAGTTCTTAAGTAATACTTATTGGCTACTGAAAGATTCCCCTGCCCGAAGAGAGGATTATGCCAAAGCTTTGGAGAAACATCTCCTCTTATGCCATTCAAGTTCTGTAAAACAGGATGGTTAGAGAAAGTCCCAGTTACAAGATATTGACAGATTTCAAGAAATATGTGAAAGCAGTAGAGGCAGTCAAATTCCACAACCCTGGAACTAAATGCTTTACTACTGTTAAAGAACTGCAAAATTGGCCTTTCAATTGTCATTTTGAGGTGGCACCTTTCTTGAATCTCTATCAACAGACAGACCTGTGATTCCTTTTCTGGCTGCTGATCTTTCAAATGTTATCATGTCAATTATGGATCCATTGATCAAGCCTGATGTGATGGCTAATGCAAACACAGTATCAAAATTGATGTCAGTACATGTCACAGACAAAACAAATCTCATTCATGCAAGTAAAGTTCATGTGGGGTTTTCTGCAGACAAAATGCTGAAGGAACTGGTGTCATCACAGAATATTAGTGAGAAGAGAGAGTTGGAGTTCAGGAGTGCAGAACACTCTCCTCTACAGTACATTCGTGTGCAACAGGGATTAGGGATAAGGAGGATGGCAAGCAATAAAGATTCATACATCAAGTTCGAAAGAATCCTCAAACTGCTCACTGAGACCAAACGAGTAGATGAAAATGATTGTGATGGGGGGGATCACGTGATACTTGCAACTAGATAGACGCACTTTTTTCGCTTCCCCACTGGGTCGACGTAAAATAACTATTTGAAGTAACAATTTTGCCGTGTGATTCACCGCAACTGCTGTAATAAGTGTCAAAATGTCCCTGGACAACTTTTTTGCACCGCCCGCATCGAGTAAGAAGAGAGACGGGCGAAAGAAAACTGCTAGCAAGACTAATGCTAATAGCACTGCTAACGTAGCATCTGCTGCTGCTAAACAAATCGACACTGAATACGAAGAGGCTGAGCGTGATACGGAGCAGGCGGCTACAGAATGTGAAGCGGAGCCGGAGGATGTTATCCTCCAAAGAGATGATATATTAGTTGAGAGAGTAACCACCAACATCGCTGAGATGCTAGACACCAAACTTGCTGCTGTTGTTAAACCAGTTACGGAACTGTCTCAGAAGCTGGACGGCATTTTGGAAAGAGTGACGGATATAGAAAAGCGCGTATCTGATCTTGAGCACGTGTCAACGGTGACTGAGCCGAGACTGGAATCTTTGGAAAACGCTCTCAAAAAAGCATTGGAACGCCTTGATAATTATGAGAATCAAAGTCGTCGCCAAAATATTAAGATCACAGGGCTTAAGGCTGGCTTTAAGGGTGAAGATCCAGTTACGCTCCTTGAGAAATGGATTCCTGAAGTTTTGGATATGCAGCAGGACAGGGTCAAGATTGAGAGGGCCCATCGCACGGGACCCGCGCTTGGAGGGGGAGAGAAAAGAGGCTCTCGAGCGGTCCTAGTGAGATTGCACAATTACGCCGATAAACAGAAGATCCTTAATGCAGCGAGAAACAAAGGCAGGCTGACAGTGGGCGGTCAGGAGGTGTCCTTCTACCAAGATTTTTCGGCTGAAGTGATCAAGAAGCAGCAAGAATCGGCAAACGCGCGGCGGAGGTTACGGGAAGCGGGCATCAGATACTCTTTTGTGTACCCGGCCGTAATACGGATCTTTCAGCAGAATGGGACTACGAAAGCACTTTCCAATATGAAAGACGTCAACAACTACATTAAAGAACTGACTGAGAGATTAGACACAGGTAAATAACTCAGACTGTGTTCCGCTAATAGCAACGTTTGGCTATTAATAAGCTCCGATGACAAATGACAGAACCTAAAAAGCGTTGAAATGAGCGCTTTGACAAATAATACTGGGCCTCATTTTCTGTTATTTTAGGTTGTGGGTTAAGACACTCAAGTTGTCTAAATGTACGTTTTAATTTGGTATCATACGGCTTGTTACACTGACCAGCGATTCAGCTGGGAAGGTTTTTTGTTTTATTTTTTCTTTGCAATGTTTTTCTGGCTCGCAAGCACCCCAGCTGGATACTCCTTAATAAGAGTATGACGAAGTTTGTTTTTGGTTTTTGTATATTCCACCTTTTAACAGGTTTGTGGATATTTAGGTTATTGTTTGTTACTCCAAGCTGTGTGTTTTGTTTTTGCTTGGGTTTTTTTTTTTTTTTATGATTTCTTTATCAGCACAGACAGAGTTAAAGATTGGGATGGGACTAAATATGGTACTAATTTCTACTCTTTTGAATACAGCATTAAGTACATAAAGTATAGAATAGGTAGTAATGAGTATTAGAATTTGTACTTGGAATGTTAAGGGATCCAATAATCCAGTGAAAAAAGAAAGCTATCCTAAACAGTCTAAAAAAGGACAAAATCCAAATAGCCTTTTTACAGGAAACACACCTCAGCGACAATGAACATAAGAAATATCTCCGGGAGTGGGTCGGTCAGGTTTATTGCTCATCCTTTTCAACAAGTAGGAGGGGGGTAATAATACTGATACATAAAAACTTGCCGTTTGTTGTTACAGACACATATAAGGATACAGAGGGGAGAATTGTTTTAACCAAAGGAATGCTTTATGGGGAAATTATTTTGCTGGGTAGCATCTATAGTCCTAACGTAAATGATGATGATTTTTCTGCCTTACTTTTTGACCGGCTGGTTGAGATGGACTCCTCAAACATTTTGATAGGAGGTGATTTTAATTGCTCTCTTTGTCCTTTTTTGGACAGGAGTCCAGCTAGGAGCAGTCAGTCTAAAAGTGCAAGATCGCTTAAAAACGCACTAGAGGAAACCGGCCTGTTAGATATTTGGAGGCATTTAAACCCTTCAACACAAGGCTTTACATTTCACTCCTTACCTCATTCATCAATGTCCCGCATTGACTATATATTTATTTCGAGACATTTGGCTCATCTAGTGGAGAAATCAGATATAGGAGTTATTGCCATTTCTGATCATGCTCCTGTTAGTTTAGAGATGCAACCGCCCAGACCACTAAAGCGAACTATTTATTGGAAGTTAAACAGGCTATTACTTTTTGATGACAATTTTATTAAACTATTAGAAGAACATACCGATTTGTATCTAAACATCAATGACAAAGAGGACGCTGACCCTAGAATTGTATGGGATGCTTATAAAGCCTATATGAGAGGGGTTATAATCTCATATACAAGCTGTAAAAAGAAGGAACGAATAATAATACAAAATGACCTTGAAATAAAAATTAAAAGACTGGAAAAAGAATATTATGCATCAAAATCAGACAAAGTCCTTAAGGAATTAAAGACATCCAGGGACATGTTAAGTGACTTAGTGACAAAGAAAGCTGAGAAGGATATGTTATTTGTCAAGTCAAGTCAAGTGGTTTTTATTGTCGTTTCAACCATATACAGTTAGTACGGTACACAGCAAAACGAGACAACGTTCCTCCAGGACCATGGTGCTACATAAAAACAACAAAGGACCAACATAGGACCACATGAGACTACACAACGAAATAAAATACCTATATAAACTACCTATATATACCTATATAAAGTGCACGTGCAAACATGTGCAAAAAGTACAGGACAGTACAACAAATTACTGACAATGACCAGGACAATAGACAGTGCAGTGCCGACCAGTACTCAGTAGTGCAAAAAGATGACAGTTTCTAAAAAAGTAAACATAACATACTATGAGATAGTGTTCTATGCACATAGCAGTTATTGAGGTAGCAGACAATTATAAAGTGACAGTAATTAAAGTGCAACTCAGGACACGTGTGTGTCAAACCAGTCTCTGAGTATTGAGGAGTCTGATGGCTTGGGGGAAGAAGCTGTTACACAGTCTGGCCGTGAGGGCCCGAATGCTTCGGTACCTCTTGCCAGACGGGAGGAGGGTAAAGAGTTTGTGTGAGGGGTGTGTGGGGTCGTCCACAATGCTGGTTGCTTTGCGGATACAGTGTTTTTTGTAAATGTCTTTGATGGAGGGAAGAGAGACCCCAATGATCTTCTCAGCTGTCCTCACTATCCTCTGCAGGGCTTTGCGGTCCGAAACGGTGCAAGTCCCAAACCAGGCAGTGATGCAGCTGCTCAGGATGCTCTCAATAGTCCCTCTATAGAATGTAGTGAGGATGGGGGTTGGGAGATGTGCTTTCCTCAGACTTCGAAGAAAATAGAGACGCTGCTGGGCTTTCTTGGTGATAGAGCTGGTGTTGAGGGACCAGGTGAGGTTCTCCGCCAAGTGAACACCAAGGAATTTGGTGCTTTTGACGATCTCCACAGAGGAGCCGTCGATGTTCAGCGGAGTGTGTTCACCTTGTGCTCTCCTAAAGTCAACAACCATCTCTTTTGTTTTGTCGACATTCAGGGACAGGTTGTTGGCTCTACACCAGTTCGTCAGCCGCTGCACCTCCTCTCTGTATGCTGAATCGTTGTTCTTGCTGATGAGACCCACCACGGTCGTGTCATCGGCGAACTTGATGATGTGATTCGAGCTGTGCATTGCTGCACAGTCGTGAGTCAGCAGAGTGAACAGCAGTGGACTGAGCACACAGCCCTGGGGGCCCCAGTGCTCAGTGTGGTGGTGGTGGAGATGCTGTTCCCGATCCGGACTGACTGAGGTCTCCCAGTCAGGAAGTCCAGGATCCAGTTGCAGAGGGAGGTGTCCAGGCCCAGCAGGTTCAGCTTTCCAATCAGGTGCTGGGGAATGATTGTGTTGAATGCTGAGCTGAAATCTATGAACAGCATTCGAACGTATGAGTCCTTATTGTCTAGGTGGGTGAGGGCCAGATGGAGGGTTGTGGTGATGGCATCGTCCGTTGAACGGTTTGAACGATACGCAAACTGCAGTGGGTCTAGTGAGGGGGCAGCTGGGTCTTAATCTGCCTCATGACGAGCCTCTCGAAGCACTTCATGATGATGGGTGTAAGTCGCGACGGGACGGTAGTCGTTGAGGCAGGACACTGAAGACTTCTTTGGCATGGGGATGATGGTGGTGGCCTTGAAGCACGTTGAAACAATGGCGCTGCTCAGAGAGATGTTGAAGATGTCGGTAAGAACATCTGCTAGCTGGTCTGCACATCCTCTGAGCACTCTGCCAGGAATGTTGTCTGGTCCAGCAGCCTTCCGTGGGTTGACTCTACGTAGAGTTTTCCTCACATCTGCCGTGGTAAGACAGAGCACCTGGTCATTGGGAGGAGGGGTGGACTTCCTAGCCATCACGTCGTTCTGCACTTCAAACCGAGCATAGAAGTCGTTCAGCGCATCTGGAAGGGAGGCATCTTTGTCACAGGCAACTGATGTTGTCCTGTAGTTGGTGATGGCCTGGATGCCCTGCCACATGCGCCGCGTGTCACCGCTGTCCTGGAAGTGACTGTGGATTCTCTGGGCGTGTGCGCGCTTTGCCTCTCTGATTGCCCGTGACAGTTTGGCCCTAGCTGTTCTTAGGGCTGCCTTATCGCCTGCTCTGAAGGCGGAGTCTCGGGACCTCAGCAGCGTGCGCACCTCCGCAGTCATCCACGGCTTCTGGTTGGAGCGTGTGGTGATGGTCTTGGAGAAAGTGACATCATCAATGCACTTGCTGATGTAGCTGGTCACTGATGCTGTGTATTCCTCCAAGTTGGTAGAATCGCCATATGTTGCAGCCTCCTGAACATGTGCCAGTCAGTACACTCAAAACAGTCCTGAAGAGCAGAGATGGCTCCTGCTGGCCAGGTTTTCACCTGCTTCTGAAGCGGTTTTGTGTGTCTGACCAGCGGTCTGTATGCTGGAATTAACATAACAGAGATGTGGTCTGAGTAGCCGAGGTGGGGGCGGGGCTCCACCGTGCACGCCTGGGATGTTTGTGTAAACAAGATCAAGCTGTTCAGCCCTCTCGTTGCAAAGTCCACATACTGATGGAATTTAGGGAGCACTGTCTTGAGATTTGCATGGTTGAAATCTCCGGCGACAATAAACAGTCCGTCGGGGTGAGCGTTCTGCAGTTCAGCTCATAGCCCCATACAGTTCACAGAGCGCTTCCTTAGCGTTAGCGCTGGGGAATGTAAACTCTGGTTATGCAAACAGTGGTGAATTCCCGTGGTAGATAAAAAGGTCTGCATCTAACAGTCACAAGCTCCAACAGCGATGAACAGTAACTAGAGACTAGCATAGAGTTCTTGCACCATTCCGTGTTGATGTAAACACACAAGCCACCACCGCGAGTCTTACCGCAGAGAGCTGTATTTCTGTCGGCACGAAACGAGGCGAGCTCGTCTAGCTGAATGGCGGCATCCGAACTCTGTCGCTGAGCCACGTCGCCGTGAAAACAAAGACGCAGCAGTCTCTAAACTCACGCTGCGTAGCCTGCTGGAGTCGGATATAGTCCAGTTTATTGTCCAGGGAGCAAACATTTAAGAGCAGGATAGACGGGAGAGCCGGCCGGCTAGGGTTTGTTTTTAACCTAACATGGACCCCGCCCTCTTTCCGCGCTTCGCTCTCGCACACCGCTTACGACGTCCTCTCCCCGGCCACCGGCATCAGGCGACGCCGAGGGCTGGAGGCCTGGTCTCCGCAGCAAGCCGAGTACGCGTAGCGCCTCCTGCAGGTCATCATGCAGCTTGGTTTTTGCATGAGTCTTATATTTCAGTAGTGTCTGGCGATGGTAGACACGAACACCGGTTGCTCCGATGTCCATGTGTTGCAAAAGTCGGGCTTTTTTAACAAAAATAGCACCATTGTGGATCCGGAGTGGCCGCTGCGTGCTACCGCGCCGCCATCTTGGATCATAAAGTTTTGCACAACAAAGACTATTTGAATTTGGCAATAAACCAAACAAATTCTTGGCAAGGCTGGCAAACAAGCTCCCCCTAAATTCTTTATTACGGCAGTTAGGGATGAGAATAGTCAGCGTCATATGGATAATAAGCACATTAATGAATGTTTTAGACAATTTTATGAGGAACTATATAGTTCTGAGACTGATTGTGACAAATTAAAAGATTGCCACTTTCTAAACAGCTTGAATATACCACGACTAACCGTAGACCAGGCTAACTTACTGGAAGGTCCCATTACATTATTAGAAATTGATACAGCCATTTCATCACTCCAATCGGGCAAATGCCCTGGAGCTGACGGATATCCCGTTGAGTTTTTTAAGGTTATGAAAGGCAAGATTAATAAATTATTACAGAGAGTATTTAATGCATCCTTTGAACACTCAAGTCTCCCGGGAACTATGTATATTGCCAATATTACAGTAATACCAAAAAAAGATAAGGACCCAGAACTGCCTTCTTCCTATCGGCCGATAAGCTTGTTAGGAGTAGACATGAAAATATTGTCAAAGGTGTTGGCCAATAGATTAGAGCGGGTTGTATCAGACATAGTAAGCACAGACCAGACTGGATTTATTAAGGGTCGTCTGTCCTCAAATAATACAAGATGCTTGATTAATATTATCAATCATCTTAATTACCATCAAATACCGCGGACGCCGAAAAAGCTTTCGACCGTGTCGAATGGGACTACATGTTCGAAGTGCTAAGAAGATTTGGTTTTAAACCCACTTTTATAGACTGGGTGAAGATCTTGTACAAGATGCCTGCAGCCTCTGTCTTGACAAATGGTCTTTTGTCCGTACCATTTAAACTTAGACGCGGTACTGCTCAGGGCAGTCCTTTATAACCTTTGCTGTTCTCCCTGGCTATAGAGCCGCTTGCGATAGCCGTCAGACAGAATATAAATATAGGAGGAATTTTAATAGGAACAAAACAGCACAAAATTTTATTATATGCCGATGATATTCTTTTAACTTTAACAGATCCCGATAAATCAATTCCAGCACTGGTTGATTGTATTAAAGAATTTGGACAAATATCAGGGTATAAGGTAAATTTTGAAAAGTCAGAAATAATGCCCTTAACAAACAGTGGTCAGGTCGAGCCTGCTTATGTTAAACCTTTCCGCTGGGCACCTAAAGGATTTAAGTATCTAGGAATAAAAATCACACCCAAAATTGGTCAGCTTTATGCAGAAAACATCAATCCTTTAATTAGTCACATAAAAGAAAAAGTTACAAGTTGGAAAAAGCTTCCTTTATCAATGCTTGGTAGGATTAACCTTACTAAAATGGTACTACTTCCAAAAATTTCTTATCCAGTGTCAATGCTTTTTGTGTTTTTAAATCCAAATGATCTTAAGGACATTAATAAATTGATATCAGACTTTATCTGGGCAGGCAGAAAGCCTAAGCTTAAAATGGATACTTTACATCTTCCAAAACAACAGGGTGGGTGGGGCTTACCAAAGATTGAGAACTATGTACTGTCTATTCATGCTAGAATTGTTTCAGTATGGGCAGATGAACATGATGAGACACCTTGGCTTGAGATTGAAAAAGTAATTAGTCAACCCTTCTGTCTTATAAACTTATTAGATAAACGTGTAAGAGAACTGCCTCCTGCTGTTAAAGACAATTACCTAATTAATAATGTTATCAAGACATGGAGTATTTTGAAGAAAATATTTGGGAAGTCCAAGGCTCTTAACTTTTTTGCAATTCTGGTAGATACCCCAGATTTATCAGAAGGGGCGCTGGTCTCAATCTCAAGTCATGGCAAGAAGCTGGTATTAGGAGAATGTATGATTTGTGGGACAAAGGTAAATTCAAGACATTTGAAGATATAAGATCTCGATATAATATACCTGCCAACGATTTCTACAAGTATTTCCAGATCAGGCATTACGTAAAATCAAAGACTGGATCTCTGGAGCTACCAACGAACTGTTACTTGCTTGAAAAAACTCTACTGGACTGTCGGAAACGTGGACGTTTTGTGTCTAGATTCTATTCTGAGTTACAGAATCTAACGGTAGACAAACTGATACACTTACGAACAACTTGGAATATGCTGCTTAAAGTGTCAATTGACTCTGAGTCGTGGGAGGAAATAGTAATACTGCCCTCTAGAATATCAATCTGTAATAGATACAAAGAAATGCAGTTCAATATTCTACATAATGTTTACATATCACCTTATATATACAGTAAGTACACTCCAGGTGTTTCTCCGAATTGTCCTAAATGTAACTTAGCTAAAGGCACTAGATATCACTGTCTTTGGGAGTGCAAGAACATCAAGGTATTTTGGCAGGCAGTATGCAGTGAAATCAGTTTGGTGATAGGACAGACAGCCCCACTCAGCCCACTCATGTGCCTACTGGGGCTTATACCTGACCATCTGAGAGCTCACAAAGAGACTGTTCAGTTTCTCCTGATGCTGGCTCGAAAGGCTATAATGACCAAATGGGTTGGTAGCGACGCCCGCTCTACTCAGATGTGGAAGTCTCTGATATCTGAAGTTGTAACTCTAGAAAGATTGAGGTATTGTCTCAATGGTAAATTACACCCGTTTAAAAATGGGAGAATATTTTAAAGTGTCTGAAGATTAAAAGGTCGTAAACACAAAATGGATATAATGTATGTACAACCATATGACGAGATGCTGTATGTAAAATGGAAATTGTCCACGTGCCCATAGATATGGTTATTTATATCGTTTTCTGTGCTGTTTTTTTTTTTTTTTTTTTAGTATGTTTTGTTTGAAATAACTAAAATGTTTAATAAAAAGAATAAAAAAAAAAAAGAAAGAAAATGATTGTGATGATATTCTCAAACAGTACAGGAAGTTCATCAATGAGACTTTGCCAAAGAGAAGGGCAGATTTCACTGACTTCAATCCTGCCACAGTCCAGGTAGATACACTATTCTATTAAACAATGGTGTACTCTCACATCGAAATACAAGTGTGGAGAGAGGTTTTTCAGTCAATAGACAAATAAAGGTTGAAAACATAAAGGAAAGCACTTACAGCGCACAGCGTCTTGTGTGTGATCATTTGAGGTCAGTGGGGGGAATTGATAACTTTTTAGTAACTAAGGCCTTACTTCAGAAGAAAGCAATACCTCTCTCATCTTGAGGAGCAGAAAAGAAAACCATAGAATGGAAAACTCTCTCTGATGAGATCGATGAGCTAAAGAAAAAGAGAGCACGCCACAGAAAGATGCCTCAACCATAGAGTAATCTGCTGATGACCTTGCATTAAAGGCAGAAAGTGTAGGGAATCTTACCTTCATTGCCCAGTCAAACAGTCTCAGACAGTCTGCAAAAATGAAATGTGAAGATATAAAAAGACTGAATGATGACAAACAGAAAATCTGAAAGCATAAACACCATAAGATTCATTTCTGTAGAAACAGTATTTAACGGGTAAAAGCAAACAAACCAAAAAAAAAAGTGTGTATGCGTGTTCCTGAAGGGTAGTTTCATATTTCTGGATTTAAAATACTTTTTTGTCTGGTTTTTGTCTGCTCAGTGCTCAGCACAATGTTTTCTTATTATAGGTCATGGAAATTCAGCTTTTTAGTCAGTGAAAGTTAGGGAATGTGACAATTGCCTGAGAGTGGGAACCCTGCACATCATTAAACAACTCACATTATTACATTTGTTCAATTTCCAATCAAATTACTACTATAATATTTTCCTTGATATTGTAATTAATAAAATTACATTTTTGAATTTGTAAAATTCTGGCAGTTATAATTCCAAATAAATAGCAGTGCACGTCTCTCTCCACCCATTTAGCTACCGTCCTAAGCAACTGCCTTATTAGACTATTTACACACAACCACCACGAATAACCCAAGCTTTTATCACCAACATCTGGTGTTTGGATAAAAAAAATGATTAATACTGGATCATTTCACCTCTTCACGCTGCTTTTTGTCCATGTGATTGTCTGTTATCAGACCTGTTCAA
Organism: Xyrauchen texanus; assembly: GCF_025860055.1. Taxonomy (NCBI): domain Eukaryota; kingdom Metazoa; phylum Chordata; class Actinopteri; order Cypriniformes; family Catostomidae; genus Xyrauchen; species Xyrauchen texanus. The sequence continues at coordinate 517,796 of NC_068293.1, forward strand.
GTTGCGGTGTCTGTTCAGATCGTCTGCAAAGATTTCCAGCCAAATATCCAAAATCCTATCGCCCACCTCCAAGATCATTCAAACACACTTTTACTTATGGCTAGCACTCTTAAAATAGGGCACTAAGTGTCTTTAACTATACTGTACTTCAACTTACTACTTAGAAAAATTGACCTACACAACAGGGGTCTGAAAACTGCCAGTATCTTAAAAAGCAAAACATATTGTCATGTGCTCTTCATTTTTTAATCTGTTGAGAAGAGCGCTTGTAAAAAATGTAATTTTTGACAAAATAGATGAGGAAACAGAACATCTTTATTTTTCTTTTCATTCCAAAGACACAGAACATTTAAGAGAAATATGCGAAGAAAAAAAAAATCATAAACGTGTAACATATCACAACAGTGTAAATCACAAAACACTTATATCCGGATTCTTACTAAAAAAATACTTCGTTTTTTTTCTTCCTGAGATGGCAGTCATTATATTGATAATCAAAAGCTGTCCAAATGGGACGTGTGATAAAATAAAACTCTTTATGCTATGTGGACCATTTGACATGAACTGTGCTGAAGTCCCAGCGGTCTGGATGGCCCATATGCAGGAGTTTGCTGTACGGAGAGCTGCTCCACTGGAACACGGGCACCTGATCCCATGTAGGACCACTGACGGCCAACAGCTCGAACTGCTTCAACATGGCATAGGACGTCATCTGCAGGAAGAAATTAGGAAATATGAAAATTACTATCTGTAATACTTCACAGAGAACAGTTTTAAAGGGTCACGAAACACTACGTTTTCTTGAAGCTTCGTATGCGTTGCCCATTATGCAAGTAAACTCAGCAAAAAAAGAAATGTCCTCTCACTTTCAACTGCTTTTATTTTCAGCAAACTTAACATGTAAATATTTGTATGAACAAAAAAAAAAACAACTAAGACATAAACTGATCAAATTTCACAGACATATGACTAAAAGAAATGGAATAATGTGTCCCTGAACAAAGGGGAGGTCATTATCAAAAGTAACAGACAGTATCTGGTGTAACCACCAGCTGCAATAAGTACTACAGTGTATGTCCTCCTCATGGACAGCACCAGATTTGCCAGTTCTTGCTGTGAGATGTTACCCCACTCTTCCACCAAGGCACTTGCAAGTTCCCAGACATTTCTGGGGAGAATGGTCCTAGCCCTTCACCCTCCGATCCAACAGGTCCTAGATGTGCACAATGGGATTGAGATCCGGGCTCTTCGCTGGCCATGGCAGAACACTGACTTTCCTGTCTTGCAGGAAATCACTCACAGAACGAGCAGTATGGCTGGTGGCATTGTCATGCTGGAGGGTGATGTCAGGATGAGCCTGCAGGAAGGGTACAACATGAGGGAGGAGGATGTCTTCCATGTAATGCACAGCATCGAGATTGCCTGCAATGACAACAAGCTCAGTCTGATAATGCTGCGAGACACCGCCCCAGACCATGATGGACCCACCACCAAATCAATCCCGCTCCAGAGTACAGGCCTCGGTGTAACGCTCATCCCGTCGACAATACGCGAGTCTGACCATCACCCCTGGTGAGACAAAACTCCTCCTCATCAGTGAAGAGCACTTTTTGCCAGTCCTGTCTGGTCTATTGAAGGTGGGTTTGTGCCCATAGGCGACGTTGTTGCCGGTGATGTCGGGTAAGAACCAGCCTTACAACAGGCCTACAAGCCCTCAGTCCAGCCTCTCTCAGACGATTGCGGACAGTCTGAACACTGGAGGGAGGGATTGTGCTTTCCTGGTGTAAGTCAGGCAGTTGTTGTTGCAATCCTGTACCTGTCCTGCAGGTGTGATATTCAGATGTACCGATCCAGTGCAGGTGTTGTTACACATGGTCTGCCACTGAGAGGACTATCAGCTGTCCTTCCTGTCTCCCTGTAATGCTGTCTTGGGTGTCGCACAGTACGGACATTGCAATTTATTCCCCTGTTCACATCTGCAGACCTCATGACTCCATGCAGAATGCCTAAGACACATTTACGCAGATGAGCAGGGACCCTGGGCATCTTTCTTTTGGTGTTTTTCAGAGTCAGTAGATCTCTTTTGTGTCCTAAGTTTTTATAACTGTGATATTAATTGCCTACTGTCTGTAAGCTGTTAAGTGTGCATGTTCATTAATTGTTTATGGTTCATTGAACAAGCATGGAAAACATCGTTTAAACCCTTTGCAATAAAGATCTGTAAAGTTATTTGGATTTTTAAAAATGTTTCTTTAAAATACAGTGTCTTAAAAAGTGGCATTTCTTTTTTTGCTGAGTTTACAATGGCATTTTAGTGCCACATCAAAATCAAAAATGTACTATTTTGGAATAAATACATAGTATTACAAGAATAAAGTCATTTTACAACAATAACAATATAGCATTATGAAATCAAAATCATAATATTCTGAGAATAGGTCGTAAGGAAAGAAACATGAAAGTGATGTGGTGGACGACAGCAAAGTGGAGCGTCTGGGTATTTGGATACAGTAAACACCACTAACCAGGCAGATAACATTGCTATACAACATTGATGTCAAGTTAGCCGAGCTGAATTTATGGGAAGTTTTTGGAAAATCTCAGTGAATGAGGTGTGCATTAGAAAAAGAAGTTAACTTGCGAGACGTCTCATAATGCTGTGACTTCATTCTTGAAACGTTGACTTTATTCTTGCAAAAGGCATGTTATGAGATTATTCTCAAAACATTTAGACTTTATTCTTATAATACTATGATTTTATTCTATAATTCATGAGACGGGCACTTTTTTAGCAGGTCAGGAGCATTGGTCGTGAATATGAAATTGCATGATCCAAAAGTACGAGCCAGCTGCATATTTTCCACAGCAAAGCTGACAGCGACACAAATGTGTGTGTGCAACAAGCGGTTTTAACAGATGGACCAATCAGATTTTATTTGAAAAACGCTGTCTGGCACGATTCGATTGCATCACAAACACCGTTCGTCCTGACTCATTATAATGGTCGCAAAAGCACACTGACATATATTTTTAAAAAGCACAGACAGTCATTTATATGTGCATTAAATTGCAGATACACATGTGTATTCTGCTTAAAATTCCTGTTTGTCATATGCAAAGTCTGCATAAGATACGGTTTGTGAGAAGCTACACAAAGTCTGTCATTTTTCAGATTTCTGTGAAAATCTTGACGATCTTTGCACATTCATGAGCTTGTTGACAGTTGCTTAACATTTAGTGCTAAAAACTATTTAATTTTCAATGAAGTTCCTACTGGAGTCCGGTCTCGAGACCAACTATATCAATTGTCTTGGTCTCTTCACAAACTTGTCATGAATTTTTGCTCCGTCTTTACTCAAACATTTGTGGTGCATTGAAAAGATGGAACGGCAATGTGGCGGGGCCGGGTCGTGATCCTACACACCCGGTCCCGTATTAGGCTAATCAAGCATCCTGAGAGGGATAAAGGTCGACTGCAGAGGATTGTGCGGGAGAGAGAGATCGTTTACGGACATGCCCGTCATGTGTGTGTTGTTATCATCTTTTGTTTAAGTTTATTATTAAAATATTATTTATATCAACAAGCCAGTTCTCCTTTCCATTGATCACATTACACTCCTAAACGATCTCTCTCTCCCGCACGATCGACCTGCAGTCGACCTTTATCCCTCTCGGGAGGCTTGATTAGCCTAATACGGGACCAGGTGTGTAGGATCACAACCCGGCCCCGCCCTGCCACAGGCATTTTCATGAAAACGTCTCCTTTCGAAGGCTGGCGCCAGGTGTGATGCATCTTTTGTAGGACAGCGGTATACAGAGCATCCTCAACTTCGAATTAGCTTTGATTAAACAATTTGGCCTTAATATGACAGGAAACAGAATATAGCATAGCTGCTATGACAGCACGAGCGCTCCGAGTGAGTTATAATGATGATTTACTCCTTTGTACTCCTGTACTTCAACTTGGGAATTAAAACTACTTTTTACACATCATATTTTTGGGTAAATCCACATCATTTTTTCAGATAAATCAATTGAGTTTCCTTTAAAGCAAATAATTGTGGGTTGTGAGTGCCAACGAAGGATCCATCTCTTGCGTTTTCCAAATTCCTCCAAATTCGACAGCTGCATTTGTGTCCTACTTGCTTTTCTGAAATGACCCTTACAAAAAAAATCTACAATTCTGGCAACTTGCCACAAATGTGCCGCAAATTTGCCACTTATTATTTTCCCATACAAATGAGGTTGTGATTCACCACAACTGTTTGCCAGAAGTTTGCAGCTCTTCACCGGTAGTAGTGAAGCTGCAGCAAGCCTTTGGCAACAATAGACAATTTGATGCAAGTTTGCCGCAAAGCTCATTTGCATATTAAAAATATCGGTGTCGAATTTGCAGCAAATTTGCTATGATGTCCCAATTTTTGCAAGGGAAGACTCTGTGATGTATGCCACTGACGAATGCGACCTCCGGAGCACACAGCCTTTGAAACGAGACATAGCCCTTGTGTGCTCTGGTCTGGAGTAATATTGTAGAGTCTGGGAGAATTTTCATTTTTGGATGAATAATTTCTTTATATGCAGACATGCAGAATGTGTATCTCCATGTTTATTCATAAGTGTCTGCCTTCTGTAATGGGTGCAAAACTGTAATGTATGCAACTTTTCCTAAGACCTTTATTTAATATTAGTCATATTCAATGTCCAGGAAAATCACTGAATGCAACAATGTTAACAATAACCTTCCTTATAATAATAATAATAATAATAATAATAATAAAAATAATAATTATTATTATTATACCGTAACAGCAAAAAACATAATAAACTTGTTGAATACGTACGCCACGATGTTAGGAATTTCCTACTGATGTGATTTTTTTTAAAAATTCAGTTCATTGAAACAAACCGTTCTGAATCTACCGGGCCAATTAGTTAACACTCTCCTAACCCTAACCTGAGAAACAGCAAGTAAGCCTATCATAAGTATATTTGTGGCATTTACTAAAATGTGTTGAACATATAGCAACAAATAACCAATGAAAGAAATAGGAAATATGCTTATGACTTCTTGTTCACATGACAACATTTAATTCTCAATACACTTAATTCCTGACCTTCATGTCCGTTCCACCGTGCGGCCGCTGCTTCAGAGCTCCAAACGGATACGAGCCGTTGGCAGGGTTCAGGTCAGAACGAGCGGAGATGGAGTTCTCTCCATTCTGAATGGGATCACAGTCATCACAGCAGGACAAGGGGTCATCTTTATAGTTATTATACCTGTGGTAGACAGACACACACAGAAGTAAAATGAAGAAAGCAAGCCATATAAACTGAATAAAGAGAATTCATTCCTCTGCATGGAGAATTATAACAATGAAAAAGGAATATAAATGGCTTGAAGTTGTCACTAAAATCAACATGGCCAAAAGCGATAAGTCCTTTGACGTGTACTCTGTTAACTCATCAACTTGACTACACTCTTGTTAAAATTAAATATCTAACATTTAACTCTGTCTAAAATTTGAATTGCTTCAACTGAGTTCTCTCTCTATTGTCCACCTCCCCAGCACCACCTGTCTACAGCTGATTCAAGAGGATTGTATGCATGTCTAATTGTGCTGTCTCAACTCAGCATATCGGTTGGTTTTGAAGTCGTCGTACTTCCTCTGCAGCAGTGTAAGCAGATTTAGTCTGCCAAGACCAAACCTTATAACTTGTTATATCCATTATAATACCTTAAAACTTATTCATGTCTGAACTTGTTTTAACTGCTTTTGAAACTGATTTTGCTTCCGAACCCAGATTTTACATTGCACATCAAGTTACATCCCAACAAAACACACAAATAGTTTATTGTACAAAAGTAGATTAAAATAAAATAAATCAAACATGGAATAATCCGGTTAATATTAATAATATTTATATTTCCACGAACTGCATCTGCCCAGTAATATGCAAAATTATTGTTGGGTTTGTAAACGACTCTTGTGTTTCAGTGGTTTCAAGAATATTGGCAGCCGCACAAAACATACTGCAGTGCTTTCAAACCATAATTATCCTGGCTGAAGGTAAACCTGTATTTAATGTAGTCTTGGACAAGTTTTCTTTTAGTTTGCATGGTTTTGTTCCTGATATTCGAGGAGGAGGACATCACACAACCTTGCATCCCCTAGTCCATGTTGGCATCTGCTTAATTTGGTTAGCTTCTACCAGGTGAAAGATCAGCTTTATTGGATGCACGGTCATTGACATAAAAAAAAACTAAATTGGAAAGTGTTTTCTCCCCAATTTGAAAAGTTGAGAGTTGTTACATAGCTCATTTTTAATGTTTGCATTTAGCATTGTTTTCTCCTGCACCTACATTTAGCAGACGCTTTTATCCAAAGTGACTTACAGTGCATTTATTACAGGGACAATCCCCCTGAGGAACCTGGAGTTAAGTGCCTTATTCAAGGACACAATGGTGGTGACTGTGGGATTCGAACCAGCGACCTTCTGATTAACAGTTATGTGCTTTAAGCCCACTACGCCGTCACCACCACTCCACTTCTCTTTTAAAACATAAATTATATCGTTTTAAACTCCACACATAGTTCTTTCCATAAGAATTGTTTAGTGTAAAGCATGTTGAACATTAGGGGGCAGGTGGTCAAATTCATTAAGTGATGAGCTGTTTCATCACAAAACCAGTTTATTCAGCACACTTAAGCATCTCCTCCATAAACATCCATTAAAATAATAGCTTCTCGTCTCCTCGCTAGTGTACCGCCATAGAATGTCTGTGGGAGCACCGCATTACGCTATTTTAGGCTAAATTTGTAGGCTCCACTATTGGAGGGATTCTGGTTTAAACATGTTTTTCTTACCCATAAAAATCATAGTAACCACAAAAAAAATCTGAATCATGGTTCCTACAGTCATGGTTACTTCAATATAACTAAATATAGTAAACCATGGTACATTTTACAAATAGGGTGATGACATTCAATTAAACATACATTTATACTTACTATACACCAATAACACTGGAAAACACACTCTTATAGAACTAAATCGAAATATCAAGTCAAGTCAAGTGGTTTTTATTGTCGTTTCAACCATATACAGTTAGTACAGTACACAGCAAAACGAGACTACGTTCCTCCAGGACCATGGTGCTACATAAAAACAACAAAGGACCAACACAGGACCACATGAGACAACACAACAAAATAAAATACCTATATAAAAACCTATATATACCTATATAAAATGCACGTGCAAACATGTGCAAAAAGTACGGGACAGTACAACAAATTTCTGACAATGAACAGGACAATAGACAGTGCAGCGCCGACCAGTACTCAGTAGTGCAAAAAGATGACAGTTTCTAAAAATGTAAACATAACATACTATGAGATTGTGCATAGAATACTTAGCAGTTATTGAGGTAGCAGACAGTTATAAAGTGACAGTAATTAAAGTGCAAATCAGGACACGTGTGTGTCAAACCAGTCTCTGAGTATTGAGGAGTCTGATGGCTTGGGGGAAGAAGCCGTTACACAGTCTGACCGTGAGGGCCCGAATGCTTCGGTACCTCTTGCCAGACGGGAGGAGGGTAAAGAGTTTGTGTGAGGGGTGTGTGGGGTCGTCCACAATGCTGGTTGCTTTGCGGATACAGTGTTTTTTGTAAATGTCTTTGATGGAGGGAAGAGAGACCCCAATGATCTTCTCAGCTGTCCTCACTATCCTCTGCAGGGCTTTGCGGTCCGAAACGGTGCAAGTCCCAAACCAGGCAGTGATGCAGCTGCTCAGGATGCTCTCAATAGTCCCTCTATAGAATGTAGTGAGGATGGGGGTTGGGAGATGTGCTTTCCTCAGCCTTCGAAGAAAGTAGAGACGCTGCTGGGCTTTCTTGGTGATAGAGCTGGTGTTGAGGGACCAGGTGAGGTTCTCCGCCAAGTGAACACCAAGGAATTTGGTGCTTTTGACGATCTCCACAGAGGAGCCGTCGATGTTCAGCGGAGTGTGTTCACCTTGTGCTCTCCTAAAGTCAACAACCATCTCTTTTGTTTTGTCGACATTCAGGGACAGGTTGTTGGCTCTACACCAGTTCGTCAGCCGCTGCACCTCCTCTCTGTATGCTGACTCGTCGTTCTTGCTGATGAGACCCACCACGGTCGTGTCATCGGCGAACTTGATGGTGTGATTCGAGCTGTGCATTGCTGCACAGTCGTGAGTCAGCAGAGTGAACAGCAGTGGACTGAGCACACAGCCCTGGGGGCCCCAGTGCTCAGTGTGGTGGTGGTGGAGATGCTGTTCCCGATCCAGACTGACTGAGGTCTCCCAGTCAGGAAGTCCAGGATCCAGTTGCAGAGGGAGGTGTCCAGGCCCAGCAGGTTCAGCTTTCCAATCAGGTGCTGGGGAATGATTGTGTTGAATGCTGAGCTGAAATCTATGAACAGCATTCGAACGTATGAGTCCTTATTGTCTAGGTGGGTGAGGGCCAGATGGAGGGTTGTGGTGATGGCATCGTCCGTTGAACGGTTTGAACGATACGCAAACTGCAGTGGGTCTAGTGAGGGGGGCAGCTGGGTCTTAATCTGCCTCATGACGAGCCTCTCGAAGCACTTCATGATGATGGGTGTAAGTGCGATGGGATGGAAGTCGTTGAGGCAGGACACTGAAGACTTCTTTGGCATGGGGATGATGGTGGTGGCCTTGAAGCACGTTGGAACGACGGCGCTGCTCAGAGAGATGTTGAAGATGTCGGTAAGAACATCTGCTAGCTGGTCTGCACATCCTCTGAGCACTCTGCCAGGAATGTTGTCTGGTCCAGCAGCCTTCCATGGGTTGACTACGGAGTTTTCTCCTCACATCTGCCGTGGTAAGACAGAGCACCTGGTCATTGGGAGGAGGGGTGGACTTCCTCGCCATCACGTCGTTCTGCACTTCAAACATAGCATAGAAGTCGTTCAGCGCATCTGGAAGGGAGGCATCTTTGTCACAGGCAACTGATGTTGTCCTGTAGTTGGTGATGGCCTGGATGCCCTGCCACATGCGCCGCGTGTCACCGCTGTCCTGGAAGTGACTGTGGATTCTCTGGGCGTGTGCGCGCTTTGCCTCTCTGATTGCCCGTGACAGTTTGGCCCTAGCTGTTCTTAGGGCTGCCTTATCGCCTGCTCTGAAGGCGAGTCTCGGACCTCAGCAGCGTGCGCACCTCCGCAGTCATCCACGGCTTCTGGTTGGAGCGTGTGGTGATGGTCTTGGAGAAAGTGACATCATCAATGCACTTGCTGATGTAGCTGGTCACTGATGCTGTGTATTCCTCCAAGTTGGTAGAATCGCCATATGTTGCAGCCTCCCTGAACATGTGCCAGTCAGTACACTCAAAACAGTCCTGAAGAGCAGAGATGGCTCCTGCTGGCCAGGTTTTCACCTGCTTCTGAAGCGGTTTTGTGCGTCTGACGAGCAGTCTGTATGCTGGAATTAACATAACAGAGATGTGGTCTGAGTAGCCTTGGTGTGGGCGGGGCTCCACCCGGTACGCGCCTGGGATGTTTGTGTAAACAAGATCAAGCGCGTTCGCCCCTCTCGTTGCAAAGTCCACATACTGATGAAATTTAGGGAACACTGTCTTGAGATTTGCATGGTTGAAATCTCCGGCGACAATAAACAGTCCGTCGGGGTGAGCGTTCTGCAGTTCGCTCATAGCCCCATACAGTTCACAGAGCGCTTCCTTAGCGTTAGCGCTGGGAGGAATGTAAACTCCGGTTATGCAAACAGTGGTGAATTCCCATGGTAGATAAAAAGGTCTGCATCTAACAGTCACAAGCTCCAACAGCGATGAACAGTAACTAGAGACTAGCATAGAGTTCTTGCACCATTCCGTGTTGATGTAAACACACAAGCCACCACCGCGAGTCTTACCGCACAGAGCTGTATTTCTGTCGGCACGAAACGAGGCGAGCCCGTCTAGCTGAATGGCGGCATCCGGAACTCTGTCGCTGAGCCACGTCTCCGTGAAAACAAAGACGCAGCAGTCTCTAAACTCATGCTGCGTATCCTGCTGGAGTCGGATATACAGTGAGGAAAATAAGTATTTGAACACCCTGCTATTTTGCAAGTTCTCCCACTTAGAAATCATGGAGGGGTCTGAAATTGTCATCGTAGGTGCATGTCCACTGTGAGAGACATAATCTAAAAAAAATAAAATCCAGAAATCACAATGTTTAATTTTTAAACTATTTATTTGTATGATACAGCTGCAAATAAGTATTTGAACACCTGTCTATCAGCTAGAATTCTGACCCTCAAAGACCTGTTAGTCTGCCTTTAAAATGTCCACCTCCACTCCATTTATTATCCTAAATTAGATGCACCTGTTTGGGTTCGTTAGCTGCATAAAGACACCTGTCCACCCCATACAATCAGTAAGAATCCAACTACTAACATGGCCAAGACCAAAGAGCTGTCCAAAGACACTAGAGACAAAATTGCACACCTCCACAAGGCTGGAAAGGGCTACGGGAAATTGCCAAGCAGCTTGGTGAAAAAAGGTCCACTGTTGGAGCAATCATTAGAAAATGGAAGAAGCTAAACATGACTGTCAATCTCCCTCGGACTGGGGCTCCATGCAAGATCTCACCTCGTGGGGTCTCAATGATCCTAAGAAAGGTGAGAAATCAGCCCAGAACTACACGGGAGGAGCTGGTCAATGACCTGAAAAGAGCTGGGACCACCGTTTCCAAGGTTACTGTTGGTAATACACTAAGACGTCATGGTTTGAAATCATGCATGGCACGGAAGGTTCCCCTGCTTAAACCAGCACATGTCAAGGCCCGTCTTAAGTTTGCCAATGACCATTTGGATGATCCAGAGGAGTCATGGGAGAAAGTCATGTGGTCAGATGAGACCAAAATAGAACTTTTTGGTCATAATTCCACTAACCGTGTTTGGAGGTAGAAGAATGATGAGTACCATCCCAAGAACATCATCCCTACTGTGAAGCATGGGGGTGGTAGCATCATGCTTTGGGGGTGTTTTTCTGCACATGGGACAGGGCGACTGCACTGTATTAAGGAGAGGATGACCGGGGCCATGTATTGCGAGATTTTGGGGAACAACCTCCTTCCCTCAGTTAGAGCATTGAAGATGGGTCAAGGCTGGGTCTTCCAACATGACAATGACCCGAAGCACACAGCCAGGATAACCAAGGAGTGGCTCTGTAAGAAGCATATCAAGGCTCTGGCGTGGCCTAGCCAGTCTCCAGACCTAAACCCAATAGAGAATCTTTGGAGGGAGCTCAAACTCAGTGTTTCTCAGCGACAGCCCAGAAACCTGACTGATCTAGAGAAGATCTGTGTGGAGGAGTGGGCCAAAATCCCTCCTGCAGTGTCTGCAAACCTGGTGAAAAACTACAGGAAACGTTTGACCTCTGTAATTGCAAACAAAGGCTACTGTACCAAATATTAACATTGATTTTCTCAGGTGTTCAAATACTTATTTGCAGCTGTATCATACAAATAAATAGTTAAAAAAATCATACATTGTGATTTCTGGATTTTTTTTTTTAGATTATGTCTCTCACAGTGGACATGCACCTACGATGACAATTTCAGACCCCTCCATGATTTCTAAGTGGGAGAACTTGCAAAATAGCAGGGTGTTCAAATACTTATTTTCCTCACTGTAGTCTAGTTTATTGTCCAGGGAGCAAACACTTGAGAGCAGGATAGACGGGAGAGCCGGCCGGCTTGGGTTTGTTTTTAGCCTAGCATGGACCCCCGCCCTCTTTCCGCGCTTCCGCTTTCTCGCACACCGCTTACGACGTCCTCTCCCCCGGCCACCGGCATCAGGCGACGCCGAGGGCTGGAGGCCTGGTCTCCGCAGCAAGCAGAGTACACGTAGCGCCTCCTGCAGGTCATCATGCAGCTTGGTTTTTGCATGAGTCTTATATTTCAGTAGTGTCTGGCGATGGTAGTAGACACGAACACCGGTTGCGCCGATGTCCATGTGTTGCAAAAGTCGGGCATTTTAACAAAAATAGCACCATTGTGGATCCGGAGTGTCCGCTGCATGCTACCGCGCCGCCATCTTGGATCAAGATGGAATATCTTGAAATATTGAAATATAGTGATAAACGGCACCAATTAATGAAATATTTCACTTTAAAAAGAAGGCAAAATCCATTTTAGGCTGTGTGGTATCAAATAAATCAGTGAATCGTTTATGTACTCTGGATCTTTTACATGAACGGACTGAAAGAATCGACTCACTAAAATGAATTTGTTAAATGAGTTCCCAAACTTAAATAAAAGGGAACCGTTTATTTTAACTGGCTAATTTACACGAACTGCCCAAAAGATTCACTTAAATCATTTGGATTTCCCAGCACTATATGTGAGAGAATGGGTTAGGAGAGTGTGTTTGATTCGTCCCTCAGCTCTACAACTGTCTTTACAATAATATATGTCAAATGTTGTGTTTTGCGATCATAAGAAAATTAGCTTATTACACAAATCCGAGACCAATTTGTGAGACAAACTGCTGAAAAAGGGACCATTCATATCAGGACCTTTCAGATATATCGGCCTGGATGATGGAACATCACCTTCAACTCAACCTTGCCAAGACAGAATATCTGGTGATCCAAGCCGACCCATCTGTTGACCACAATCTCACAATTCATTATGGTTCAACAATACTGATGCCAACCAACAGCCAGGAATCTGGGAGTGGTGTTTGAAGACCAGAAAAACTTCACTAGCCACATCTCATCAACCGCCCAGTTTTTCAGGCTTGCGCTTCACAACAACAGGAAAATCAGACCTTTATTCTTTTCAGCAATCAGCATTCAATGTATGAGATTAATATTTTCAATGCTGTTAAGGCATTTATTTACCTCATTTGGCATAACTGTTTCATTATGTTATTTCCATGTTTGTGATACATTTTGAGGAATACAGAATCGGTGTTTTGTGTGAGTGATATTACTAGAGAATGCTGTTGCATCAATTTACATCCTGTGTCTTTATACATATATTTTGATACGAGTATATATCAAACATATTCCTGGACCCAGCTTCTCTTTTATTAATGCCTAGATAATATAACAAGGTACAGTGATATACATACAGTATATGTGATATAATGTACATTAAGTAAAAACTGTTTTTCTATAAAATGATGCATAAAAATAATATAAAAGAAAATATGGGTTCACAGTCTTTTCTTTATTTAATTATTGCATATTTGTATGAATTCAGGGTTTTTTGTTTGCGATGAGCAAAAGAGCACTGTAACTGAAATACTTGTTTTTATTATCCTGATTATAAAAATTATAAAGTGTGGTACATTTGTATATAAAGACTATTTTTTATGCAATGTTTTACTGCAAGTTTCATCCAAATGAATTGCTGTACCTCACTGCTATTTTTAATGCAATTTTTTAATTTTCGGGAGTGTGTAAACTCATCAGAATCTGCACATCCAATGCCGGTGTTTGCAAGTCGAATAGTACCACCAATGGAATGGATTGTACAGAAGCAGTGACTCTTGGAACTCTTATCTTATTGGTCAGTCAGTTTATTCCAGCAGTCTTAAAAAATAAATAAAATAAAAAATAATAAAAAAAATAGTTGTCTCTCTAAAAAGAGATTGTCGGAGGACAAATTGTTATCCCAGGTGTGAATAGTGCCATAGAAATCCATTGTTTCTATTCAAAAGCTTGTTCAGAACAACTTATAAGTAGTGTTGCTACTTATAGTTTACTACTCTCCAACACTGATGAACTGAAAGAACACAAATCATTAAACAGCAGATCTTACCTCATGAGACGCACCATAGACTCCACATCAGTAACGAGTGTTTGGTTCCTATGGAAGATCTGTGCTCTTGGATTCTCACTGAAGGAGAACCAGGATCCATACTTCTGAACCAGCTCCTGACCTCCACTTGCATTAAACACATCCTCAAAGTACCTAAAACAGACAATGTATTCTTCTTTTCAATCTGTTTTATGCTTGAAGTGTGCATTAACTAGGATGACTCAAGAGCGGAGATCATTTCAACTGCTGAAAATATGACAAAATGTATCTATAGAGATTCTCAAGATTGAGAACTAATCACATTTAATTACACCATGTTTATTTAGTGGAATTGTCTTGAGACAAGCTTTATATCTGCTGATTGTTGGCATACTCACGGGATATTGTAGCTGGCCCAGTAGCCAGTCTTGAATAGTTCTTCAGTTTTATCAGCTGTTACAATCATTCCACTAGAGGAAACAAACATAAAAGTAATTTTCATTTGTATTTATTTTTATTTTTTTTGTCATTGAATAATGTCTCTTAATATCCTTCCTGTTATTGATATAAAACAATAAACATTTACATTTAATTCTAATCATGCATTGCATGGATGAGATAAAGCCATCCAAGTCTCTTTTGTTAATATTCTCTCATTTACAGATGCCAGCCCTCCCCAATCACCAAACTCTTGGATCTGAACACACAACCAAAAAACACGGGCCGTGTCTCCATCTTCTGATTGGGATCGGCAGCAGGTGGGTGTGTCTGTAAGACCAAGCCTATACAATCTAGAGGCGGTCCAAAGTAAATTCTTGAATTGTATAAGGCGCACCCTTGCATCTCTAGATGAAGACTTGATGGTTTTTAGAATCCAAGACATTTACCATTCCCAATGAAGGACTTTGCTATACTATCAAATTGCTTGAAATAAGAGAGGGGGACATCTATAGGGAGAGATTGTAGCAGGTAGTTAAATTTTGGAATACAGTTCATTTTAATAACATTACCCTTCCCAATCATAGATAAATGTAATTAAGCCCACCTGTCCACATCGCTCGAAAACATTTTTTTATTAAGGAGTGAAAATTAACTAACAAAATCAGACAAATTTGCTGGGAATAAAATGTCCAAATACTTAAGGCCCTGTTTGGGCCACTGGAAGGCGCCCGGCTGGAAAGCCGTTACTGGGCAGTATGCTGTCAGCTTCGGATTTACACCAATTAACACTGTATCCTGAGAAATTAGAAAAGGAAATAATAATTCCGTGGAGGCATAGCTCAAGTATGGTTGGAGACAAATAATAAAATATCATCTGCGTAAAGCAAAAGCTTATGTGCCATACCTCTCATCACTACCCCGCGGCTGCTAATGGTTCCAGGGCCAGACAGAACAATAAGGGGGAAAGAGGGCAACCCTGCCTGGTGCCCCTATCCAGAGTAAAATAATCTGAAATTAATCCATTTGTTTGTACCTCCGCTACCGGTTGCTGTAAAAAAGAAAGAAACTGATCTAAGATGGCGGCGCGGTAGAACGCAGCGGCCACTCCGGATACAAAATGGTGCTATTTTTGTTACTTAGCCGGACCTTTACGGCACACGGACATCGGAGCATCCGGTGTTCGTGTTTACCATCGCCAGACACTGCTCAAATATAAGATCCATGCAACCAAGCTGCATGATGAGCTCCGTTTGCTGCGGAGACCAGGCCTCCAGTCCTTGGTGTCGCATGATGCCGGTGGACAGGGGAGGGGACATCGCAAGCGGTGTGCGAGGAAGCGGCAGTGCGGCAAGAGGGTGGGGTCCATGGTAGGATAAAAACAAACCCTATCCGGCCGGCTCTCCCGTCTATACTGTTCTAAAATTTTTGCTCTCTGGACAATAAACTGGACTACATCCGACTCCAGCATGAGACATGGCTCAGCGACAGAGTTCCGGATGCCGCCATTCAGCTAGACGGGCTCGCCTCATTTTATGCAGACAGAAATGCAGCTCTGTGCAGTAAGACTCGTGGTGGTGGCTTGTGTGTTTACATCAACATGGAATTGTACAAGATCTCTATGCTGGTCTCTAGCTACAGTTCATCTCTGGTGGAGCTTGTGACTGTTAGATGCAGACCTTTTTATTTACCACGGGAATTCACCACTGTCATTATATAGGCCAGTGGAAGCTCAGCGGTTAAGGCTCTGGGTTATTGACCGAAAGGTCGGGGGTTCAAGCCCCAGCACAGTCAAGATACCACTGTTGTTGAGCAAGGCCCTTGACCCTATCTGCTCCAGGGGCGCTGTTTCATGGCTGACCCTGCGCTCTGACCCCAGCTTGGTTGGGATATGCGAAAACAACTGCATTTCATTGGCTCTGTACCTGTACTCTGCACAATGACAATAAAGTTGAATCTTAATAACCAGAGCTTACATTACCCCCAGTGCTAATGCTAAGGAAGCGCTTGGTGAACTGTATGGGGCTATTAGCGAAATGCAAACTGTTTATTGTTGCCGGAGATTTCAACCATGCAAATCTCAAGACAGTGCTCCCTAAATTCCATCAGTTTGTAGACTTTGCAACGAGACGGGCGAACACACTAGATCTTGTTTACACAAACATCCCAGATGTGTACCGGACGGAGCCCCGCCCACACCAAGGCTACTCAGACCACATCTCGGTTATGCTAATCCCAGCATACAAACCACTCGTCAGGTGCACAATACCACTTCAGAAGTAGGTGAAAACCTGGCCAGCAGGAGCCATCTCTGCTCTTCAGGACTGTTTTGAGTGTACTGACTGGCACATGTTTAGGGATGCTGCAACATATGGCAACTCCACCAACTTGGAGGAATACACAGCATCAGTGATCAGCTACATCAGCAAGTGCATTGATGATGTCACTTTCTCCAAGACCATCACCACATGCTCCAACCAGAAGCCGTGAATAAATGCGGAAGTGCGTGCGCTGCTGAGGACCCAAGACTACGCCTTCAGAGCAGATAACAAGGTGGCCATAAGAACAGCGAGGGCCAAACTGTCCCGGGCCATCAGAGAGGCAAAGCGCGCACACGCCCAGAGAATCCAGTCACTTCCAGGACAGCGGCGACACACGGTGCATGTGGCAGGGCATCCAGGCCATCACCAACTACAGGACAACATCAGTTGCCTGTGACAAAGATGCCTCCCTTCCAGATGTGCTCAGTTTGAGGCGGAGAACAACGTCAAGTCAAGTGGTTTTTATTGTTGTTCAACCAAATACAGTTAGTACAGTACACAGTGAAACGAGAAAATGTTCCTCCAGGACCATGGTGCTACATAAAACAACATAGGACAAAAACAGAACCACATGAGACTACACAGACTAAATAACATACCTATATAAAGTGCATGTGCAAACGTGTGCAAAAAGTACGGGACAGTACAATAAATTACAAAAAATTAACAGGACAATAGGCACAGTGAGACAGTGCAGCGCCGATCAGTACACAGTAGTGCAAAAAGATGACAGTTTCTAAAAATGCTAAATGTAAACATAACATACTATGAGATAGTGCTCTATGCACATAGCAGTTATTGGAGGTAGCAGCCAGGTATAAAGTGACAATAATTAACACAATCAGGTAACAGTGCAAAGTGCACTAATTTTACTGTAAAATAATTTTATGTTGGACTGCTAAACTCGAGGTTGCACAATGTTTTGTTATTCCTTCTGAAAGTGACTTGAATTTTACATTGTTTCATTTATTTTGTTGTTGGATTGCTAAATGTAGATTGCACTTTCCTTTTACTCGAATTGAACAAGTTCTTACTTAAAATCACTCCAAAATAAAAAGTAATTATGTAGAAGTGAATGCTTTATGTAGAAGCATCATTGTTGCTCTAGGGAGCTTGAACACTTTTGCTTCACTATGATCAAGGACTGAGTCCATCAAAAGATTTGTTTCCTCACAATATTATATCATGAGGGGTGCCAGCGGCTTGCAACATCCCTTCAAGATCTATAAAAAAGCCCTGATCATCAGCGTTGGGTGCATAAATATTGAATTTCTGCTAAAACAATAATGACTCTCCCTAATTTATCTTTAAAATTAGATTTGAATTGTAGATGTTTACTTATCAATGTAATAACCCCCCCCCCCCCCTTACTTGAGCCAGCACTAACAAAAACATACCCAACCCATAGCTTCCTGTGGGGAAAAATGCGTTTCTTGAAAAAATACAATATCATATTTCTTAAAATGAATAACCTTCCTTCTTTTTATGGGGTGTCCCCACCCATTCACATTCCACATGGAGAGAGATAATCCACTCATATTAACATTTGACATATTAGAAAAAATAGATTGTGTCAAAAACAATATTATAAAGACAACATTCCAACATTAGTGTAACACTCAAACCCCAAACTTCCCCCCGAACTAAACAAACAGAAAAAAGATGTTAACGTTAAAAAGCGTTAAGCAAATTGCTTTGATACGTCAAAGAAATGATATCACACAAAACAAACTCCAGCTGCTAGGCGGAACCAGTACAAAAAGAAAAGGTTTGAGCAGTGTATATTTTTTCCAGCATCCATTATAACAGGTTAGAGCATTCACATCTGAAGCTCGAGCAGTGCGAGTTGCAGTGCAGCGGGGGTTTCTACTTTTACATTATGTTGATGGTCAATGTGAATGTAATTGGACCAAAAAAACTATCCACTGCACAGAATAAGCATATATTTGAAGTCTACTGTTTTTTCATATAATTTAGAGCACAGAGAAAAACACGATAAGAAAAAGAAATACTATTGTCAGATGTAAAATGGAAATATTTTAATTATACACTTTATGCAGAAGTATGGTTATATCCATTAAAACTACAGTATAGTACAAGTTATAAGCTTTAACATACAAAATAAAACTGTCTATTATAAACTATTATATAGAGAGCAGGTCTAAATGGTTAACAGCATTACCAACATATAGCAGAGTGTGCTGCCCTATGAATAATTACATGTGACAGCCTATATGGTGAGTCATTTTAGAATTTACATTATTCTTATACGATACAAGACTTATTGTGGAGAACAGTATGTTCCGTGACCGTCTACTTCCTTTTTAGAAGGATAAATCTGCAATTGCAAAAGCATGGGATGCAGTGTCTTTGGCTGTTCGTGCAGATGGTGATTAAAAAAAACTATTCTTTGGAAATGCACCCTTATTGACCTTATTCACACACTAGCACCATATTTTATATTGAATGAGAATGACAACGAGGCTGTGAGGGATAGACACGGTTTCTTCAATGGGCTGTACTGCAGTTTAAAGTGTTTGGATCATTCCCCAACATTGAAAAAATATCTGAATATTGAAAAGTATATTCAGTATACAAAGAACTCCAGACAACACGAGTAGTGGAAAATCAGATGTGATCAAGGTGCTTTATACAGCTTTATACTGTTTGTGCCACTGAAGAGATGGTAAGTCTATCCTTCACAGTCTAGGTTTCTTTCCCACCACAAAAAAGATGGCACTACTATGAATAAGGTCTATTCTTGAAGAAAGTATTCAGCATTTAAAAGTTTTGACTGATGTTTGAACAAAGAGATATCACTATTCAATGGGTGTTTAGAATAACTTATTTGTGACTATATTATTAAGCATGCTTGAGCCAATCCAAGTGATCAAACACAAATCCGTCATTCGGGCTCATCGCCCTCCCCATTCCACAAATCACTGTTTGAAATGATCAGAGCTTATTTTGTGGAGTGCCACTAAATGAGATATTTCTACAAGACTGCATTAGATTACACCAGTATCATGTAAATAAGATTTCATCAAGATTAAGTTTATAAAACTTATCAAAAACCCATTCCTGATAACCATATTATAAGGAGTTACATAGAATCACTTTCTGTTCAGAATAGAGCCACGGCTGTGATGCTGTAAAAAACACACATTTTTCTAGTCTATTATTGTATATTAATTAGAATTTATGTTCAGTATAATTGTGTCACCCTATATGTGTAACCCTTACAAAAATGAACCATGGTTTTACTATAGTAATACTGACTGTTGTAAGACTGACGTAACCATGGTTCATTTTGTGTTTACTATGGTTTTACTACAAATTCCAGGGTTAAACTACTGTTACTCTAGTAAACTCATGGCTAATTTTTGTAAGGGAATGTCACCCTAATTAAATATTCAGCTCTCAGGTGATATTATTTAAGTCTGATTGCATTATTAAATAATCTAATCCGATACATTTCTAAAAATGTTTTTTTTTCCCTGAATAGTTTCAATGTAGTTAGCAGCTTGTAGTGTAGATAACAGTGTGACGACGAGGAGGGTGGGGCCGGGCTGTGAGTGTCTGTTGTATTAGTATTTATTTATTTTAATAAATAGGATTATTTACATATCAAAATGTAGTATTTATTATATTTACTCATTTGTTATGTATCATATTTCAATGGAAATGTAATTTATTACCACTCACAGTTATGCCACACTAATCTTCAATTTGGAGTGGTGGTGGCGTAGTGGGCTAAATCGCTGAACTGTTACATTTACATTTATGCATTTAGCAGACGCTTTTATCCAAAGCGACTTACAGTGAACTTATTACAGGGACAATCCCCCGGAGCAACTTGGATTTAGTGTCTTGCTCAAGGACACAATGGTGGTGGCTGTGGGGATCGAACCAGCGACCTTCTGATTACCAGTTATGTGCATTAGTCCACTACGCCACCACCACTCCACTGTTAAGCAAATGGTTGTCAGTTCGATCCCCACAGTCACCACCATTGTGTCCTTGAGTAAGACACTTAACTCCAGGTTGCTCCCTGTAATAAGTGCACTGTAAGTCACTTTGGATAAAAGCATCTGCCAAATGCATAAATGTAAACATCAACCGTAACAAGATATCCCTGAAAAACAGAATGGCTTTTCAGTCGTTTCCAATTTGTAAGGCTGCTTTTTGGATCACCAGATACACATGATATTATGAGACTAAGCTTTACTTTACAGATAGCTTACGACCTACTAGCTAAATCTTTCCTTAAGAACCGATAGTACAACTAAATTAAGTAATACTAAATTAGTTACAAACTATCTAGCAGATTCTAAGCCTGTACTTTATGTACCAATTTAAGTACATAAGAGACCTCAAGCACAGCTGGTGAACCATACCCAGATTTTCTGTCCTATCTCTTTAAAATGATGAACATTAAATAGAAGCACACTTACGGTATTTGCTCCAAAACTGTGAAAAGCCCTTGTTCTAGGTGTACTTGTCCTGGAACGAAGATCTTGAAGTCGACTATCATCCATTGATTGTTGTACCTACCAAAGCAAGCAGCCTTAGTTGAGTTTGTTCATCTTTATTAGACTTTCCATATGAAATGTTTGTG
This sequence comes from Xyrauchen texanus, assembly GCF_025860055.1. Taxonomy (NCBI): domain Eukaryota; kingdom Metazoa; phylum Chordata; class Actinopteri; order Cypriniformes; family Catostomidae; genus Xyrauchen; species Xyrauchen texanus. Next base: position 538,960 of record NC_068293.1, read on the forward strand.
CGAACAAGGTTAATATTAATTTACGTTCCACTGTTGTACTTGCTGAAGACATCTGCCCATGCACTCCCAGTTTCAGCGAGACGATTCGCTATAATGTTTCTCAACCACTCCATAACGGCACCGCGAGGCTGGACAAATTTCCACAAGTCAGAGTTACTGTTGCCAATTGTAGTTTCCATAGTCACCTAAAAATTGTAATAAAACAATGGCATAGTTTAAATGTACACCAATACTTATTGCAATAATCAAAGTATAAGGAATAATGATTAGATGAAGATGTTTACATGATTTGGGCAAACCTCTTCAATTCAGTTTACATGCTACTTGCCAATACACAGAGTTTTAATGTTTTTTTTTTAATAAAATAATATTACAAAAAACATCTCGTTACAAATATGTATCTTTAAATACAGCTTGGCATAATGAATATTAGTCAGTCGGTTTGAGTCTTTAAACGATTTATTAAAAAGAAAAGATTAATAAGAGTCATTTTCGACTAAACTGGATGCACTGTCTGTTTTGGAATCTGGAAGTTGTGTTCCGCTCGCGAGGACAAACTCATTTGAAAGATGTACTTGTGGTTTTTTGGCAGTATCTCGCCAACATTCAATTCAGGCTGCAAACAGATATTCACAACTCGGGATAATACGTTTTCTTTTTCCGGAGGGCTGTAGATTCTGAAGTTGGGGAGCACCACTGCTGGAAAACAGTGCAAGAAACTGCCGTTTCGCATGAAGCCGAGAAGTGCAGCTTCTGTTTCGTGATGTTTCTGAACCAGGCTGTGCTTGAGTGTAACCTCATCCAATCGGTCTTCAGCACTGGCGCAGGTGCACTTTGGTCAGAGTGGATCAGAAATGTGATTAAAGCGTTAACATGCCAGTATAAAGCGATTAAAATAGGAGTACTCCACATAGCTTACTACAATTATCATTACTCTAATTATTAGAATAACCACATCTTAAATTGCAATATTCTGTTTACATGAACAACAGTTTAATCGCATTATGAGGGTGCATGTTCATGTAGCCAATGAGTGTTTTATATGGGTAGCTGATTTTCAAAATGTTTGAAATCTTTTGTTTTTGGGATATACACCCACTATATTCTTATTCTTATATTTTCCAGCTAATTTTGAACCATACTCCTACACATACATATATGTAAGGGATAATGTTCTGTCAGCTAGCTGTTATCGCAAAATAAGCCCTGACAGGGAGATCAGGACCTGACGCAAAGCGGAGACTCTTGTTTTACCCTAAAGGGGTTTATTTTGAGATGACCAACGGATGACTCTACGTTATCCCACTTTTCACACGGCTACTAACCAAATAAATATATGGATATTTTTTATTGATTTGTGCTGCAATAATGAAATCGCTGAACAGCTGAAATCCACCTCTGGTTCAGAGTTCTGTTGGTGTTTATTTTGAAATTAATGAATGTCTGACTGCTGATTTTCAGCATATTACTAGATACTTGCCAAATAAATAAATAAATGCACATAAAATATTGATTTACGTCGAAAGTATTTTATTAGCTGAGAGCACAGTGAGGCGAGAAGCAGGATAGCACATGTCCGGTCTGATACGTGGATGTGCGGTTGTTACAGAGAAATATCAGACCAATAGATGGCAGCATAGACCAATCAGAATTAAGTATTCCAGAGAGCCATGTAATAAATACAAATATGAATCTAAAATATTTATGTTGATACATTTTTTAATGTAAACATTATGTGGTATCTAACCAAATAAGTGTAATAATGATCAATTTACTGTATAAGCTTTAACAGAAATTGTCTTACCAGACCACTGCTGAGGATATAGAAGTCATCGCCTGAGAATATTGAGCCAGGATATGAGGAAAACACTTGAATTCTCCCAGGAATAAACGTCTTTTCTGCAGGAACAGTCACCATAAACGTTACATGCACATAATAGGAGCATAATTATGACAATTATAAACCATCTGATATTGCATTAATGGAGCAGTGCATGCAGAGCAAATGACAGTTTTGTTAATTAAAATTCTTTTGCATTGATTTGACAGTTTCTCTCACAGTCTCACTTTCTGAGAGCCCCTTTCTGTCCCAAATCAAATGTTTTTGAATATCTGATTCATCCAATTCATTTTCAAACCCGATTCAATTTATTTAGCCTACAGTAAAACTCAAAATGAAATCTGATAATTACAAATCTGATTAACCCTTGTGTGCTGCTCAGGTCTTTTTTGAAGTTTTGATTTTTTTTCCCCTTTAATAAAATGTCTGCTTTATCTGAGTGGTACAAGACTTATGGGGCTTTTCCACGGCACGGTACAGCTTGACTATGCTCTGGTTTTCCACTGTGGATAGTACCTGGTGCCTGATACTTTTTTTAGTACCACCTCGGTCGAGGTTCCAAGCGAGCCGAGCGGATACTAAATGTGATGTCAAAACCCTGCAGATCACTGATTGGTCAGAGAATCATCACTACCAGCGTCAAAGGATTTCCGACACACGTCATCAACCCGCTAGTTTTAAAGTTAGCAACAGTGATAAAAGTATAATTTGTTCACGGGACTTTGAATTGTGAAAAAATAAATGGCTATGCGCAAAACCACGCTGTGGTCAATAAACGAGGTCAAAATGGCGCAAAACGAAAAAGTCTTTCAGGAAGTGTCTCAGCTGTTGGTTGGTAGCACACAGCTACCACCAGACCTAACAACAGTGTAGGGAAAAGTAAAAAAAAACACTTAAGTGACTACAGAACCATCAAGGACCACAACAGCCGGAGTGTTTAAACAGAAGAAAGTAGTTTGGCCAAATGGACGCTATCTATGGCAAATAGGCCGACTAGCAATGGGAGGGAGAGTGTTCTGGACTCGGCCACGGCGTTATTGGAGTCCACGATGGAGGATGGTAAGTTTTGTTATGTTAACTCTATATTCTGCTTGAAAGCTGCACTTTATGTAGTTGACCAGCTACTGGAAGCTTGCTAATAAAACAACCAGGCCAATTTAACTGTTACACTTGTGTAAAATCACCATGCAACAACTGCTTTATGCAGCACAATGAGCTAGTAGCTAACAGCTAGCTGTCGTGTTATTGTTTATAGTCATTAATGTTTGTGTCACGTTTAAGATGATGTCATGGCGGTGCAACTGTGACGATCAGCCTATAATCCCACCCACATTGAGGCACACTAAACAGAGTCGAGTCGAACCATAACGTGCACTGGAATAGTGCCTTTAGTGACTTTTCCTCCACTAGCTATAAGAACACTCCAAAAAAATCTGGACTTGATTCGAAAAGTCTCATTTTTATTCTTAAATTACGTAATAAAAACAGGGTTCTTTTAATTTTTGTCAAATAAAAATCAATAAATCAGATGCAATGCAGAACAACCACACATAAATGAAAGAATGAGACTATAAAACATCCACAATCCAGAAAACAAACTCTACCACTACCCTAACACAAACCATCACACAAACATGTGCACATCACCAGATTTGAAGGTTAATGTCATCTGACCAATTTAAGAGTTTTTTTTACTGATGAGGACAGTTGTAGGCAAACCTGTCTATATACACTGACCAGCCACAACATTAAAACCACCTGCCAAATATTGTATAGGTCCTCCTCCTGCTGTCAAAACAGCACCAACCCGCATCTCAGACTATATACTTCTCACCACAATTGTACTGAGTGGTTATCTGAGTTACCACAGACTTTGTCAGTTTGAACCGGTCTGACCATTCTCTGTTGATCTCTCTCATCAACAAGGCATTTATGTCCACAGAACTGCTGCTCACTGATATATATATATATATATATATATTTTTTTTTTTTTGACACCATTCTGAGTAAATTCTAGAGACTGTTGTGCAAATCCCAGGAGATCAGCAGATACAGAAATACTCAAACCAGCCAGCACCAACAATCATCCACGCGATTATCTAATCAGCCAATCGTGTGGCAGCAATGCAGTGCATAAAATCATGCAGATACAGGTCAGGAGCTTCAGTTAATGTTCACATCAACCATCAGAATGGGTAAAAAAATTGGATCTCAGTGATTTGGACCATGGCATGATTGTTGGTGCCAGATGGGCTGGTTTGAGCATTTTAGTAGCTGCTGATGTCCTGGTGTTACTACATATCTTTAAAAAAAATTATAATAATTTTATAAATATAACACACACACACACACAATGCATCTGGGAAGTATTCACAGCACTTCACTTTTTCCACATTTTGTTATGTTACAGCCTTATTCCAAAATGGATTTTTAAATTTTTTATTTTTAATAAATTTGCAAAGATTTAAAACAAACTTCTTTCACATTGTCCTTATGGGGTATTGTTTGTAGAATTTTGAGGAAAATTTTGGAATAAGGCTTTAACATAACAAAATGTGGAAAAGTGAAGCGCTGTGAATACTTTCCAGATGTATTGTGTGTGTGTGTGTATATATATATATATATATATATATATACATATACACATATACAGCGGTTAAATGAATGTCTTCTAAAGCCACACGATCACTTCTGGTGTGAAAAAGATTAAAATGTAAGTCCTTTTTTTTATTTTAAATCATGTTTTTGGTCGGCAGTGGCATTTAAAACACGTGAGAACTGTCCGAGTCACATCCGGAAGAGCGGCGCTGTTTACAAGTGAGAAGGAGGAACGCTGTACAGAAACTTGGTTGATTTTGGTTTAGATCTCTATTTATCCATTTCTTTACTCACAATGGGGCATTTGTTTGCTTATCCTGGATGTCTCAACTGAGTGGAGAACGTGAGATTACATCTGTATCCATGACAACGCGTATACGTCATACGAGAGACTTGGAGTCCACCCTCTCGTGAAGTGTTGGATTATAGTTAAAAAAGTGCTTATATATCTTTTTTCACACCAGAAGTGATCATGTGGCTTTAGAAGACATTCATTTAACCGCTGGAGTTGTATGGATGATGTTTATGCTGTCTGTCTGTGATTTTTGGAGCTTCAAAAGAAAAATCTCCATTCACTTGCATTTTAAGGACCTACTGAGCTGAGATATTTTCTTCAGTCATTCACACCTGAGATATCATGAGGTTGAGTAAAAAATTTGAAAATATTAATTTCTGGGTGAACTATCCCTTTAACGGAAGTGTTAAGGAACCGGAACCAGATCCTTATTTTCTCATGAGATTCCTTTCCCTAGATTCAGTGGAAAAACAGCAGTCAAAATCATTTTCAGATTTTCAGAAATATTTATGTGTTTTTACCTTTTGGAGAAGTGCGGTAAGCAAAATCGTATCTCTTCATTATTCTTAGCATTGACTGGTAGGTGTTCCATGTATCATGTGACATCAGCAAATCCTTTCTGTCCGGCAGGAGTTTGATCAACGCAGAGCACGAGCCTGAGCCCACAGCACGAGACTTGCTGGATTTGTTCAGTGCTGCTTCTAAGTCCTCCAGGTCTCCACCCATCTGGAAAAGCCTGAACATTAAAGCAGAACAATGAATGGAGAGGTGAAGGTCTAGATGTGTAATAATAAAAAAAGAAAGATAATAGAGAGACCAAGAAATAAAAAAAAAAGCGCCAGCATGTGTGTGTACTCACAGGAAGCCAAAAGGATTAATGGAAAGCCTTCCAGTGGGAAATTCAATCTGTCCATTGTATCCATCCTCCAAACCCTGCAGCTGCAGCAAAGACAAACGCACCTAAAAAAGATAATTGCAAAGAACTGGATGAATATTCAACACAAAAGGAAACAATAAGCAAGAATAAGACACAAAAACACAAAGCAAGCTAGATTTGCATCTCCTGTAGTAAATAGCATTGCTTGCAAGGCTGCACAAAACTGACCAATCACAATACAGCATGCAATTAAATGCATGAAGAACAATCACAAATGAGTATGCAATTATTAAAATTATATCACTGTAAGTTACATACTGAATGCAGAACCACCTTAAAAATTGTAAAGTTCACAAAACCAAAAGTAGATTACACACTAAAACAATGTCTGAATGAAATCTGTATGATAAGAGCTTCGGGATAAAAGAACTGCAAAACAATTGTGGAGAAGAATAGATGATTAATAAGATAGACCTGATTAAGTTATTCAGATTACATGTAGTCCATTACTACATCATTGTGTGTGGAATGACTACAGAAGGGCAACCCAGTTTATGGGCTGCACATCACTGTCATATACCTGATGCCAGTACGGCAAGTCCATATGTGTGTCCATCTGTTGTGTGACCCACTGCAGGTTGGTGCTGATGTAGTCTTTGAGCCGCTGACAGTAGCTTGCGTCATGAGAGAATGGACCACAGTAGCCCATCAGCGTGTTCATCCAGTGTTTGTAGATGAGCTGTGATTCAAAGAGCTTAATGTATTAGAAGCATCCTAAGCAAGAGATCTTAGATCGTCACAACCAACGACTTTGCTCAAATCTACGTTCTTCATCGTGATTCTCAGTACCGGGGTGCCTAAAGGCTCTGTACTGGGTCCTCATCCGTTCATACTGCTGACATAATAACTAACTGACATGATAACATCAAAGCTTATGATTGATCAAAGACTTTTTGTCATCACATGTCAAAAATTAGAGGGAAATTAGAGTGAAGTGAACATGAACCTCGGCGGTTCCATCATGAACCCTCATTTAGGAAACACTACACAAGTGGGCTGAAATTAAAGCAAGCGTGAGTGAGAGATGCAGACTGCAAGAGACTGATTTTCATACCTGTGACGTGACAGCAGCCTCCACGACTCCAGCAGCATATGCCTGCAGCGTGTCATTATAACTCCCACCGGTGCTGACCTCCAGATATGACCACCTGACAGCAAACACATCAACACTTATCATAACTACCTGACCTCCAGAAAGGGTCGGTAACTAAATTTAGGATTCTTCTTAGGAATTCCAGGATTCAGGATGTTTAAAATTTACTGGTTACGAGCATCTTTAAAAAGGAAAAAAAACTATCCGATATCAACCTTTTAAAAGTGTAAATGTAAGTTCATGTTTGTTTTTATATATATATAAAAACAAACATGAACTTACATTTATGCATTTGGCAGACGCTTTTATCCAAAGCGACTTACAGTGCAATTATTACAGGGACAATCTCCCGGAACAACCTGGAGTTAAGTGCCTTGTTCAAGGGCACAATGGTGGTGGCTGTGGGGTTCGAACCAGGGACCCTCTGATTAACAGCCCTGTGCTTTAGCCACTACGCCGCCACCAACTTCAAGGATCTTCTTCAATGTGTCTGATATAAACACAGATGAGCAGAACTGCAGCTCAGGTTAAATGATAGTTCACCCAAAAATGAAAATTCTCTCATCATTCACTCACTTCTGCTGAACAGAAATTAAGATTTTTAGAAGAATATATCAGCTCTGTATGTCCATACAATGCCAGTGAATGAGTGCCAAAAATGTGCGCCAATCCACAAGTATGTGGTGTGAGACTTAATGTTCTAACCGGACATCTTGTTACCGTTCAATTACGCCGAACCAGAGTTAGAATCAAAAGTGAACAGCAGTTTTTACAAGATGTGTGTGAGAAACAGATCAAAATTCAATTCATTGTTATCTAGAAATGATTCTCCCTGCCCAGTGGGGGGCGATATGCATGAAGAATGCGAATCACCAAAAACACTAGAAGAAGAATGTGAAAATGAAAGTTAAAGTGGAGACTGACTGAGCAAGTTGAATTTATAGTAAAAAAGGACTGAAATATTTATCTGTTTCTCACCCACACATTCTAAACTGCGGTTAAGCCAGCCGCCACGTCGAAATGAGCGGTCAAACTAGCCGCCCCTATATTTCGTGGTGCGCGTATACACTGGCTATTACGGTATGACCGTCAGAACTTAAAAACGGTTAAATTCCTGTGAAGGCAATTTCACATTCATTCATTCATTTATTCTATCTGTCTGTCTGTCTATGAGAAAGAAAGACAGAACGAAAGAAAGAAAGAAAGAAAGAAAGAAAGATTTTAGCACACCTCACAACCTGTCACTGCATGATATATTGAATTCCAAAATAAGAGCCCCTCCAAAACTCATATATTACCTTTTTTGTCCATACATTCAGAAAATCATAAAAATAAAAGTCCTAGTTTCCACAGACCAGTTTCACCTCAGGTGGAGAGGACACCATCTCACAGTGTCACTTACAAAAGTACAAGACATTCGGTTATTGAATTTCACATTTACATTTTTTTATTTAAATGTTATTTACAAATTATTTAAACTCTTAACACTTTTGTATACTGAATATGTGAACACTGGCGTATTCTGGCGGCTGGCTTGACCGCAGTCATTCTAAAGACATGGATTTACCCACTGGCGTCACATGGATTACTTTTATGCTGATTTTGTGTCATTTTTGGACCTTCAGATTTCTGGCCAATATTCACTTGCATTGTGTGGACCAAAAGAGCTAAGAAATTCTTCTAAAAATCTTAATTTGTGTTCAGCGGATAAAAGAAAGTCATACACATCTGGGATGGCATGAGGGTGTGAAATCACAATAGAATTTGCATTTTGTGTGAATTATCCCTTTAATACAGGCAATCCACTAAAATAGCCTAATGGGCAATTCTGCTCGAAATGCTGCTTTTTTGCTTCGATTCAATTTCAGCTGCATCTGGGAGAAATAGTGTACTTTTCTGACTTTGTTGCGCTTAAATGTCATAAAAGCTTTAATGTCATAATTTAATGTCACTAACGTCAGTAACACGCTGACATAGTGATTGATGTATGTTGTCATGTAACAGATTCCTCCCCTCCAAATCCGAACACAAGTGGTCACAGGAGACGCATTTGAGTGAGCAGGTGTAAACAGCGATGTGTCTCACCTGACCACATGTGATCGGATCACCGGAGACATCTTAATGCCAGGTGTAAACAATGTCAATGTCCAGGCTGGTTTTTAAAGGAATTTTCTGGTTCAATACAAGTTAAGCCCAATCAGTGGCATAATGTTGATTACCACAAAAAAATATTTTCGACTCGTCCCTCTTTTTCTTTAAAAATAACAAAAAACAAGGTTACAGTTAGGCTATAGCCTACCAGATCATTTTGTGATACTTTTTCCAAAAGCCCGTATTTTGTTTGTTTTTTTTTTTTTTAAGAAAAAATGGATCTATAAATTTCAAACACCAGCGACACTGCTCTAAAAAAGATAGATATTAAAATACTTATGAGAGACTAATAAAGCAACACATTTCTCAAGACATTTTTTGACTAATATGAACTGTATTTCTCTTTAAGTTCTACTGTAAAAACAGTACAAGTTCGGCAGTATGCTATTCCGAACATAATATTGCAAAGTCCAAAATCCACAGTGCAGCGAGTGTGCTGCTGTCAAGTGTTTATTTAGGTCATAAAGCAGCTCAGACCAGCAGATTTCTCACACATTACACAGCCATTTAAATACAGTGCTAGAGCAAGAACATACTTACCCTGTATTTTTGATATCGTCTGTGAAATTCGCGACTGCGACAAAGTCCGGTTGAAACCCCTCTTTCAATATTAGCTGTGAAGTTTTGTCATCATAAAGCGCTGAGTAGATTTGAGCCCATGACACATTTAAAAGAAATACTACACACACAAACAACTGATAAAACGCCATTGAATCGGCTGTTGTTCACTGTGGAGTTGCTCACCGCCTCATATGACATTACAAAATGTCAAAATAAAAGTCTTGTATTGTTCACATTGTTGGAGAAACATCACGTTAAACAAGTTTCCTTTATCTATTTGAGAAAATGTTATGTGAAAATTAGTGGTTTATTTATAATATTTCCATTAACCTTTTTTTTTAATGGACTTTTAGGTATATACACAGGGTTGGGGAGTATTTAAATAAAAAATATAAGTAACCGTATTCCACTACAGTTACAATTTAAATAATTGGTAATTAGAATACAGTTACATTCAAAATGTATTTTGATTACTGAAGAGATTACTTTGCATTTTATTGTCATTTGTTTAATTTAATATTTAGTGCTTTCACTTTGGAAACATTTATCCATATAAATGATGTGATCTAAAGTGCATTTGAACAGCGGTGAAACAATTTCTTATGATGTGTTACATTCATACGAGCAGACAGAGAAGTAAGTTTGGAGCAGAAGAAATAGAAATAAACCTTATGCAAATCATCAGCTTTACACTAAGCTAAAATGCTATTTCTAGCCATTTTACATGCATGTTACCAGGCACGATCATATTTTTTATCAAGAAAATTCACATTAGATCATAATTTATTTTTACTAGTAAGACCTTTGATATTAATGCAAAAATCTTATTCTTGATAATATTTTTTTGGGTATTCCAGTAAAAATATCAAAAAATCCTTAAAACAAGATACATTTTATTTATCTTGTTTTAGAAACAACCATGTTGATTTAATGTATTAATTCAGTTCAATTAATTATTAAAAAAATAGCACATCAAAAACCTTGAAGTTAGGACTGGGCAATAAAATAATCTAGATATTTATCATGATAGAAAAAAATCCATGATATCGATGATAAGCTATTGAGTAATTTTCTATATTTAGCTTATGTTATAATCTTAAAAGTAATCGAATTTGATGCTCGGGAAGGCCTTTTTGGGCTGCAGTGTTTGCGGTGCCAATGCGGAAGGAATGACTTCAATATAGTTTTTCTGAGATGCCAGATTTAATCAGAACAGATTTGAGGTGTTTTTGGAATCAGAAAAGTACTTGTTTTTTGTCGTCAAGATATGCGACCGTGCCAAGATGGATGTCTAAGAACTCGATGAAAGTGGATGGGTCAGCAGTCTTTTCTTGAGTGTAGGAATTCCTAGGTTGGAGAAACTTTCGTCACCGTGGTTAGATATAGGGCCGGGGGAGAATTTTGAGGCGAGACTGTGAGAAAATCGTCGAGCAGGTGGATGAGGTAAGGCATGGAGTGATTGTTTAAGAGTATCCAGAAATGTCGAATATCTTGTCGAATATCTTGGGGCTTCTTTTGCAGCCGAAGGTGAGTCATATAGAAACATTTTATTTGTCATTCCATCGTACACCAAAGAGGCGCCAGAAATCAGGGTGCAGGAGCATGATTTTGAACGCTGTAGTGATGTCAACTTTAGCAAGCCATGCTTTTCTGCCTACTGTTTTAATAATTTGAATATCTTGGTCAAAGTTGTGGTAGTGAAGGGAGTATTCATCGATTGAAATCAGGCTATTGATACTCAGGTGGGGGCAGAGAGGCCTATGATGAGGCATTTGTTTCTCTGAGAATTTCCTGGTGGCGACTCCGATGGGATTAATACGGAAATTCTCAAATGGAGGTTTAGTGAATGGGCCTATGATGCAACCCGATTTAACTTCTTTATTTAGAAGGTTGTCAACTACTTGAGGTTCAGGCTGATTGCAAGTTGTGACAGAAGTGATCGGAGGTCGGCAGACTCTCTAAACCGGTTTTAATCCGGAAATTAGAAATTGTGTGAAAGATTTATCTGGATCATTGAACAGTTCTTTAGCTAGTACGGGAGTGAAGACAGGAGTATTGAGGTACTTTCTAAATGTGTTTTTTTATTGCTGATTTTTTTAACCGGAAAATAGAAACTGTGTGAACTCCTCCACAAAAGTAACAGATGTGCAGGAAATGGCATGATGGTCTGTGGCATCTGTAATCATTACAGATCTTCCTTTTTGATCTTTAATGTAGGAGTTTTATGGGTTGCTGTTGAGGGACATAGTTAGTCGGCTTGGTTGCTGTAGCAACTGTTTGTGAGGGTGTGATTGAGGGGTATGAAGTAGTTAGGTCCTCGGTTGACCTGCAGGCATACACAACTCTCTAGGTCTGGGAGCTGGCAAGTAAAACAAACAGACCCCCCGACACAGACATCAATCCCACCACCGATCCACCCAGCCCCCCCTCCCCGCCGCCAACAAAACCCAACCCCCCTCTACCAGCGGTTAAGCCTCTGTGCTCCGCTGTGTCTTCCTCTACAGAGGATGCTGGGGCACCACGAAAGGCACCTCCAAATCAAGCTTAATTGGTGTGGTTGTAACCAGACCAGTAAGAAGTATTTTAAATTTCTGCCTTCATTCGCAAGAATAATGGTGATTATAGTTGACCAAAAGTGTTTGTAGTATTCTGGTGGGTATCCATCTAGGCTTGGGGCGTTATTATTTGATATTGAGTCAAGAGCCTGTTAATATTCAATTTCTGATATAGATTCTTCTAATGATTCTCTTTGGGTTGTGGTTAGACTGGGTAGAATTATATTATTAAGGAATGAATTAGTGTCTTTAATTTTTGGTTCTTTGTCATTACTGTACAGATGTTTATAAAATGTATGAAAAGTGTCATTGATGTCTTGTAAGTTGTGGAGTGTCTTTCCTTCTGGGTTCTTAATTACCGGGATAAGTGTCTTTTCTTTGTTTCGTTTGAGTAAATTAGCAAGGTATTTACCCGATTTGTCATTATGTTCAAAATGTGTATCTCTTAGGCATTGTTTTAAATTCTATCCTTTTATTAATAATATCTTCATAGTCACCTTTTGTTTTATTTATCTCCTTTAAAGTCTGTTCATTGGGATTATTAGAGTAAATATTGTGTAATGTGTATATTTTATTTTGTAATTATTTTCTAGTTTTTGTTCCTTTTTATGTTTATATGTAGAATATGTTATGATCTTTCCTCTTAATATAACTTTAACTGTCTCCCAAAGAGTTAGTGCAGAGATGTCTGGTGTGTTGTTTGTTTCCATGAAGGATGCCCATTCTTTTTTAAAGTATTCATTAAAGTCTTTGTCTTGAAGTAGTTATGTATTCATCCTCCATCTATTATTGGATATTAGCAATGGTCAGTATTTTATTGTTTAATGTTATGTTGATGATAACATATCGTCCTTCTGGATTACATATGGTTGAATGATTAATAACTGCTAAGTTTTTATTGATTAATATTATCTTTTAGTTATAGGATGCAGAATATATTATTAGTGTTAATTGTGTATTTGTTAATTTCTTGTGTTCTGGATCCAAAAGGTGAGTTTCTTGCAATAAACATATATCTGCATTAAGTTTTTTAAGGTGGTTTAAAATTTTGTATCTTTTAGCTGGTGAATTAATGCCTCGTACATTCCAGCTTACCAATTTTAGATGTGACATTCTGTGTTAACATAGTATATAGCTTTGTTTGATATTTAATATAAGTATCTGCACCCTATTATATGATATAGACAAAAAATATACATACAGTACAGCCTGTAGCCTTGACGACGGTTGTTTTGGAGAGGGCGGAGCTCGGGCCAGAGATATCTCTTAAACCAAATTAATTAATCCTAGTCCCTTGCGAAGACCACCTCTCATTGTCGCACTTTACAGACATTGCTTGGTTGCAAGCAGAATTCGCGGATGTGTTTTCACCCCTTTCTGGTTGTACAAACCTTATAGAGCACCATATTGAGACCACCCTGGGGGTGGTGGTTTGTAGCCACCCCTATTGTCTTCCCTAACACAAGAAAAAGATTGATCAGGAAAATTAGAGACAATGCTTGAAATGGGCTCAATACAAGAGTCAAGTCAAGTCCATTTTATTTGTATAGTGGCTTTCACAACACACATCGTTTCAAAGCAGCTTTACAGAAGATCAGCATTAACAGACAATAAAACTGTAATGTCTATAATGTCGATGAATCATCATTGTGTAATTAGATAAAATACGATCCTTAATCATGTTTAAAAATATGTAATTAAATAATAATTGTATTAATAACCCCAGTGAGCAAGCTGAAAGATACTGTGGCAAGGAACACAAAACTCCATAAGATGTGGATTAATGGAGAAAAATAACCTTGGGAGAAACCAGACTTACTGTGGGGGCCAGTTCCCCTCGGGCTAACATCATGAATATAATGTAAATATTACTTGTGTATAGTTAAATTCATGGTTTAACATTATTAGACTAAGTGTTAAGAGTCAGTGTTTAAACATCGATTTTGTTTGAATTGTAAGATTAATGATTAATGTCTTTGAAGTCCATCAATAGTGATGCAGGCAGAGATCAGGGATGTGAAACGCAGTTCAACCTGGCCGGTAATTTCGGTGAGGTTCGGTGTGGTCCATCCTAACTCCAAGGTTCAGACAATGGCATATGAAGTATCCCATGTCTTATGGTTGGATTTGGCATCAGTTCATCCTCTGAAGTCCATCATAATAGACTGAAGTGACGTTTGGCTGGCACCGGCTGCATTTAGTCATCATTATTCAGCGACATGTAGCAGTGGAGTCCAACACAAAGCAGGAATGGTGCTGGATAGGAGTCCTGAGGTTGAGACAGGGAAACAAATTAAATAATATAAGCATAGATGCCATTCAATTTATTGCAGAGTTATAAATCATGATCAATGTTTTTGGTTTCTGGTTCTGGCAGACTAAACTAAAGCAGCCTAATTGTGGGTTGGAGGATAAATTAGGTGTATGTCTGGCTAAATAGAGGAGTCTTTAGTCTAGACTTAAACTGAGAGAGTGTGTCTGCATCTCGAACAGTGTTAGGGAGACTATTCCATAGTTTAGGAGCCAAATATGAAAAGGATCTACCTCCTTTTGTGGATTTTGATATTCTAGGAACTATTAACAGGCCAGAATTTTGCGATCGTAATGAACGTGATGGAATATAGCGTGACAGAAGATCACTTAAGTTCTGCGGAGCTAGACTATTCAAAGCTTTGTACGTAGTTAACAGAATTTTAAAATTAATACGGAATTTAACAGGTAGCCAATGTAACGATGATAAAATGGGGCTAATATGATCATATTTCTTGTTAGCACTCTGGCTGCTGCATTTTGAACCAATTGAAGTTTATTTATTTATCTTGCTGGACATTACTCACAGTAATGCATTACAATAATCTAGTCTGGAGGTCATGAACGCATTAATTAGTTTTTCGGCATCCGCAACGGAGAGCATGTGCCTTAATTTAGCAATATTTCTTAGGTGGAAGAATGCTGTTCTGCAAACATTGGTAAATTTCAAAGGCCAGATTGGTATCAAATATAACACCTAAGTTCTTCGCTGTTGAAGATGATGTAATATTATTATTATTTTTTAGAGTTTTTTTGTCCAATAATTAGTACCTCTGTTTTGAGTAGAAGGAAATCCAATCTTTTATTTCATTGATACACTGTGCTATTTTTGAGAATTGTGAAATCTCATCAGGTTTTGAAGAAATATAAAGGAAACTTATTCCACGATTCCTGATAATATCTCCCAAGGGAAGCATATACATGGAGAAAAGCAGAGGCCCTAAAACAGATCCCTGTGGCACTCCATATTTTACTTTTGTTTGGTTTGACAATTCCTCATTTACATAGACAAAGTGGTAGCGGTCTGCTAAATATGAGTCGCACAGAGATTTGGCCAGCCCGGTAATTCTGGTACCGAAGAGCGATGGCTTGGTCTGTTTCTGTGTTGACTACCGGAAAGTGAATGCAGTGTCCAAATTTGACGCTTATCCAGTGCCACGAATTGACAAGTTACTCGATCGGTTGGGTGCAGCTCAATTTTACTTAATGCTGGACTTAACAAAGGGTTATTGGCAGATCCCTTTAACTCCAATATCATGAGATAAAATGTATTTTTCCACACCATTCGGATGACACAAATTTGTGATGCTTCCATTCGGTTTGTTCAGGGCCCCGGCCACATTTCAGCACCTCGTGGACAACATCCTCAGACCCAACACAGCATATGCTGCCGCATATCTGGACAATATTATCATTTATAGTAATGATTGGCGGCGGCATATGCAACATCTGAGGGCTGTCTTGAGAGCACTGCGGCAGGCTGGACTGACGACCAACCCGAAGAAGTGTGCAATTAGGTGGGTGGAAGTTAGATATCTGGGGTTCCACTTGGGTGACAGGCAGGTGTGTCCACAGGTTAACAAAACCACAGTGATCGCAGCCTTCCCAGCACCCAAAGCCAAAAAGGAGGTACAACAGTTTTTGGGGCTGGCTGGCTACTACCGGAGCTTTGAGCCTAGCTATTCTGATGTCACCAGCCCGCTGACTGACCTTACTCAAAAGAGACAGTGTCGTGCGCGCTTTTTCATGCATCTGACTTCACCCTCCCCTTTATTTTGCAGACTGATTCATCTGACAGGGGGCTGGGCACAGTGCTCAACAGGAGGTGGGAGGGGAGGTATGGACAGTGCTATTGTGTTCACAAGGTCTACTTCAGGGAGACAAAGTATAGTATCATCGAGAAGGAGTGTCTAGCGATTGAGTGGGCTGTTCTGGCCATCCGCTACTACATACTGGGGTGGGCCTTCACCCTCTGTTCTGATCACGCTCCTCTGCAGTGGCTCCACCACATGAAGGATACTAACGTGCGGATCACCTGTTGGTATCTGGCTCTTCAGCCCTTTAAATTCGAGGTGGTCCACAGACATAGATGTTCGTGGCTGACTTTCAGTCCAGAAATGGGGGGGTTGGGGGTGGGGGGGCCTCTCCTTGAAAGTAGATGAGAGCAGGCTGTTGCAGTTTAGGGAGGAGTGAAATAAGAGCAGTCAAGTCGGACAGTTCTCACTTCTCGTAATGGATCAGCCACTGTGAGATCAAAGGCAGATATCACATGATTCATTTTCAAGTGTTTTTTTTTGCTAATAAAGTGAATACAATTTCAATTCTGTTGCTTTTAAGTAAATATGATATAAATCATAGATATAAATATGAACAAAACACTCAATGTACCTGTTAATTCCTCCCATAAGAGGTGTCTTTCCATAAATGTTTAATTTAAAAAAGACACGTATTTTAAATATTTCAGAAATATGACAACAATCACATATCCCTCACTGAGATTGCAGAATGCTCGAATATTCACATATAATTTATACACATAAAAACATGATATTACAGATAAAAATTCTGACATTTTATAAGAGAACAAAACATGGTTGTTTAAGCCAATGAGCATTAAGCTGTGTCGTCAGCAAGTAATTTCCCATCCTGCTTGCAGTTTGCACTGCTCGGAAAATGCAACTGCGCTGCCTGCCTGCTACAACTGCAGCCGCCTCGCTCTCACGGGAGTATTTTGACATACGTGGTCATGATATCACTGCAAGTCAGACAGAATTGTTTCTGCTCAGAACTTGCCTATATCAAATGATTCTAATGAAATAAATGCTGTTTTTTCTTCAATCATTGGATTGGATCATAAGCAGAGAACATGAAACACAAGTAGCCTACTGTCGCTCACATGTTCTATGTTTTAAAAATGCACTCTTTTAACAATAACAAATTGAAGTTTTTGATATAAAATTTCATGGTTACTGTTGTACTGTTGAAGTGACACAAGGGGTCTTCCTGGGACGCCAACAGTACCTCTGAACCTGAGAAAAGGCCAATGTCAAGTTGGCATACAGAATTTGAATGCCCTGCCCCGGACATACGTGTATAAAGGGAAGCGGGGCAGTGAGTGCCTGTCAGGATTTTGCACTGAGGAGCCGAAAATAAGGTACTGCCGTTTACAGTGGTAGGTCTAATGCTGTGGCAGATCCCTCGGGGAACGGAGGTTACAACAGTAACCATAACGTTCTGTCACTCACTCGACGTTGTGTCAAATGAAGTGACACAAGGGATCCCATACAAAAACGCCACGCACTGACCGTGTTACGTGAACTGCCGAGACAGGTGCAAGCAGGCTACTGCGTGCTAGAGGCAACTGTGTTGGCTGCACGTAGCCCTCCCCAACTCCCCCAAGAGGTGTCACATACAGATCTTAGGTTCCCCGTACCCCTGATGGGGGGAACAGGTGCTACATGACTAGCATGGGAGCAAGCCTGTCAGCTGCGCCTTTTCTCTCACTATGTCTCTCACATAGGACGTGAAGCAGCTGGGGATATCTTAATCTAATATATCACTATGAAATGCGTCGGGGAAGGCGGTCTTTCCCGGTCCTATTCTTTCAGGGGGAAAAGACCCTGCGGAGGCCACATCCTGCCCAGTCTAGGGGGAGGTAACATGTGGCAAATACACCATGAGGGTTGTGAAGCCGTATTGTGGTAGTTGAGCATGCGGATGCTCACTTCCCTTATCCCAATCTTCGTGAGGGGACAGCGACAGGCCGAAGGGGAGGACCTTGTACTGATACACCTGGACGTCGAACGTGTACCGTAAGAAGGGTTGGTGTCGAGGCAGAATGGAGACATGGAAGTACGCATCCTTCAGGTCTACCACCGCAAACCAATCTAGCTGTCGAACGCAGGTAAGAATCGGTTTCTGCGTGAGCATTTTGAATGGGAGTCTGTGTAAGGCCCGGTTGAGAACTCGCAGGTCCAAGATTGGTTGCAACCCGCCGCTTTTTTTTGGGTACGATGAAGTAACGGCTGTAGAAACCTTTCTCCATCTTATCTGGAAGGACGGGCTCTATCGCATCCTTGAGGAGCAGGGTCGTGATCTCTGCTCATAAGGCGCTGGCTTTCTCGCCACGCACGTAAATGGAGCAAACCCCGCTGAAACTAGGCGGGAGCTGGGCGAACTGAATCGCGTAGCCGAGTCAGATGGTCCTGGCCAGCCAACGGATTGGGAAGTGAAAGCCACGTATCCAAACTCCGCGCGAGGGGATCGCTTTTGACGTACCGGGTGGGGCTTGCCGGTGGAGGGAGCAGGTAATAGCGTGTCGGGAGGCATAAGAGCATCCCGAGGCTTGGGTGCTGAGAAAAGACTCAAAAGCATTTACCTTGCTCCGCGCACCTGGCAGGGGGCAGGTTAGAGACTGAGGAAGAGGTCCTAGAGAGGCGCTGGCCTGCCATGGCTGAGCAGTCGCGGGGCCGGAGGCCCAGCGTCCGGGGGGCCGGGACTGTAGAGTTTTGGGGCTGGGGTGCCGTGAGAATGGCGCGCACCAGCTGGAAGTGAGGAAATCGCTCTTTATTGAGAATGTGGGTGCCACAGCCCGAAGGCAGTGCGGCAAATAAAACAAGGATTCTCCCGACCCTCCACCGGGGGATGGAGTGGTCTTGGTACCAGCTCCGGAGCGAACGTCTGACTGCCTGGGTCGCCCGTCTCAGGAGCGCTTCGGAGCTTTCCTGGTCCTGGAAGGGTCCTGGAGACGGGGGGCGTATGCCGCCTGCGTGGTGCTCAATGCTGGGGCTGAGTGCTGGGCCCGGGTTGAGGCGGAGTTACCTATTGTTTAGCCGCATGGGGACACCCTCGGCGAGCAGGCGGGGCGCGCTGATTTGGCGCCGCCGCGGCAAGATGTGCCATCTGCTTCTTCACCGCTAAAAACTGCTGGGTGAAGTCATTGACGGTGTCGAGACGAGGCGATGAGAAAGCTTGCCTTGGGGGGGGCGTGGCTATGAGCAGCACCCTGACCCGAGGAACCGATCGAGTAGCCGTGAGGGAAGCTTCGCACTCACGGCGGCCTGGGAAAGCATAAAGCATCTGTGCGTCAGCCTCAGACTATCGTGAGAAAAGAAAGCCGTGACCGCAATGTTGCCATTGCTATGTTCTTGCACTGAGAACATGAACCATTCATAAAACGCTACCTGCGTGTGAGCGCAGCCTAGGCACGCAATATATATATATATAGTACTGTGCAAAAGTTTTAGGCACATAAGATGCTGAAAAACTTTTCTTAAGATTGTTATTTATATTTTCAGCTTTAGTGTGTCAATATGAAATATAAATGTTAGACTCCCAAACATTACTTTTGCAAATAGAATAGATTAGAATAGAAGAACAGGGAGCCCTGCAACAGATGTCATGGCCCTCACAAAGACCCCCAGTGAACATTGTGTCTGTCTGAGATTAAATGAAGAGACAGAAGCAATTGAGACAGCCGAAATAGATAGCCGAAATAGAAACAGAAGAACTGTGGTGAATTCTCCAAGAAGCTTGGAACATCCTATCTGCCAACAACCAAGAGAAACTATGTCCTGGTGTACCTAAGAGTATTAGTGCTGTTTTAAATGCAAAGGTGGTCACACTGAATATTGATTTAGCTTTTTAGGTTTACTGCACCATGTATGACTTAAATTGATTAATGATCATTATTTTTGAAGACATCCTCACTATGCAACATTTTTCACAAGTGCCTAAAACTTTTGCACAGTACTGTAAATACCCCCCCAGTTTGAGACTTTCAAAATCTGATCAACCTATAGAAAATGCACTAGCCATGTCTGGGACTTTAATTATGTCACATTTTAACCTTTGTTGGAGTGACTAATGTTCCAAATGAAATTTTGTCATTTACTAGTCTAAAAGTAAAAGCCCTCTGAAAACCGTTAAATAAAATCATTGTGTATATGCAATCCATTTGAAATAATTCATCTATAATTCCAACAGCCAAATCTCATACTAAATACCGCTGAAAATATTTGTGATGCGCTTGCCTAGCAATATATTAATTGTAAATGAAAGGAATACCCAACGATGATAATTCTCTCATCATTTACTCTTATTAAATGTATGCCTCCTCAAACTTGTCTGACTATTTTTCTTCTGCAGAATACAAAAGTGTTTTGGTGGAGATATGAGGTGCATTTGTATTCAAGGGGTGTTTACCAAGTGCAAGGAAGCATAGGATTGGCATAATATGGCGCAATTGTCAAGATCATAAGACCCAATATAACTATATTTTACACTTTTCCCCATATTAAAGGGTAACTAAACCCCTGCTCAGAGTCTGACTCCACCCACTAGCAATATTTGAAAAATGCTGGAAAAGTGGGCAGACACCAGCGGGGATATTGGGGACGAAACGAGGGCGGGGCTGAGCGGGGGGGCGTGCACCTGAGACCCGTAGTGTCAGATTAATTGACAGCTGCTGTCAGACTCTAAAATGGAGAGTGGTAAACTGGAGTGGTAATTTTCTCCAGGAGTATTACTATTATGTTATTATTATTCCTCACACGGTCGCAAGACGACATGTACATGAATCTGATGAGTTTTATCGAGTTGATGTCAATAACGCACGCTCTGTAGGCATATTCATATTTTGCCGCTATGTGAAAAAATCCAGCAAATGCGTAGCCTAACCATAAATTATGATTCAAATATATATGATCACTCACCTCAAGATGCCGCTGCGGTGGTGGAGTCCATGCAGGAGGAGCAGCGTTTGGCACTGCGTCGCTTTTCAGCGCGAGCTGTTTGGAGAAGCCCATTTCCACCTCCATTGCGTTGGAGAAGCAATCCCGCGTAAAATGCAGTTTGCACACCCCTACAGCTCTAGGCGGGAACTCGCGGCCTTCCAGGCCAAGGACATGCAACCACTGGTGCCTAATTTCCAAGTCTGCTGGAAAGCTATACAGTCCAGCAGTGCTGTTGCAACCAGCAACACTACACCTACGTACCATCCTGACCACTGTACTAAATACAGATAATCTACGCTAACTTGAAGCTATCCTAACTGACGCAATACTATGCTACTAACTAACTATGCTTCTAACAATACTACACTAACAAATATGCTAATTAACTACCTAGACTACACTAAATAATCTAAATAACTATATAAATGCTATGCTAAATAGATGCTAAAATACTCTATCCTGATTGTTTTCAATACTCGCAATTCCAACTCCTGACTCGCTACAGTGGTTTTGACGAAACAAGATGGTTTTTATACTGCCATGGGAGTGGTAGCTCGCACCAAGGGCGTGGTGAACTGGAACCTGCTTACATCAGCTGTCACCGGTTACGTCACGAAGTACCGCAAACAGCCAATAGGAAAATTCAACTGCAGTAGCCACCGTTCAACCTGAAGAGGGCAGCACTCAGACGTTTTTACACCATATATTGTAGAATTAAAACACTTTATACACAAATGTCAAAAAAATTACTTGAATCAATGACCAGTACTAATAAAGCCCCATTCTTACAGATCATTAACTAAAAAAAGTTGGTTTAGGGTTTAGTTACCCTTTAAAATATATTGAAATAAATAAACTGATAAACATTGTATATACACATTTGTTTCCTAATTTTAACCATTAATAGTTCTAAACATAACTAATATTAGCATTATATGAATTAATTTTCTCTTATAGCATCATTTCATGTACAGCTGCTTTGAAACGATGGGTGTTGTGAAAAGTGCTATTGAAATAAATGTGACTTGACTCATAAGTATAGTAAACTACCTCCTTTATTAAGAAACAAAATAATGCAATACACTTTTAGATCAATTAGAATTCCATCCTTAAAGCAAATTACAAAGATAAATTAGAGTAGGCCTACCCGTGAATGCAAGGATGGAGTGGAGAGAAGTAATATCAAGGAGGAAAATAACAATGAATGGAAATATATTAGATGGAGAGATCAGTAACATATAAGATTAAGATCCTAAAATATGACAGAGAACTGCTTAAAAAAGAAATTATATAATATTAAATGATGACAATTCTTTCTGTTTGACAGAAATGTAATAAGCAATACAAATGCAAAACACAAAATTGAGTTCTGACTGAAACAGGTCTCTTTTGATTTGTCTCATATTCTGAAATTCAGAGAAACCATTGTGTGAAAATGCAATAACAACAAAATTCACATCAAAATAATTCAAGCCATTTTTCTCAGTTTCAATGTTAGTTAATGAGTATGGCATTTGTAGGGTAGCAAAGGGTATTGCTATTTTTACCAGTGAAACTATATGTGTAAAGTCATTTAGGGAACACAGGAATTTGGATGGATGGATGGAAAGTAATGCCATGTAAGCACCAAAGTTATTTTCATGGCAAAAATAGAGTAGTTTAAAAAGCAATGACAAACAATAAACCAAAAACTGTCACAGCACTGTAAATAGATGTACTGTATAAGAGATGTAAGACACGTGGAGACAGACAGAATCTCTCATCGACAATCAACAGGAGAAACAGAAGCACGGATCCCACATCAGTGCAGTGCGGGCGGGATGATGTGTGCGCGGGAACGGGAGAAAGAAATAATTTTTAATTAATACATTTTTATATGTAGTCGCAAAGGCAATACATATGTGAATATCAAATGGTTTCTCCCCAATGGATTGTTCTCACTGCAATTGCCTTGTGGATTATTAAATATCCAGAGTTCAAGAATTTACCTCTGTGAACGATGTTGTTTGTTTTTTTTTAACTCTGGATATTTAATAATGCACAAGACAAATGCAGTGAGAACAATCCATTGGGGAGAAACCATTTGATATTCACATATGTATTGCCTTTGTGACTACATATAAAAATTCAAGATGACCAAACATAAAACAAGATTTAAAGAGTCCATATGATTGAACTGGAAACAAAGTTTCTCAATAAGGACTCCTTTGAGTTTTGCTTGAGGTGTAAGGATAATATCATGCTTCCCTCTTCCAAACAAACTGACTTCTTCTATCATACATGCCAGATTATATACCAGGGGATTTGGCGCTCAAGCGCCCCCTAGTGATGCGTATGATACAAAATACAAATGTAACAGCTAAGACTGTAACAACGTTGTTTTCCGAAACAATAAGAGTGTCTCTCTCATGACTGCAGAAAAACTAAGTCGCATTTTCCAGGTTCAGTTCACCTATGCTGCAGCCGTAAAAGGCAAACATGCCACACACAAAAATCATACAAAGATTTTAGTGAGGCTAAACTAACATTAACCCCATTAGAGTTATTGGATGAGTCAGAAGTCCGCCTCGTCGTGGATCATCCCTTAACGTTAAATACTCTCTATATAAAGTTATCTAATCATTTAGAGATTTAGCATTTTAAGAAGTTAATCTGTCAGTAGTCACTGAAAAATATCCTAGAAAATGCGACTTAGTTTTTCTGCAGTCATGTCTTCTTCCCTGAGAGAGAAACTCTTTTATTGTTTCGGAAAACAACGTATTGCTCCATGTCCATGTATCACGCTCTATGATCACGCTCAATTACACAGCATGTATTTTTTCTTTTTTTCTACACAGCTCCGTCCTCATTGGCGCTCATGTCACGTAAATGACCACACCCGGTCTTAGAATATGAACAAATGGTCCTTTTTTCGTTTCTGTTTTAAAGTCATTTTATTTTTTGTTATCTGAAATAGAAAATTAAACTCAAATTATTTTAAAAATATCACTCATCCCTTTTTGACACTGTCACGATCCCCTGTTGTCTGCAACGTGTTTTACTTGTCAACTGTCATAAACTACACTTCCCATAATTCCCTGCCCTCATCACTGCCCATGCACTTCATTGTTCTCACCTGCATGTCATTTAGTCATCATTGTGCTTGTGTATTTAAACCCTGTTTGTTCCCCAGTCATTGTGGATCGTTAAATGTAGATGTTTGAATGTTATCCTTACTCTCCGTAGATGTTAATCCTGCCTGTGTACTCCTTGGATGTCTTTCGTGTTTTTTGTTTTCCCCATCGTGGATGTTTTATTTGTTCAAGTCTTGTTTGTCTAGTTATTTTGTCAATAAAACCGCATTTAGATCCTCACCCCTTGTCTGCCTTCGTAACAGAACAACCGACCATAATGGATCTAGCGGTTCAACAGGCGAATTATAGACCACTCTGCCTCATGCAAGAGGACCGTCCTGTGGAGGATCACAGTCGCAACTTTCTGGAGCTGGCGAATGTAGCGGACTTCCCGGAATACTCCCTGGTGGTGTTCTTCAGGGCAAATCTCCACAGTTCGCTAAATGAGCGGTTGCCACCGGCGACTCGCCGCTGGACGCTCGTCGACTTTGTGGAAGAGACTCTGCTAGTCTGCGGCTCACCGTTCACTGTGGGCGTAGTAGAAGAGAGCCGTACCTCTCCTCCCACAGTGGTCACCCCCCAGCCTTCCATGGCTCGTCCCTTCATGCCTGCCTCGGCCAGCGAGCCAACGTCCACGCCTGCCACGGCCAAAGAGCCAGCGTTGCCAGCTTCATCCGCCCGGAGGAAGAGGAGGAGGAGGAGAAGAGGAAAGGCTTCTGCCCCCCCAGTCTCCGCCTGCCACGGTCAGCGAGCCAGAGCCCACGCCAGCCACGGTCAGCGAGCCAGCGTTGTCAGCCTCGTCCGCCCGGAGGAGGAGGACAAGAGGAAAGGCTTTTGCTCTCCAGCCTCCGCCTGTCATGGCTCTGCCTTCAATGCTCTGCGAACCAGAGCTCACGCATGCCACGGTCAACAAATCAGCGCCTGTAGCCCAGACCGTCAGTGAGCCAGTGCCTGCAGCCTCGACCGTCCCAGAGTTCCACCTCTCGAGCCTTCCAGCGCTCCACCTTTCAAGTCACCAAGGGCTCCGCCTCCCACGGCCCCACCTCCTGAGCCTCCCTCGGCCCCGCCTCCTGAGCCTCCCACGGCTCAGTCTTCCAGGGCTCCATCTCCAGAGCCTTCTACGGTTCCGCCTCCTGAGCCTTCCATGACTCCACCTTCCATGGCTTGGCCCCCAGAATTCTCCATGACTCCGCCTACCACGGCCCTGTCTCCGGAACCTTCCATGGCTCTGCCTCCTGAGCCTTCCATGGCTCTGCCACCTGAGTCTTCCACGGCTCCGCCCTCCATGGCTCCGCCACCTGAAACTTCCATGGCTCCGCCTACCACGGCTCCGCCCTCGGAGTTCTCCATGGCTGTGGCCCTGTGGCCGACTCCCAGGCCTCCTGAACTTGTCCTGCGGCCAACTCCCAGGCCTCCAGACCCAGACTCTACCCTGTGGCCGGCTCCCAGGCCTCCTGAACCTGTCCTTGCCCTGTGGTCGACACTCAGGCCTCCTGAACATGTCCATGTCCTGTGGCCACCTCCCAGGCCGCCTGATCCAGTCCTAAGTGTAATCGAGATTCAGAATCATGATTGTGTCAAGGAGACTGCAATATTAAGATTTATAGTGAAAAATGAGTAACGTTTTGGTCTGTTCTCACCCAAAACTGACAGTATCGCTTCAGGAGGCATGGATTAAACCACTCGAGTCGAATGGATTACCTTCATAACCTTTTTGGGGTTTGAAAGTTTTTGACCCCTTTGATCTAATATTATCTCTGCTCTTTATGTTCACAGATGTATAATGTTTGCAGCTCCTTAGTAAATGCTTCATATGTGTCCACTTTACATTAAGGAACATTTTCGTAGGTTATATGTTTAAAAAAAGCGTTACTAAGCATTTATATCTATGACATTAAAATGTCTCACTATTTTGTAGGCTGCATGAAAGGGGCCCTTTTTAGGCATGTTGTTATAACCACATAATAATGATTTTATAATACATTTGTAAATGACATACTAGTCATTTATAAACTCCTTTATAACTCTTAAAGAGAGCATTACATCACATGAATGTAATGTTATTGACCTTTGAGCAGTTTGGTGTGGAAACAATGTTTTTATATTTGTATTCAATGAGACAAGCCACATTCAATTGTAATGTTGGTCTTATTGGAATATCTGCTCTCTTGACATTAAGCCATAAGCTTACTCTGATTTTTTGCTGTTTTTTGGCTGTTGCTTCATAAGCGTCCAATCTTGAGCAAATTTCAGCCACATGTCTTCAGACCATGCTTCTGTATGAGATCTATTATATAAATAAACTTGCCTTTCCCAATCACTTCAAAACTGACCAAACTCATTTTCTCTATTATTTAACGATTCAACAATTCACTAATAACTTGCCAATAAATTATGATACATGTTCCAAAAAAAGGACGATATGCTGCATCTTTTCAATGCTTTTGCCTCATGAAACAAAAATCGGTACATGTTTTGAAGCGTGTCATGAGGACACTACCTAGTGGCCTTTTCACTATTCCTCCTATAATGTTTGTCCAATAATCACCTTTAGTTGTTTGCCATGAGTAGCATTTTGATTATTATGTTAAGTGCTTCTTTATTCACCGTCTCTCTAGCAGCTCAGGGGAAATCTCAAAAACACATTGTTTTGTTTTAACTTCGATTGGGGCGTATGCGGTGACATCATGCCCAATGCACAACCATTAGATATGAGACTCATCATATGAGCATATCCTGTGATGTTCAATAGAAAGCATGTACATATGCTTGGGGTTGATCTTCAGTTCACGAATGCTTAATCACATACAGTACTGTGGCAGTATAATTATAAATCCTTGACACCTTATAAGTGAGTTCAAATCAATACTATAGACACAAGAAAACAAATATGAGTGTGGTATTCTGGTTTAGGCTCAGGTCTGGATCCTGAAGGATGCTGGTTCAATCCCTGTGAGGAGTAATCTATGATCACTATTGTGCCAGTGAGCATGACACTTATTTTAATGCCAGGCTCGTCTGGAAAAATGTACCTGTAATATGTGTGGAGTCGCTTTGGATGAAAGCGTCTGCTAAATTACTGCTTGCAAAGAGTATGGACAAATGAATACTGGACATTAATATTTCAAAAGCATGCATGTTATACTAAAGAGTGTCATAGAGAATCTGAAGACATCTGCGAACAGGTGACAGGCATGAAAGAACATGTATTATCTGCTACTTCTAAAATTGTACTGACAGAAAGTGACAAGGTGAATCTCATAAAACTGCTCAAGAACATGCTTGGACCATATTTCACCCCAAAGTCGAAAGAAAGAAATGTAAATTAATTTCACATAAAAAAAAAAAAAAATAATAAAAAAATGAAGCCTACTTTAAACATATTAGGATTAATGCCAATAGCTGGGTTTCCATCCAGATATTTTTATGCACATTTTGGGAGGAAACAGATGCAAATAAAATCTCCAAAATGCACATAAAAGTTACATGTTCGCTTGAGGTGCATACATTTCTTTTTTGATGACGGAAGCATTTCAAGAAAATGATATTATGAGAGGGATAATGCGTTGTCAGTCAGTCATTATCACAAAATAAACCCCATGAGGGTGATCAGGACCCTGATGGAAAGTGATTACATGGCAACCTAGCAAATAAATCATTAAATAAATGGACATGAAATATTGATTTGCGTTGAAACTATGTTATCATGTGAGAAGAAATCATGGATTCTCCAGAAACAGCTAAATTCCACCCCTGGTTTTTATTATTTATACATGGAACCTAACCAAACCACGGGAAGTAAGGAAAGTCCGCAATTCCCAGATGTTCAGACAAATATAATTGATCTGCAGATGTGCGGTTGTTATTCTGAAATAATAATGATAATTCTCTCATGTTGCTCTGATTATTCTGGATAGTCTGTCATCAAAATGACTGTCTAACTATTACCTCGCAGGACTGTGACGTGCTCCCAGACATAAGACAACTACCGCTGAACACTAGCAAACAGGAAGTCATCAGAGCAGTTTGTCTGCACGCTCCAAACAGTGTGTCATTTATTGCATTGAACAAAAGTGCCACTCCAATTTCTGGACCTTTTGATTTTAGTGTGAAATTTGAACCAGTCAATTTGCATACACTTTTTTAAAGATTGATCCAAAAGGGAATAAAAACAGAATCACTTGCTCAATCAATCAAAACGGTGTCATTTCTAGAAGTCTCTCTGTGATGGGATTCTTGATGCTTTAATGAGGACTGTGATATAGACAACTACAGTACAAACAGATCCACAATAAATACTTTATTTCACTCAGTTGAACACATCTGTCATGTAATACAGCTTCCACATGTCTGCAAGACTTCTACTGCTCTTACACAGTCACACTTTATATTAGGTGACATTAACTACTCTGTACTAACATTAAATACATACAAGACTATGTATGTACTGTGTAATACATGTTGTTCTGCAACATTCCCACATTTGCTGTTACTGAGTTTGCGGTGCGGTTAGGTTTTGGAGTTAGGGTAGGCTTAGGGGTTAGAGATAGGTTTGGGATAAAGTTAACAAATGTAATTACAATGCAACAACATGTATGTAGATAATAAGTACATTGTATCAAACAGTTAAGGCCATCTAATATAAAGTGGATCCTAATTTTCAAATTAATTTAACACTTAAACACATCCACTAGTGTCGTTCACATGCAACCTTGCTGACAAAATCGTTTTTTTACGGTTCAATGATATGATTACTACTAGCCTAGCATCACCCAAACACAATAGTGTAGTTAAAACAAACACTGCTTGCAATAGTTCAGTACCGATATATGCAAGGGTGTGAAGCGTTTACATATTTCCATTGATCATGCTATAATAATGGAGGGGTTGTACTTGCTGGTTTTGATTATCTACACTTATGTATTTATGAGCAGTATCTTTGAAATATGTTTACATATCCATGAAGTGTCATCCTACTTGAAAATATAAGTTCTGTTCCAAAAGGAATCTTAATTAGATAAGGACAGTTAATTAACAGTTAAAGGGATAGCTCACCAAAAAATGAAAAGTCTCATGTATTCACCCTCATGTCATCCCAGATTTATATAATGTTTTCATCAGCAGAATACAAAGATGTTTAGAAGAATATTTTAGCTCTGTAGGTCCAGACAATGCAAGTGAATGGTGACCAGAACTCAGAATGTCCAAAAGGCAGTATAAAAGTAATCCATAAGACTCCAGTGGTTAAATCATGGTCTTCAGAAGTGAAATGATAGGTGTAGGTGAGAAACAGAGCAATATTTAAGTCCTTTTTACTCTAAATCTCCACTTTCCCTTTCAGATGTGAAAGTGGAGATTTAGAGTAAAAAAAAAAACCAAGGTCTTAAAGGAGTAATTCACCCAAAAATGAAATTCATCATTTACTTACACTCCTGGTATCCCAAATGTGTATGACTTTCTTCTAAAGAACAGAAATTAAGATTTTTTAGAAAAATATTTCAGCTCCATAGTTCCACACAACGCAATTGAATGGATGCCAAAATGTTGAAAGCAGCATACAAGTAATCCATATGACTCCAGTGATTAAATCAAAGTCTTTAGAAATAACCATACATTTTTAAGTCATTTCTTATAATAAATTCTCCTGCCTGCCCAATAGGTGGCGATATGCACAAAAAATTTGAAAGTGAAAATGGAGATTGAATGAGCAGGGAAGAGAATTTAAAGTAAACAAGGCCTTAAATATTGATCTGTTTCTCACCTACCATATCACTTCTGTATATATGGATTAAAACACTGGAGTGTCTGGATTACTTTAATGTTGCCCTTAAGTGGATTTTGGAGCTTAAATTGTATGGACCAACAGAGCTGAAATATTCTTCTAAAAATCTTCATTTGTGTCCACAGAAGAAAGTAAGTCACACACATCGCGATGGCATGAGGGAATGATGAGAGAATCTTCATTTTTGGGTGAACCTTTAAGTATAATTTCAATTACAGATCTGCTTCTCAGTCAAAACTCGGCAGTACTTTCATGTACTTTACTCTAATAATGTTTTCTTTGTATCTGGATTAGTCGTGCATGTATATTTAATAAGTACACATAGTTGTTAGAAAAGTCTTCATTCACAGAATGGGACAAACACAACTAGACAAAGAAATGTGTGATGCAGCAGTTTCCTTCAGGATCAAACCCACGTTGCATTTTTCAGCAACATGAAGTGGTGTAGTTCCAAAAATTACCAGCATTTAAAAATAACATTTTCATTCTGGAACAATTGAAAATCACTGTTCCCATTTTCGGTTAACTTCCGCAAAAAATGTCAGTACCCCCACACTAATACACTTAACGCTATTAAGCAGCATATTTCCAGCATTTCGTATTAAACCAACAGAAAAAGCACACAGATGTTGTGAAACCAGAGATGGCATCCTCCCTGGAATGGATAGAATGGAAGGACAACAAACTCTATAAAATGACTAGTATAGATTTAGTACAGAATTGTCAGCTGTTTGTAAAGAAAACTCATCTTGGCATTGTTTGACAGTCAGCACAATGTTTATTTGTAAAGGTAATCACACTTGTTTAGAGTGTTACAGGTGTTCATGAAGTGTGTTGTGTGTAGAGGGTGTTTGTGGAGTGATCTGCAGTTGTGCTGGTGATGGGCAGCAGCTGTGAGCATCCTCCTGAAACACCAGCACTGCTGAAGTAGAATGGCACGTGAGTGATGCGGCCGTCAGACCAGCACTGCATCAGAGAAAGAAGAAACAGCAGGAACAGGGGTTAACAACTGTTGATATCTTTTTTTTTTCTTTCATCATCCAGAATAATAAACCATCAACACTTTACATCCTTCATTTCAGGTTTCCAGATGATTTAGTCACTAATAGTGTTTCTGTTGTGTGGACTGACTGCATATACACAAATGCATGGGGCGGCTGTGGCTCAGGTGGTAGAGCGGGTCAAGCACTTATCGCAGGGTTGGCGGTTCAATTCCCGGACCACACAACTCCACATGCCGAAGTGTCCTTGGGCAAAACACTGAACCCCAAGTTGCTCCCAATGTCAGGCTAGCGCCTTGCTTGCAGCTCTGCTGCCATTGGTGTATGAATGTGTGTGTGAATGGGTCCTAGATCCAGACTTTCAATATTAACCCTCTGGTGTATGAGGGTATTTTGGGCACTGGAGAAGTTTTGACATGCCTTGACATTTGTGCTTTTTTCAGTTACTTAAAAACATATTAATGGCTAAAGTCTGATAACACTGTATTCAGCATAAACTGGGCTACAATAATATGTGAGCAACATTTGTGTACATGTTTGTATTTTTGAGAAAATAATGTTTATGCATGGTTTTTGAAAAAACTAAAATGTTAAGTCATTGTAATAAGGCCATATAACACATACTAAACATTTGTTCACAAGACTTTTGAGAACTGCATCTTGCAGCCTAGAGTATTTGCTACAAAATGATGTGAACCATCCTGATCACTCATTCGTACAAAACAATATAGTAATTTAACTTTTGTAAAACATTTTTAGTGTTAGGTCATATGCGAGGAGGTGTGAACTATCATGAATATTGATGTAATTCACACCTGAGGAGACAAAAGACCCCTCCCCTGGGCCTATCAATGTGGGATAGAGAATGAATGTGAGGAGACTTAATGATCAAAATAAAGTTTTAAGTTAACGCCTTCCTAAAAAAAAAAGTAAACATAATACATATATTTGGAAAGCTGAGATACTCGTGATTCGAACGATGTAAACCTTTTTAAGATACAATCAACACAGCGGGTACAATCTGTCTCTTTGTCAGACCACCAACAGCCGCATAAACAAACCCAAACTGGAAGAAACTCACCCATGAAGCCTCCTGTTAGTCCACTGATCCATTACATTCCAACAAAAGTGGTTTGGTTACACTGTAAAGGGTCCATACAATCCAATTCAATGAAGTATTTAGTCCATAACACATTTATATATCAGTAAACATCCACGGAATATAGTAGTAGCATTTCGCGTTAGCCGACAGCGCTATCACAACTTCGACGCATTCTATGATCTAGTTTCATTTGAAAAGTAAACATTGAAGTAAATGTGATATCAAAATGGCCACTGACCCCTGAACTTTTGATAGACAGGTCATTTGAGCCAATCGGTCCATGTCACAGGGGTCACCGGGTATCAATAGCCAAAGAGCGCAATGATGAAGAATGGTACCTCCCTCTCTTTGAGTGACAGTAAATCGACCCAATATTGAATGGAAATGACAGTCTTTTCTGATAGCCAATGAATTTCCGTAAAGATTGATATGCAGATTTAGTGGGTCGATTCCTCAGGTCATGCGTGAAGTTCATGCGCAAAGTATCATAGTGGTACATGCGCCCGTGCGTAAACACGGCATTGTACGAGTTGACGAGAGAAAGTAGCTAACTGGTGTAAAATGGCAAAGAGGACTAGTAAAACACACTTTTTACTCGAAGAAGTGATTGAACAATGTACTCGCCGTGACAGTGACGAGTCAGAGGATGACATTTCTGACGAAGAGAGCGATGTTTCATCCATTGTAGCAGAGGATATATTTTTGGATGGTGGCGACGTCACTCTCGACAAGTAAGTTTTATTATATTATACAACATATTTGACTGTATATACTGAGGTATGTGTTTGTTTTGAGGTGTATTTGTCAACTTATGTCGTGTGTTTGGTGTTTTATGTCGAGTGTGTGTGTTTTTTACGTGTAACGGTACCTGCTAACTTCTTTCGTGTGCACTTGTGCAGGATTGTTTGTTTATGTGGGCTCAAGCACAGGTGTGTGTGTGTGTGTGTGTGTGTGTGTGTGGGAAAGAAAGGTGATTTAAGCAATTTTGAGCGTGGCATGGTTGTTGGTGCCAGGCGGGCCGGTCTGAGTATTTCACAATCTGCTCAGTTACTGGGATTTTCACGCACAACCATTTCTAGGGTTTACAAAGAATGGTGTGAAAAGGGAAAAACATCCAGTATGCGGCAGTCCTGTGGGCGAAAATGCCTTGTTGATGCTAGAGGTCAGAGGAGAATGGGCCGACTGATTCAAGCTGATAGAAGAGCAACTTTGCCTGAAATAACCACTCGTTACAACCGAGGTATGCAGTAAAGCATTTGTGAGGCCACAACACGCACAACCTTGAGGCGGATGGGCTACAACAGCAGAAGACCCCACCGGGTACCACTCATCTCCACTACAAATAGGAAAAAGAGGCTACAATTTGCAAGAGCTCACCAAAATTGGACAGCTGAAGACTGGAAAAATGTTGCCTGGTCTGATGAGTCTCGATTTCTGTTGAGACATTCAGATGGTAGAGTCAGAATTTGGCGTAAACAGAATGAGAACATGGATCCATCATGCCTTGTTACTACTGTGCAGGCTGGTGGTGGTGGTGTAATGGTGTGGGGATGTTTTCTTGGCACACTTTAGGCCCCTTAGTGCCAATTGGGCATCGCTTAAATGCCACGGCCTACCTGAGCATTGTTTCTGACCATGTCCATCCCTTTATGGCCACCATGTACCCATCCTCTGATGGCTACTTCCAGCAGGATAATGCACCATGTCACAAAGCTCGAATCATTTCAAATTGGTTTCTTGAACATGACAATGAGTTCACTGTACTAAAATGGCCCCCACAGTCACCAGATCTCAACCCAATAGAGCATCTTTGGGATGTGGTGGAACGGGAGCTTCGTGGCCTGGATGTGCATTCCACAAATCTCCATCAACTGCAAGATGCTATCCTATCAATATGGGCCAACATTTCTAAAGAATGCTTTCAGCACCTTGTTGAATCAATGCCACGTGAGAATTAAGGCAGTTCTGAAGGCTGAAATGGGGTCAAACACAGTATTAGTATGGTGTTCCTAATAATCCTT
This sequence comes from Xyrauchen texanus, assembly GCF_025860055.1. NCBI lineage: Eukaryota > Metazoa > Chordata > Actinopteri > Cypriniformes > Catostomidae > Xyrauchen > Xyrauchen texanus. Next base: position 573,053 of record NC_068293.1, read on the forward strand.
TAGGTGAGTGTATATATATATATATATTTTATATTTTTATTTTATTATTGATTTTATATATATATATATATATATATATATATAATATTATATATATATATATATATAGTGTGAGTTCAAATATTAAAGTGTTTTAGTACCATAGCACTTGTTTTGTCTCTTTTGTAGAAAGTTTGGTTTCCGGAATTAAAAAAAAAAAACACTATAATGTGTTTATGCTTCAGTTACTTTGTGTCAGCAATTATTGACAGTGAACCTGGATAAGGAATATAATAGCCCTAAGTGTAACCTTTCATTAGAGCCCAAAATTATGACTGTAAAGCATTCAAGAATGGCAGCATTTTATGCGTCTATGGTCACAAAGGGTCATTTGGAGTCTCCAAGTGGCCTTTTTTGAGAAGCGCCTAGACATACACTTAGATAAACATGTGTAAAACACTCATTTTCTAAGGTATTGTTATAAAATTTTAAACTGTGTTTGGTAAGGCTTCATGCTGTGATCCCATTGTGTTTTCCAGCTAATAGCTCCCAGCTGTAGTTATCTGCAGGCATCCGTTTACAAAAAAAAAATGTAGGCGGAATTATTTTGGTCCTTTTTCAGTGTTCAAAGTTAGATTACTCAATACCAGTAAGACTTACAGTGATTCTGACTATTTAGGAACAAACCTCTGAGTGTCACTCAAAAGAGACCAAAAGCATGCATATACTCCAAATGGTTCAAGAACAGCATGCAATTTAATTTGGGTAGGCCTTTTTTAGGCGTTTTAGGCAAATTTTGCAGGAACGCTAACAGGTTAAAAGACGTTCTCACTTGTGTATCGTGCTGTCTTTCAGACGTGCAGAAAAGTGAATGACTTTGTTTTTAAGGTACAGTCGGGGGCGTTCAACCTTTGATTTGATCATCTCAGCACATTACCGTATGAGTAGCGTCCTCTGCCCATGGGTGTGATCACATCAGGGATAAATGAGCTGAGCCAGGAGAAACTGTACATCGCTATGTTTCATACAGATTACATTGCAGGAGAATATTTGTTTTAAATTTGAATTGTTTTATTTAAAAGTAGACATTTTAAGCTTTCTTTTGACATATGTTTCATGTTTGTGTGATAAGTATTCGCAGAGTTTCAGTTCATTTTTGTGACGTGTTTCTGAAATATGCTCGTGAACACAGAGACTGCTGAAAGCTCACCCTTTTTATTTTCTTTATTTTACAAAAGCACAAGATTTTGTTGTTATTGTGAGTGTACACAAATAAAAGTAGACCCTTTATAGTCTTTAATGATGTCTTACACTTATCTGTATACCCAAAACGATTTTAAGTTGTTTCTGCTGTAATGACGAAAATAATTAATTCTACTTCTCAGCAGCAGCACGTGTTGCCATTCTTGTATGTTGTGTTTCTGTTGCTAAACAACTGTTTACAACCCCACCTAGTCATAGGGCCATGAAGGCTCAGTTTTTTGCTCGTGTGCATGTATGTCTGTGTGTGAGAGTGAAAGAGAGGGAGAGGGGGAACCCAAAGGTGCTTTCAACAGATATTAAATGTTATTTAGGATAATATAGAAACTGTTGTATTGATCAAGTTGCAGGGGTGCATTTACATCAAGGCTCTGTTGGTCTAGACTCTGTTTGTGTGTGTGTGTGTGTGTGTGTGTGTGTGTGTGCGTGCACGCACAAATGTGTCAGTGTGGGTGAAAGTGCAAGGGTGGATTTTAACAGAAATTAAAATATATGTAGGATATTACAGAATTTCTTTATCATTCTTATCTGATGTACTTTCCCAGTGTCATTGTTTTAACTGATTATTTTGTCGTGGTAACCTGTAGAGATCTTTGAAATAATTTGGCGAAGTGAAATGGAACCATTATGCAGTCCTGGAACAACTTCAAAGCTGTGTGTTTACTGTAAAATAAGTGCACAACTTTGAACATCTGTCAACCAATCAGAATCAAGCATTCAACAGACCCGTGGTATAAAATATAATATATGGCTGCTCAGTGTGCCACACAGACCTGCTAGAGGACACGGCACAGCTCCGGTCAATTTGAACAGTTAAGATTGAAATCTCCAAAACATTCTGTGACTATCATTGTTTCTGGATTGTGTTTTTCAATTCACAGAATTTTTACAAAGTGTGTTGTCTCCCAAAAACTAGTGTCCATTTTTGTCATATCCATAAAGCATAGGGGTGCAAGGATCACTGTTAAAACCACCCCCTCTGCGTTAGTGCAGTGCCACTGCCGGTGATTCAAACGTATATGATCAGCTTATGTTAGATCATAGTCCTGAATAATAGCATATAATGAGTATAGAGAAGCATTAGATCTTTTGTTACTGTGTTATGAATTCTTAATGCTAGAAACATTCAATTTTCCATCTTTTAGGCACTTGAGGATTTTGCGCTATACACTGCGTTTTGTTAAGCCAATGGCTTACAACGCAAGATACATATTTTGTGCGCAACTTATCAAGTTCAGCCATGCATTTGCTTTTTAGTCTGTGCAAAATCAGATGTACTGTAAGTTGTAATATTCTATTTCTGTTGTTTATAAAGCTGATTCATCTCATATATAGGATGCGTTTGAGTAAGGCGATTAAATGGCCAGTAAAGCGCTTCAGTTTATAGGTCAACTCTTTTACCTCACGCAGCTTAAACTGGCAATGCCCAAAATAAAATGACTGGTAAAATGCTCAAGGTTTTATTCAGCAAGGATTTTCTTTTTCAACATTGTAGTGCCATGGTAATATCTTACCATGTTATTTATTTTTTAGATTGTTGTCAACAGTAAAATTGTTACGTAGAATGATGCACGTCTTCCTTAATGAAATTAAAAAAACCTCTTGTACATTTTAGTCAGAATAAAATGAACTAAATGAATGAATATGCACTCACTATTTAATAAAAATAATAAAAAACAACTTTCCTTGTCTGTCTCTTCTGTAGTACTCTTGGATGAATACTGTATGATTAATCACTTATGTTCCTGCTCTGCTAAATGACTAAATGTTAATGTATTATGTATATGTATTTTATTTAAATGAATACGTAAAAAAGTAATATATGATGAAAAAATTACGTTTGAATTATTATTATAATTTTTTTTCAAAAGACAATAATGGTAACTAAACCAAATTGAAAATTGTATTTGCATCAGACACATAAAGGCACCCCCTACCCCAGGTAGGTAAGGACATTTAGAAAAAGACTCATAAATCGTCCAAATCAAGTTCTGCTTTGAATCTACTGGCATTAACAGGTTTCTCTGTGTGTGTGAGTGTGTGTGTGTGTGTGTATGTGTGTGTGTGTGTGTGTGTGTGTGAGTGAATGAGTGTGTGTGAGTGTGTGTGTGAGAGTGTGTGTGTGTGTGTGTGAGTGTGTATGTGTGAGTGAGTGAGTGTGTGTGAGTGTGTGTCTCTGTGTGAGTGTGTGTGTGTGTCTGTGTGTGAGTGTGAGTGTGTGAGTGTGTGTGTGAGTGAGTGTGTGAGTGTGAGCGAGTGAGTGTGAGAGAGTGTGTCTGTGTGAGTGTGTGTGTGAGTGAGTGAATGTGAGAGTGTGTGTGTGTGAGCGAGTGAGTGTGTGTCTGTGTGAGTGTGTGTGTGAGTGAGTGAGTGAATGTGAGAGTGTGTGTGTGTGTGTGTTTGTGCGTGTGAGTCTCTGTGTGAGTGTGTGTGTGTGTGTGTGTGACTGACCACAGTGAGCAGAGCTCCGTGTTGGAAGTGTGAGTGGAACTGCATGAATCGAGGTTCTGCTCCAGCCTCTCCCATCACAAAACCACTGAAAGAGAGGGACAGATGAAGACATTGTGAAACAGGGCAGGTATCGCCAACTACATACAACTACAATACGCATTACAACACATGGGACCAGCTAACACCTGCTAATCCGTCTCAGGTGATACAATCACAAGAAGGATTTTAAGAGGGTCTCTATCATGACAACATACACCACTAGTAAAACGCTAACTCTTGATATCACTCACTCCTAGTGAAAATACTTCTTTTTGACATACATTTTTATGTCATTTATTTGCACATAAAATGACGTCATTACTCATAGTAGTATATCTCCTTGGATGTCTTGATATCTGTAATTGCATTTTAAATGATCTGTCAGTCACTCCTGATTGGTGTACATCTGTAAACACAATTAGAGATATCTATAATTGAATTTTTACAAGTAGGAATTGAAAATACACACAGCAATGTACTACTTTCTAGTAAAATTGTCATTCTTTGATTAAAAAAAAAGATTACATTATTGGGTGACTCAAAATATTGAAATGTTCAGTTCAGTTTTAGCCCATAAAAGCTGTGGATAAACATTTGTATCATCTTGAATTATGTGTGTTCATAAAGCTCAACTTGACTCTTGTTCTTGATTGGGTTATCCAATTGTGTTCCATAAGTGAAGCAAGGGTTGTAACACCAGTGCTCAAGTCTCTAAAACATGATGTCAACAGCTTCACATACACCACCGATCAGACTACAATCAATCATTCATAACATTTAATACATTTTTTTAATATTAAAATCTTTCACATGAACATTAAACAACATAAAGCAATATCATATTTAAAACAAACATGGGAAAATTCATATTTTTTCATCATAGGAAATATGATGGAAAATAATTTCGAGCAGCCTCTTCTTGCTCTGAACTGTGACCTTTAAAGTGCATTGAGAAAACCTTTTAACAGCGATGGACTAACATTCTTTTAAAATGATTTCAATTAGTCATTCATTATTTAGCTTTGCTTTTTTGCACTATTGCTTGACCTGAGAAAACAAAACAAGTAGAAAATAAACAGGAATGTCATAGAAGTGTTGTATCAGATCAACAGGACAATGTGGTTTCTCCAGGCAATTGACAAATTCAATTTCTAAAAAACAAATGTCACATGATTAAATAAAAGGTTAGGTTATAGAACAATGCCTTTTAAATGGGAATACGTGACTATTTGAAATCTTTTTCATGAAAAGTCAAGCGACATTGTAAATAATGACCCTGTTACTAGTGAAAATGTCCATTCCTGACGTCAACAACTGCAACTGGTTTCACTAGTGGCAATATTCAATTCAGATATCTATCATGAGATTGTAACTGGTAAGAAGGACTTTTAAGATACAGTATCTTTAATTACTCTTCAGATTTACTGTTATCTGAAATACCAAATCAAACATGTTACAATCCATTTCCAGATATCAGGAGTGACTGACAGATCATTGTGAAATTCTACTAGTGAAAATGCAGTTACAGATATCAAGAATGATGTTTTTCCTAAAATCAATTATCGTTATTTCAGCAAGAACTCAATTTTCATATCTTATCATCATCATAATTCATTGCTGATATCAAGAATGAGTCATTTGGGAATACTGAATTGTAGATATCTATAATTCATTTCATTTGTCTTGAGTAAATTCGATTTTTTTTTACTTGAATCTTCAGTGGCACACAGAATGGCATACCAAAGATTTCTCTGATATGTGTATATTTCCATTGGACGATTCATTTCTTTATAGCCATATGTAATCAGTCAAGTTTAAACCAGTGGTTCTCAATTCTAATCATGGAATCCATATATATATATATATATATAGTATATAATATAAATATTGCAAATATCCAAGATGTACTGTGGATTATACAATATTATCTTGCATTTATATTATATATACAAGATAATATTCATATTTTCAATATTTATTATAATATTTAGCCCACCTGATTCAACTCATTTGCAAAATTTTCTCTTCACGACCAATTAATTTCCATGGCATTTGTGGAAATTGGACAATGCTATGGGTTACAAACAAGTTCTACTCTACACACTCTCTATTTCAGATCACTCAAAAAATGGATATTCACTATATTTCCATGAGTTATCCATTCCTTTAACATTCTGTAAATTACCATGACTTTTCCTGCAAAACACAATTCCCAAAATTCCCTGATATTTCCAGGTTGTGCGTGGGAACTCTGTAGTACGGTAGAGGCTCTGTGACCTGAATTGGTTGTGAAGGCATTGCTGTCGGTCCCACGACTGGTATCTAGTGAGACTGCTTTAAACCCTTGATCTTATTGCAGTCGCTGACTGACAGGGGAGGAGAAGGCAAAACTATGCTGTTATTTAGGACACATTGAGACATTTACACTATTGTAATGTGGGTCACGTGTGTTCCTGACTGAGCTCCTTGTTTCAAAGCACCTCTGAATGTATGACGACCACTTGTGATGGGATCACCTAAGACAAATGTTCATACCAGGTGTAAACAGGGTCATTGCGTCATGTATAATATCAGAACTGGATAACAACCGTTATTCTTCAGGTGTGTAGACGCACACCTCTCACCGCACTGTGAAATGCCATGTGATTACATTCATACACCATCAGCTTGACCAGAATAAACTGCAATGAGCCCAAACCCAGAAAGTGTCACACCGGCTGATATAAGAGCATTTATATGAGTGCAACAAACTTGAATTTCATACGCACCATGGCAGCAGCTCAAAGACTTGACTGGAGCGAGTTTTAAACACGGCAATAACAGCTGGATGATTGACATCCTGTGAATCACCTGAACAGAAGAAATTAAGAACAGAAGATGAGAGAAACACAAAGACACTTTTAGAAGTATTCACAAATATACTTCCAGCAAAAAAACAAAACAAAGAACGAACAGGTGTGACATTTCGTAAAAAAAAAAAAGTTGTTTGAGTTCATTGCCGTGGTTCGAAATGATTGAACGTTCAGGAACACTTCATACTGATTGTTAACACCTTCTTACATTAGTCCAACACTATGACGTGATCGGTGGGGTTGACCTTCTGCTCCATGCACCTACTTTGATAACGACATTATCCAATTTGTCATGGAATTTTGTTTTAGATGCATTTCCATGCACAGCAATAATAATAATTATCAAAATAATATATAATAATAATAATAATTATCAAAAATCAGCTAATTAAAAAGTTATTCTCTGCTTTTTTATGTCAAAACGTAAACAGAGATGCACACAACGTACATTGGGTAAACCAGAAGGAATGCCAGGAAAGGTATTTACATCCAATGCAAAATCTGAGTAATGGGCAAAAAATCTGTGTGCTGATGCAGTTTATGATCTTACCCCGAGAAATGATGTTTAAGGTATTTCTACACACGAACATGCAGGTTGAAGCGCTTAATGTCTTTCTTTAAAAAAAGATACATACATTCTTATAAAATACAATATTAGAGGGTAACAGGTGCATATTATGGTCGCTTATAGCACATTAGCACCATGAATGCAGAATATAAACATGACAAATGACACATTATCTACTACATATACACTCACCTAAAGGATTATTAGGAACACCATACTAATACTGTGTTTGACCCCCTTTCGCCTTCAGAACTGCCTTAATTCTACGTGGCATTGATTCAACAAGGTGCTGAAAGCATTCTTTAGAAATGTTGGCCCATATTGATAGGATAGCATCTTGCAGTTGATGGAGATTTGTGGAATGCACATCCAGGCCACGAAGCTCCCGTTCCACCACATCCCAAAGATGCTCTATTGGGTTGAGATCTGGTGACTGTGGGGGCCATTTTAGTACAGTGAACTCATTGTCATGTTCAAGAAACCAATTTGAAATGATTCGAGCTTTGTGACATGGTGCATTATCCTGCTGGAAGTAGCCATCAGAGGATGGGTACATGGTGGCCATAAAGGGATGGACATGGTCAGAAACAATGCTCAGGTAGGCCGTGGCATTTAAACGATGCCCAATTGGCACTAAGGGGCCTAAAGTGTGCCAAGAAAACATCCCCCACACCATTACACCACCACCACCAGCCTGCACAGTGGTAACAAGGCATGATGGATCCATGTTCTCATTCTGTTTACGCCAAATTCTGACTCTACCATCTGAATGTCTCAACAGAAATCGAGACTCATCACAGTACACAGTACACCAGGCAACATTTTTCCAGTCTTCAACTGTCCAATTTTGGTGAGCTCTTGCAAATTGTAGCCTCTTTTTCCTATTTGTAGTGGAGATGAGTGGTACCCGGTGGGGTCTACTGCTGTTGTAGCCCATCCGCCTCAAGGTTGTGCGTGTTGTGGCTTCACAAATGCTTTGCTGCATACCTCGGTTGTAACGAGTGGTTATTTCAGGCAAAGTTGCTATTCTATCAGCTTGAATCAGTCGGCCCATTCTCCTCTGACCTCAAGCATCAACAAGGCATTTTCGCCCACAGGACTGCCGCATACTGGATGTTTTTCCTTTTCACACCATTCTTTGTAAACCCTAGAAATGGTTGTGCGTGAAAATCCCAGTAAATGAGCAGATTGTGAAATACTCAGACTGGCCCGTCTGGCACCAACAACCATGCCACGCTCAAAATTGCTTAAATCACCTTTCTTTCCCATTCTGACATTCAGTTTGGAGTTCAGGAGATTGTCTTGACCAGGACCACACCCCTAAATGCATTGAAGCAACTGCCATGTGATTGGTTGATTAGATAATTGCATTAATGAGAAATTGAACAGGTGTTCCTAATAATCCTTCATGTGAGTGTATATTACTCTAAATCAACATTGAGCAGTTCATTTACTGATCTCATGTGGATTTTACTCATAGAATGAGGAATGTAGTCATTGATAACACATTTCAACGTGATATTAGTTAATGTTTACTGTGTAGTCTGTTAACAGGACAGTGTGTCGCTCGTATTTTAATGCTCCTCTAAACGCCAGCCCCAGAGGCGCGGGTGCTGTCCGAACAATCGCAAACAGTTAACCGTTTTCACCTTCTTTTTAGCTCTGCGCGAAAATAAAAAACAACTTCAACACGAGTGTATTGGAGACTTAAGTGTACTTCCTTTGATAATGACACCTTCAACAGATTTCTACTGTGAAAAGATGTTACATCAGGCAGAAAACAAACAAAACCTACTACATTTAAAACCAGCAACTGAATCAGGGGTTGCAACAACCAAAACCTTTGTCATTTATCAAAGGTTGAATAAATGAATTTATCTGGTCATCTGGTGCATTTCTGTACTTCAGGAACATGTCGCGCATGAAGATGTCAACACTCCTGCTTAATTTCACCGGCTAACGCTGCTTTGCCCTCCCCATGTGAAGTGTTGCAGAAAGCATAATGGGTAAAAAAAATCCTGGCAATAGCTTCGATACATTATTTGCAGAATGTACAAAGAGGACTCATTTATGTTAAGGTCTCAGGATGTTCTTGGTGAATTTTAATGAGTTCAATAACTGTAGCCTCTGAATGCCCCATAACAATAATATAAATATTAGGTAGAGCCCAACCGATATTGGATTTTAGAGGGGGAAAATTCACCGATTACAGATATGGTGGCCGATATCGTTCATTTGTGAGTTGGAATGAAAACAGACCTTTTTTATGGGGATTTTACACCGATATGACTATGAAAAGATATTCAGAAGACTGCTTTCTTTTTATCAAAGAATATTTGACATTATTATTATACATTGTCAACAAATTCTAGAAATGAACACTGAGAAAATAAAGAATAAATAAAAATACAATGATTAGCTAAATAAACATCAGGGGCCGGTTGTACCAGCTATACGTATGTTACAACTTAGCTTAGTTGTGGCGTAAACGGCACTAAGTTCAAATGTATGCACTACTAAATATTTGAGTGTTGCACCATTACATTTATGTGGGATGCAACCCTATGTATAAACAAATAATTACGGAAGCCTCTGACCAGGAGTAACGGATGGAATAAAAAGGCAGACTCACTTAATGACATCCATGTGCTCATGTTTTGGTTGACAGGCTTCAATCCTTTCAACATATATTATGGTGTTGGCATTTACGAGACAGAGAAAAAAAAAAAACATACTTTTAAGTGGCTCTTCAGTATGAAACCGATCTAATGGTGCAGTTTTTACGGTGCGTCGCCCGGTGTCATGTTTCAACACATTCAAAATATATATATAGGATATTATAATGAATAAATGTCTATTTATCCAGCCTGTTGTATTAGTATTTATTTATCACCCCTTAATTATTTAAGATACAGTTCCATTATTTACACAGGGCAAATACACTATTTATTAGGTCTACTTGTATTACGTATCCTATTTTAATGACATTTAAATATTATATTTTATAAATGCAACGACCAGAATTGTTTGGTTGAAGGGGGCACCAAACTGTGAATCCTGAACAGAACAGTTTGGTGAAAACATGTTTATATGGTGACAAGGTATGAAAGTGGCCATGTGGCTATAACATTTACATTTACATTTATGCATTTGGCAGACACTGACACTACAGTGCACTTATTACAGGGACAATCCCCCATAGCAACCTGGAGTTAAGTGCCTTGCTAAAGGACACAATGGTGGTGGCTGTGGGATTCGAACCAGCAACCTTCTGATTAACAGTTATGTGCTTTAGCACTACGCCACCACTCCACAAGTTCATATAAGTTCATTGCCATGGAGAGAAAAAGATGGACTTTATTTACTTTACAGCATTGTGTCTCACCAACTAACATAGCATAAAATCAACACTCAGCAGACACAATCCACCAACGCACTGTTGACTGCTGAGCTGCAGAAAGATGCTCTGATGTTTACATTTCAATCTTACATTACTGACACACTATAGTTGGCTAACATAACAAACAGATGTGATAGTGACATTGGTGACAGGGTTAACGTTATATTAGTTATATAAAATGATGGGGTCATCATTTGACTTTCCAGTATGTATTTCACAAACTAGTTAGCAATTTACCGAGAAGTAAATAGAAAAAAATAAGTAAAAAAATTAAAAGAGGAGCAACTGTCAGCTACGAGTCAGCTCTGTAAACAATGGAGTCCGCATTGCATCCGCAAAGCAACCAGCATTGTGGACGACCCCACACACCCCTCACACAAACTCTTAACCCTCCTGGCATCTGGCAAGAGGTACCAAAGCATTCAGGCCCTCACGGCCAGACTGTGTAACAGCTTCTTCCCCCAAGCATCAGACTCCTCAATACTCAGAGACTGGACTGACACACACACACGTGTCCTGAGTTGCACTTTAATTATTGTCACTTTATACCTGTCTGCTACCTCAATAACTGCTATGTGCATAGAGCACTATCTCATAGTATGTTATGTTTAAGTTTTTAGAAAGTGTCATCTTTTTGCACTACTCGATTACAAATGTGTACTGGTCGGCGCTGCACTGTCTCCCACTGTGCCTATTGTCCTCTTCATTTTTGTAATTTATTGTACTGTCCCGTACTTTTTGCACGTTTGCACGTGCACTTTAAGTAGAAATATTATTTAGTCTGTGTAGTCTCATGTGGCTCTGTGTTTGTCCTATGTTGATTTATGTAGCACCATGATCCTGGAGGAACGTTGTCTCGTTTTGCTGTGTACTGTACTAACTCTATATGGTTGAATGACAATAAAAACCACTTGACTTGACAAGAACTACCTCTAATTTACATGATAATATTATTCTATGGTTATGTGATAATCTATCAGTTGTAGATGCTTGGCGCTTCTTTAATAGTGGCTGTAGAGATTTCACGTGGTCTAACAAATCTGGTTTCTTTAATTGCCAACAAAAGCCTTCATCAGCCAATTAACAAGGACAATTGCATCTATGTGAACTTCTGCAGTTAATCCAGGATGGACTTCAAAGACATTAATCATTAATCTTACAGTTCAAACAAAATCGATGTTTAAACACTGACTCTTAACCCTTACTTAGGTTAATAATGTTAAACCATGACTTTAACTATACATAAGTCATATTTACATTATATTCATGATGTTAGTCAGAGGAGAACTGGCCCCCACAGTAAGTCTGGTTTCTCCCAAGGTTATTTTTCTCCATTAATCCACATCTTATGGAGTTTTGTGTTCCTTGCCACAGTCGCCTACAGCTTTCTCACTGGGGTTATTAATACAATTATTATTTAATTATTTTTAAACACGATTAAGAATCGTATTTTATCGAATTACACAATGATGATTCATCGACATTATAGACATTGCAGTTTTATTGTCTGTTAATTCCTGATCTTCTGTAAAGCTGCTTTGAAACGATGTGTGTTGTGAAAGGTGCTTTAAAAAATAAAATTGACTTGACTTGACTCTCTTAAAGCCAGAATTAACTTATTTTTTGTTTCACATACTATTTTGAAAGACGTTAATCCTGTAAATCATACATTTGCCCCATTTACTTATCACAATTTAATTTCTTTGACTATGAATACAGCAATGTAAATAGTACACAGGGTTACTGGAAATTTAATAATTGCCTCTTGGAAGATGCCCTTTTTAATGATAGTGTAACTCAATTAACTAAAGCAATGTTTAGTATTAACGAAAAGTGGGAATTCTTTAAATTTAAAGTTAGAGACCTTGCAGTTAGCAGTAAAGTAAACAAATTAAAAAAGGAAAAAACACTAAAGAATTAGAACTCATTCATAATTTAAGACTCTTTAAAACAAAAATATTTTCTCAGTATAGAAGAGGAGATAGAATTGAATGTTTGTCAATTGCAAATTGAAAGCAGGTATAGGTTGTAGAGATTGTTAAATGTAAAATTCATTCTACCTCAAAATGGATCAAAAAAGGTGAAATAAATAGTAATGACTTTTTTGCTCTGGAGAAAAGGAATTGTAAAAATGAATATATCTGCCTTAAACATCAATGGGGATTTATGTACAGATCCAAATATTATCTCCGATTTTGTATACTCGTTTTATAAAAAAAAACCTGTATACTTCTCAATTTTCTCAAGAAAAATTCTATCACATTTTCATGGCAAGATTCCTTGTATTAATGATGACATTAAGTTAATATGTGATTCTGATATCTCCATTACACAATGCAAGGACGTATTCAAATCTATGAAGAAAGAAATATCCACAGGTACTGATGGCTTATCTGTTGAATTTTATTAAAATTTTTGGGATCTTTTCAAGGATCCTTTATATAAAAAAAGGAGAAATTACTTCTACAATGAAGCAGGGACTTATCTCTTTGATTCCCAAACCTGATAGAGACCCGCAATTAATTGAGAATTGGAGACCAATAACACTGGTAAATATAGATTATAAATTACTTGCTTCAATACTTGCTATTCGCTTAAAATCGGGCCTTGATAATATAATTGGTGAAACACAAAATGGATTCATAAAAAATAGACACATTAGTTGCAATATAAATTAGTTCTTGACTTAATTGACTATTCTGAATATATTGATTCAGACACTATTATGTTGTTCTTTGATTTTTATGAAGCATTCGACTTGTTAGAGCACCAGTTCTTGATAAAATCTCTTGACTTTTTTGGTTTTGGGTGGCCTTTTATTAACAAGGAGGAAATGCCTTATAAATACATTAATTGCTCCGTTTTGGTTGACTTGTCAACTACTAAATGCTTCAATTGTGACAGGAGTGTGCATCAAGGTTGCCCCATTTCCCCTTTTCTTTTTCTTTTAGATGTGGATTATTGTCAATTAATATTTTACATAATACCAACATAAGAGGTATCGCTATATTTGGTAAAGAAATTAAAATATCTCAACTAGCCGATGATACAACCTTATTCCTTAGAGACAAAATCAAATTCCCCTATGTATTAATATTAAGTTATTCTCGGAAGCCTCAGGATAATGTAAAAATGTATCAAAATGTGAACTATTTTGCCTTTATGATACTCATCAATCATTTATACAACATTTACCAGTGAAAGATTGTGTCAAGTACTTGGGAATCTTTCTCACCAAAGATAGATTAATGTGCCAACAACTTAATTTTTCCCCCAAAATAGTGAAAACCAAAACTGATTTTTAACAATCGGCTACTCTCTAAAGTCGAAGGCTTATCTCGTTGTGTCTATCCTTCACTATCTTTATTTGTCAGAGACAAAATTTGCATAGACATTAACAAATTATTATTGAATTTTATTTGGAAAAATAAATCCCACAAAATGTGAAAATATGTCACATCTAATAAACGTTCTGAAGGTGGGCTTGAAGATTTCAGTAAACTAGTTAGCTTCTTCAGAATTAACTGGTTAAAAAAATGCTTAAGTAACAACAACTCAATGTGGTATTTTATCCCTAACTCCATATACTATGATGGCGCTGCAGATGGCCGCCTCGGTGTGGAGCTCCACAATTCTTTTGTTGTTTTTGTTTGTTTGTCTTGTGTTTAGTAATATTTTTTCAATCAGTTTTACCAGGAACGAACGGTTGAACATTCTGCAGCACATACCAGATAATCTTTTCCCGGTTTTTGAATATTCAGACGTTTTGCTGGACATTTTAGTCGGAGACGCAGTTGTGTTGTTTAAACGCGCTATTAGACACAGGCGAGGGAGACGAGCTGGCACGCTGGTGTTCGAACAGCACTGCCAAGCATTCATCTAGCAAATCTCTGCTCTCTTCCCAACAAAACGGACGAACTTCATCTCCTCACACATACAAATAAGGACTTTTCAAACTCTGCTGCACTGAGCTTCACAGAATCCTGGCTGAGTGAAGCCATTCCGGACAGCGCATTACATCTGCCGGGCTTTCAGCTGTTCAGCTGATTGCATTGCGGAGTTAACTGGGAAAAGGAGAGGCGGTGGAACATGCTTTTACATCAATGAAAGTTGGTGTACAGATGTAACAACGTTAAAGAGGATGTGCTGTCCTAATTTGAAAGCACTCTTTATTAACTGTAAGCCGCTCTACTCGCCGCTGGATTTTTCCTCGTTTATTCTGGTGTGTGTTTACATCGCTCCAAACACGTCTGAGAACATAGCGCTGCAACAGCTGGCTGATCAAATCACAGACACTGAACAACAATATCCGGACTCAGTTATTATTATTCTTGGGGATTTTAACAAAGCAAATCTCACACATGAACTGCCCAAATACAAAGAGCACATTACATGCCCCACCAGAGACAGGAATATACTGGATCACTGCTACACAACAATAAAGGATGCATATCCCTCTGTCCCACATGCAGCTTTGGGATTCTGTGATCACTGTCTGGTTCATCTTCTTCCAACCTACAGGCAGAAATTTAATCAGCTAAGCCAGTTGTAAGGACTGTAAGGAGCTGGACTAATGAAGCAGAGATGGAACTACGAGCCTGCTTTGACTGCACTGATTGGAGTGTTTTTGAAGCTGCAGCCACAGACCTGGACGAGCTCACAGATACTGTTACATCATACATCAGTTTCTGTGAGGGTATGTGCATCCCTACTAGGACATTTCTATCATTCAACAACGATAAACCATGGTTTACAGAAAAGCTCAGACAGCTTCGCCATGCCAAAGAGGACACTTACAGGGGTGGGGATAGAGTCTTCTATAATCAGGCCAGGAAATCAGAGTGGCTAAAAGATACTCTGATAAGCTGAAAAACAAGTTTTCAGCTAACGACCCTGCATCAAGTGTGGAGTGGCATGAACCAACTTACTAATTACAGGACTCCTACCCCCAACCCTGTGGTGGACCAATGACTGGCTGACGACCTGAATGTGTTTTACTGTAGAATAGAAAGGCCCAATCTCACACCCCACACCCACTCTGTCCTTCACTACATACAAACACCAGCACCTCCTGCTACTCAACTTGCACTCAAGATCTGTGAAGATGATGTGGGTCGCGTCTTTCGGAAGCAGAAGATGAGGAAGTCTTCAGGCCCAGATGGCGTCTCACCAGCGTGCCTCCAATCATGTGCTAACCAACTGGCCCCCATCTTCATTCAGATCTCCAACAGACCACTGGAGCAGTGTGAAATCCCATGCTGCTTCAAACACTCAATTATTATCCCTGTCCCTAAGAAACCAAAAATCATAGGACTTAATGACTACAGACTTGTCGCCTGACGTCTGTGGTCATGAAGTCGTTTGAGAGGCTGGTGTTGGCCCACCTGAAGGACATCACTGGACCCTTTCTAGATCCCCTTCAATTTGCTTATCGTGCAAACAGGTCTGTGGATGATGCAGTCAACATGGGATTGCATCATATCCTGCAACACCTGGACAAACTGTGGACAAATGCAAGGATCCTTTTTGTGGACTTCAGTTCAACACCATCATCCCAGCTATTCTCCGGACTAAGTTAAACCAACTCCCTGTTCCCATGTCTATCTGTCAGTGGATTACCAGCGTTCTTTTTTTTTTTTTCCAACATTGTATTGATTGATTTTAGACACATTTACATTATAAAAAAAAAAAAAAAAAAAAAAGGACAACATCTATACTATACAAATGTCAAGACAATGGTACATTAGTATCATAACATGGTAAATGTTATTCCTGGTTACACCGAAAATAATCTATTTGGTTCAGCTTCCTTCAAAAATTCTATAAAGGGGTTCCATTCTTTGAAAAACTTTCCAGATTTTCCTTTAACAATATATGTAAGTTTCTCCAGAGCCAAACAACCTGACAATTCTTGTAACCATTGTTTAAAATTAGGGGTTTCTGTGTTTTTCCAATGACGAGCAACTACAAGTTTTGCTTGTAATAAACAGAAGGTCAACATTTTCTTACTAGAGTTAGAGTGCAAGTTACAGGGAAAATATTAAATATACAAAGTTTAGGACATTTGGAAAAGTCCAAAACCTTTTCCCAATGAAGTTGAACTTGAGGGCACTTCCATAAGCAATGGTATAAAGTTCCTATCTCTAAGTTGCATTTTATACATTGATTGGGGATGTTGGGATTAAATTTATGAAGCATTTCTGGAGTTATGTATACTCTCATTATCCACTTGTACTGCAGAAGTTTAAACCTGGTATTAATTGTCTGGGTTTGGGCCTTTAAGCAGATACTCTGCCATTCATCTTCTGTTATATTCTCACTTATATCTTGACACCAAGCCAAACGCTTTTTCTCCGTGTTTTCTTTACAGTTAGTGGAGATCAGTTTATAAAACAAGGAAACTTGCCTAGCACCATTAAGGTGGTTTAAAGTAGTTCTTTCTAAAGGGGACAGCTCTGGTAAGAGAAGAGAAAAATGCTGTGTTTTATTGATAAAATTCCTAATTTGAAGATATATATAAAAAAAATGGGTTTTAGGCAAATCAAACTTGTCTTAATTCCTGAAAACTGAGCATAGTTTCATTGCTAAATAAATCTGCCACCTTGTTCAAACCTTTTGATGCCCAGATTTTAAAACCACCATCATGTGTCCACGGTGTAAACCTAGTGTTTCCCCAAATAGGGGTAAATTGTGATAATTGTGGAATCTGTCCAATGTTTCAAAACTTCATACCATACCACAATAGTATTTTTAACAAAGGGGTTGGAAGTGGCTTTTTTCAATTTGGGCAGGGGTGCTGAATACAGATACAGGTTCAAAGGCAATTTCTGAGTTGTGCTCGCCTCAATCCGTGTCCAAGGGATAGAATTATCATTTGCAAACCAAAACATTGCTGCTCTTAGCTGAGCTGCCCAGTAGTACCACTTAAGATTAGGCAACTGCAACCCTCCCCTTTCATATGGTAAATACAAAAGAGAGAACCTCAGCCTGGGACGTCGATTTGCCCAAATAAAATTGGGCAAAATTCGTCCATAAATGTTTTATAATGATGGGTATTCTGCAGGGGTGTCGATTTATAAAGATCTTCATAATATTTTCTAAAAGCATTATTAATTTCAGTTGGGATCGTGGTGTTCTGTCCATCTATAGTTTCTATCTTGTTAATCCCCCCTTCATTTTGTTGAGTCTTAATTCGCCATGCCAATAACCTCCCAGCCTTTTCTCCTTGGTCATAATATGTTTGTTTTAGCCTAGTTATATTAGCCGCAGCTTTATTAGTAGAGATGTCATTAAATTCTGCTTTAAGTAGCAAAAGTTTATGTCTCAGTTCAGGAGTATCTTGTTTGAAAATTTCTTCTAAGTCCTTTATATTCTGTTCCAATTCAATAATTTTAAGGGCAGATTTGTTTGTCTTAGAACTAGTAAAGCTGATAATTTGCCCCCTAATATAGGCCCTAAATTTCTCCCATCGTATTGAAGCGGACGTCTGGTTTGTATTAAACTCAAAAAATATGTCAATTTGATTTCCAACAAAATCCAGAAAATCAGGGTTATGTAGCCACTTTATATGTAGACGCCATCTAGATGGGCTTTTGATTATGGTTCTGAGAGTATATTTCAGTGATAATGCTGCATGATCCGATAAAACAATACTACTATATTTACAGTTAGATATATAATCAATCAAATCCTTTGAAATAAGAAAATAGTCTATTCTGGAGTAGGTATGGAAAGGTGAGGAATAGCAAGAAAATTCTTTCTTTGTTGGGTTTTGAAGCCTCCAGACATCGCTTAAATTAAGGTCTTTAATGTATTGATTAATTATGTTCCTACTTTGCGAATGTAAAGTGTCAATACCTGTGGAACGATCCAATTTAGGATCTAATGTACAATTAAAGTCACCAGCGACTATTAGGATACCTTGAAGGGAAGAAAAAATTAAGAAAAGTTTATGAAAGAAATTTGGTTCATCTGTATTAGGGCCATAAACACTTACAAGATTACAATATTCGTTGAGCATCCTACCACTGATTATAACATATCTACCTAATGGATCACGAATAGTTTTTAATATATGAAATGGGACTGATTTATGTATCAGCACAGCTACCCCTCTTGAGTGCGTGCTATATGATGCCACTGCTATAACCTGCCCCGGCCATCTTCTACGCAGTTTAATGACTTCGCCGGACAATAAATGTGTTTCTTGCAGGAATATTAATTTGGGATGGAGGTAGTTAACTCTGTTCATCACTTGTTTCAATTTAGTAAGGTTACAAAGCCCCCGCACATTCCAAGATGTCAATGTAAGACTAGAATCCCCTAACATTTGCAACAAAGTTGAATATTCTAATTATTCTTGGTAGTCCAAACATTAATGATCTGTTCCAATGAACACCCTGTAACCTTTTTGTTAAGTACAAAGATGTACCAGAAAACTGAAGTGCAAGTATAAATGTATAGTAATAAAAAAAAAAAAAAAAATAAAAAAAAACACACAACAACACAATCCCCAGCACATGCACTAGATAGAACACACAGATGCACGGTGAACCTCCCCTTTTCTTCGACTAGAACTATAGTTATGTACTCTTGCGGCCCTCTAATAGGAACGCTAATAGGTTGCTGAATTAAGAGGAAAAAAGACAAAAGAATAGTGTCCAAAACAAAAACAATAAACGCATGCTCTCAAAGGCCAAGTATTATGACCTATTAACCAAAAGAAAATCAGCTTACTTAACCAAAAGAAAATCAAAGCCAACTGTGGCAGCGGGGGCGTGGTCAAGCGCCCGTCCGGGAGAGAGAAGCGGTAAGGGCGCTCACACCTGGGCCAAATTATGACTAACACCTGTCTCTAATTGCAGTAGAGCGAGGAGAGCGGTTAAAAAGCCAGCAGCCTCAGAGCAGAGGGAAGACGACCGTGCAAGCCAACCCAGTGCGCTTGTGTCTTTGTGTAAACCACTGTGTAAATAATTGTGAGACATACGGCAATTAAAGCCTTACCTTTTTTGTTGAAACCTTCGTTTCCTGTCCTGCTTCCCGTGAGAGTTCCACACCAACCTTTTACGAAATATGAAAACCAAAACAGCCCAGCCTTACGTTTTATAGGGCATTTTCAGACTAAGCGTCCAACAAAATTTTTATTGAAAGTTCAGTACTAAAGTGGACGAATAAACTTTAATGCAAAGTGTCAAAAAGAACAAATGAGTTACTCAGACGTTGGCTGCTCCGATTCCCGAACATCCTCTGGCAAGTTCGCTATGAATTTGCCTGCTTCTTCAGGAGAGTCGAAGAAATGACGACGGTCTCCGAAGATAACCAGAAGCTTGGCGGGGAAAATCATCCCGTACTTAATCTTCCTCTTTCGAAGCTCTAGCTTCACCTCCTCAAATCGCTTTCATTGTTTTAACACCTCGGACGATAGATCAGGAAAAAACATAATATAGTGATTCTGGAACATCACTGTATCTCTTGCCCGGGCTGCTCTCAGTATTCTGTCTTTGTCAGCATAGTTGAGTAATTTCAGTATCATTGTTTTTGGCCTTGACGATGCGTTTCCACCAGCTTGTTTGCCACTACTGGGTAGCCTGTGTGCCCTTTCAATGATCACCGGCGCCGGGAAGGTATCCGCACCTAGAAGCTGTGGAAGCCAACTTTCCAAAAACGAAACAGGATTATTCCCTTAGATTCCATTTGGAAGTCCCAAAATCCGAATGTTAGAGCGCCGGCTTCTACATTCGGCCATGTCAAGAGCAGAGGCAAGATCCGATGCGGATTTTTCGAGTTTAACAACCCTTCCTTGAAGGCCGCTAATGTCATCCTCGGCTTGGCTGATTCGGCTCTCCGCTTCGGTAAGTCTTTCAGTGAAGGTAAAGTAATCCTCTTTAACTTCTTTAATCACTGCCAGAACCTCCTTGTATTGGGACCGAAACTCACTCTCCAAACCGTTTATAGCTGAAAGAATTACGCTATTATCTGGTGGAGTATCAGCCTTGGTGTGAGTGCGGAGTGCTATCAGCTTCAGACGTGAGTCCTAGGTCGTCGACAGCCGAATCTGTATTATCTTTTTTATCTCTTTTTCTTTGTGGACGTGAAGACATGCTGACTGTTTTGCAGAGCCACCGTCAAAAAACAAAAACGTTTCTTTTGGTTATCGGGTCTAGATAAAGGTTTAAAAACAGGATTATCCGAGAGCGTTTAAAAACATGACCGTTCAGCAACCCGACATAACCGGAAGTGGATTACCAGCTTTCTGACGGACAGGCAGTAGCTTGTGAGACAGGGGAAATTCACTTCCAGCACCTGTACAGTCAGCACTGGTGCCCCCCAGGGATGTGTGCTCTCCCCACTACTCTTCTCGCTCTACACAAATGACTGCACCACCAAGAAACCCTCTGTCAAGGTCCTGAAGTTTGCAGACGACACTACTGTCATCAGCCTCATCCAAGATGAAGATGAGTCTGCATACAGAAAGGAGGTTGAACAGCTGGCTCACTGGTGCAATCATAACAACCTGGAGCTGAACATGCTCAAAATGGTGGAGATGATTGTGGACTTTAGGAGGAACACCACAACACTGAACCCCTCACCATTCTAAACAGCACTGTGGCAGCAGTGGAGTCATTCAGGTTCCTGGGCACTACCATCTCACATGACCTGAAGTGGGAGATACACACCGACTCCATTGTGAAAAAGGCCCATCAGAGGTTGTACTTCCTTCACCAGCTGAAGAAGTTCAACCTGCCACAGGTGCTGCTGAAACAGTTCTACTCAGCAGTCATTGAGTCTGTCCTCTACACTTCAGTAACTGTCTGGTTTCGTGCAGCTACGAAATCAGACATCAGAAGACTACAAAAGGACAGTTCGGACTGCTGAGCGGATTATTGGTTGCCCCATGTCCCCCCTTCAAGAACTATACACTTCCAGAGTAAGGAAAAAGGCTGGTAAAATCACTCTGGACCCCACTCACCCAGCCCTTTTTTGAACTGTTGCCTTCTGGCCGACGCTTCAGAGCACTGAGCTGTCAGGCACAGGAACAGCTTTTTCCCTCAGGCTATCCATCTCATGAACAATTAAATTGCCCCATTGAGCAATAATTATGTGCAATACACAGTTTAAGTCTATTTATATTATCCAACATATCCTTTTCTGCCATTACATAAAGGAAAAAAAAAAAAAAAACTTTTTGCACTTTACATAACATACTGTATTTTTGTACTTTATATAACAGATTTGTTTTAGATTGCACTACGTGTGTGTGTGTATGTATGAAGGTGTGTGTCTGTGTGTATGTACGTATATGTATAACTATATACGTATATGTAACTTGCTGCTGTTTTTGTATTGTTGTGCACTGGAAGCTCCTGTCACCAAGACAAATTCCTTGTATGTGTAAGCATACTCGGCAATAAAGCTGATTCTGATATTCAGTAGATTTGGAGGCTTAGACTTTATTTTAAAATGAAATTTTACTCCACCTAAATTACCCATGTCTCTCTAAATTTCACCAACAAGCTTGGAAATTATGTTTCAGCACAACTTTTCTCCCCACAAAGAAATTCTATGGACTAACTCAAATATTGTAATCTGAATCAAATCCCTTTTCATGGAGAAATGGTTTGATAAAGGTATTGTTTTTGTATTGGATTGAAAAAATAATGCCAGTATACTTGAATATGAAGAATTTATGACTTTGTTTAATTTTCCTCTGCCAGCAAGGACTTTTAATTCTGTAATTAAAGCTTTGCACCAAGTTACATTCATTTATTTAAAACATACCTTTGCGTTAATGAGAAAAAAACGATTATGCCCAAACTTTTACTGGATGGTGTTAACCTTCTTGACAGAAACATTCATAATAAACACGTAAAGCAAATATTACATAAAAGAACTTGGTATAATCTTTTTGATAATATTCACTGGAAAAGAACATGTCTACTTCCAGAAACATACTGCATATCCAATAAAATGTTAAAACATTGCATAATATCTACCCAACAAACTTCCAGGTTTCTATCTTTGCTGATATTTCTAATTGATGTGTGTTCTGTAAGATAGAAGAAGAAATCTTGCTTCACTTATTTTATCAATGTAATCAGATACATTCTTTTTGGGAGAGTTTAAGTAGCCATCTATCACCTTTTCTAAAATGGGATTTATGTTTTTCATTGAAAGATGTGTTTCTTAATTTTTCTTGTGGTAACATTCGGTCGAACTTATTGTTAATTTATTTATTTTTGCATTGCAAATATATTATCCACAAAAGCAAGTTTCTCAATACTGTGCCTAGATTTGAAGCATTTCTTGCTGACATGTATCATGTATGTGCTGTTATCTTTTTCTTTATTGCAAAAAAAAAAAAAAAAAAAAACACCGCCCAAATAAATCTTTCCATCTTTCAGTGATCACAAAAACACTTGTGTTTTGTTCCAAAAACTGCATTTAGACCATGTGTAAAATACACCAATTTACCATTAGCTATGTAGCAAACATTAAAATTCATATTTAAATATTTTTATTTAATTTTTAAAAAGCATATTTCACCATATTATGGAATATCCTAAAATAGTCTATGTTATGAAATATTACAGTTTTACACTGTAATTCATATTCGTATTTATTTCATAACTAGGTGATTCAATGTGTGGAACTTTTATTAGTGGTGCTTGCCATAGGCAAAGCATCACTATTGTTCTCTTGCATACTTATTATAATTATTATTATTAGGTGCGCTTGCAAAGCATCACTATTGTTCTCTTGCATACTTATAATTATTATTATTAGGTGCACTTGCAAAGCATCACTATTGTAATCTCACATACTTATTTTTATTTTTAGTGGTGCTTGCAAAGCATCACTATTGTAATCTCACATACTTATTATTAGTGGTGTTTGCCAAAGGCAAGGCATCACTATTGTTATTCACCATACTTATTATTATTATATTGAGGCGTCAAATTATGCGGCCTATTAAGGAGAGGTGTGCTATGACTTTTATAAGCGATCGGGGGTACGGTATTTGCCCCAGGGGCAAAAAAGCGGCCAAAAAAATCCCATAGACTTAACATTGTGACAAATTTTGACGACTCACAGCTCCGAGCAAGAATTTCGCAGAAACGTATCATTTGCCACATTTGAAGAGGCTGGCAGGCTCTGTAAGAGCATACCTCAATATGGGGTAAAAGTTGCACCCCTGGGGGCAGGAGCTGCCCAAAGTTGCCCCATTGACTTACAATGGTGTAGGACGGCCCATGAAATGAAATTGCATAGGGATATTGTATTGAACATAGCTCTGGTTCACAGTGTCATAGAGACAAGGGGGCGGGCTCATTTTACTCAGACGACCAATCAGTCTCTTGGGATCATTGTTAAGCTATCAAGCCACGCCCTAGCAACCATGTAGAGCACCTTAGCAACAAGTCCCATAGACTTCTAATGAAAGACATCAAAGGGATATCTCCGGATAGAAGTGTCATAGAAACACAAGGGTGGTCTCGTTTGACTCGGGGCAGTAAACAGCCAATCATGAATCACCTCAACACTTCCTAGCCCCTTCCTAGCAACCATTGTCGAGCACCTTAGCAACCAAAATCCATAGAGGGATATCTTCCATTCTGAATGTCACAGAGGCATGGGAGTTGGTTTATATCATTCATACTAACAAGCAGCCTTTGGAGTTTCATGATTGGCAGCTTCCAAGCCACTCCCTAGCAACTAAACAGAGTACCCTAGCAACCGTTCAGCAATAACTATAGCTCTGCACCAGAAAATCAGAGAGACTTGTGGGTTGATTTATTTCAATCAGGATGGCAAGGAGACTTGATTAGTATCACTATGGTAACTGCCTAGCAACCAGATGGGGTTACCCTAGCAACAGAGTAACAAATCACATATCTCTGCACCAGAAAATCAGAGAGACTTCTGGGTTGATTTATTTCAATCAGGATGGCAAAGACACTTCATTAGTATCACTATGGTAACTGCCTAGCAACCAGATGGGGTTACCCTAGCAACCGAGTAACAAATCACATATCTCTGCATCAGAAAAACGTAGAGACTTCCGGGTTGACTTATTTCAATAAGGATGGCAAGGAGACTTGATTAGTATCACTATGGTAACTGCCTAGCAACCAGATGGGGTTACCCTAGCAACCGACTAGCAAATCACATATCTCTGCATCACAAAACGTAGAGACTTCCAGGTTGACTTATTTCAATCAGGATGGCAAAGACACATCATTAGTATCACTATGGTAACTGCCTAGCAACCAGATGGGGTTACCCTAGCAACCGAGTAACAAATCACATATCTCTGCATCAGAAAAACGTAGAGACTTCTGGGTTGACTTATTTCAATCAGGATGGCAAGGAGACTTCATTAGTATCACTATGGTAACTGCCTAGCAACCAGATGGGGTTACCCTAGCAACCGACTAGCAAATCACATATCTCTGCACCAGAAAACACTACAGACTTCCGGGTTGACTTATTTCACTCAGGATGGAAAGGAGCCATGTATTGTATTACCTTGGTAACTGCATAGCAACCACATGGGCTTACCCTAGCAACCGAGTAACAAATCACATATTTCTGCACCAGAAAATCGTACAGACTTCTGGGTTGATTTATTTATGACCATCATTTTTGTTCTTTTCAAGTTACAACATGCTGTTTGACGAGTTTTGCCAAAGCAAGCACCACTCACATTTTCTTCAGGAAATGTACCTATCTAGTTATTTTTATTTTTTTAGTGGTACTTGCAAAGCATCACTATTGTAATCTCACATACTTATTAGTGGTGCTTGCCAAAGGCAAGGCATCACTATTGTTATTCGCCATACTTATTATTAGTGGTGCTTGCCAAAGGCAAGGCATCACTATTGTTATTCGCCATACTTATTATTATTATTATTGCAGCATCACTATTATTCTATCTCACTACTTAAAAGTTCGGCACCTAACTTGTCCGCAGCGTTTGTCACACACCCACGAATGAGGTGTCAAATCGATGCAGCCTATTGAGGACACGTGTGCTATGACTTTTATAAGCGTCGGAGTGCGGTAATTGCCCCAGGGGCAAAAAAGCGGCGAAAAATCCCATAGACTTAACATTGCGACAAACTTTGTGGCGTCACAGCTCCGAGCGAGGATTTAGCAGAAGCGTGTGATTTGCCATATTTGAAGAGGCTGGCAGGCTCTGTAAGAGCATACCTCAAAATGGGGTAAAAGTTGCACCCCTGGGGGCAGGAGCTGCCCAAAAATGCCCCAATTGACTTACAATGGTGTAGGGCGGCCCATGAAATGAAATGGCATTGGGATTTGTATTCAACATAGCTCTGGATCACAGTGTCATAGAGACAATGGGGCGGGCTCATTTTACTCAGGCGACCAATCAGTATCTCAGGATCATTTTGAATCTATCAAGCCACGCCCTAGCAACAATTTAGAGCACCTTAGCAACAAGTCCCATAGACTTCTAATGAAAGACATCAAAGGGATATCTCCGGATAGAAGTGTCATAGAAACACAAGGGTGGTCTCGTTTCACTTCGGGGCAGCAAACAGCCAATCATGAATCACCTCAACACTTCCTAGCCCCTCCCTAGCAACCATTGTCGAGCACCTTAGCAACCAAAATCCATAGAGGATATCTTCCATTCTGAATGTCACAGAGGCATGGGAGTTGGTTTATATCATTCATACTGACAAGCAGCCTTTGGAGATTAATGATTGGCAGCTGCCAAGCCACTCCTAGCAACTAAACAGAGTACCCTAGCAACCATTTAGCAGTAACTATATCTCTGCACCAGAAAATCAGAGAAACTTCTGGGTTGATTTATTTCAATCAGGATGGCAAGGAGACTTCATTAGTATCACTAAGGTAACTGCCTAGCAACCAGATGGGGTTACCCTAGCAACCGAGTAACAAATCACATATCTCTGCATCAGAAAAGCGTAGAGACTTCGGGTTGACTTATTTCAATCAGGATGGCAAGGACACTTGATTACTATCACTATGATTACTGCCTAGCAACCAGATGGGGTTACCCTAGCAACCGAGTAACAAATCACATATCTCTGCACCAGAAAATAGTACTGACTTCGGGTTCATTTATTTCACTCAGGATGGCAAGGACACTTGATTACTATCACTATGGTAACTGCCTAGCAACCAGATGGGGTTACCCTAGCAACCGAGAAACAAATCACATATCTCGGCACCAGAAAAGAGTACAGACTTCCAGGTTGATTTATTTCAACCAGGATGGCAAGAACACTTCATTAGTATCAATATGGTAACTGCCTAGCAACCACATGGGTTTACCCTAGCAACCGAGTAACAAATCACATATCTCTGCATCAGAAAAGCGTAGATACTTCTGGGTTGACTTATTTCAATCAGGATGGCAAGGACACTTGATTACTATCACTATGGTAACTGCCTAGCAACCAGATGGGGTTACCCTAGCAACCGAGTAACAAATCACATATCTCTGCACCAGAAAATAGTACTGACTTCGGGTTGATTTATTTCACTCAGGATCGCAAGGACACTTGATTACTATCACTATGGTAACTGCCTAGCAACCAGATGGGGTTACCCTAGCAACCGAGAAACAAATCACATATCTCGGCACCAGAAAGAGTACAGACTTCGGGTTGATTTATTTCAACCAGGATGGCAAGAACACTTCATTAGTATCAATATGGTAACTGCCTAGCAACCAGATGGGGTTACCCTAGCAACCAGTAACAAATCACATATCTCTGCACCAGAAAACAGTAGTGACTTCGGGTTGACTTATTTCACTCAGGATGGCAAGGAGACTTCATTAGTATCACTATGGTAACTGCCTAGCAACCATATGGGGTTACCCTAGCAACCGAGTAACAAATCACATATCTCTGCATCACAATAACATAGAGACTTCGGGTTGACTTATTTCAATCAGGATGGCAAGGAGACTTCATTAGTATCACTATGGTAACTGCCTAGCAACCAGATGGGGTTACCCTAGCAACCGACTAGCAAATCACATATCTCTGCATCACAAAAACATAGAGACTTCGGGTTGACTTATTTCAATCAGGATGGCAAGGAGACTTCATTAGTATCACTATGGTAACTGCCTAGCAACCAGATGGGGTTACCCTAGCAACCGACTAGCAAATCACATATCTCTGAATCACAATAGCGTAGAGAGTTCGGGTTGACTTATTTCAATCAGGATGGCAAGGAGACTTCATAAGTATCACTATGGTAACTGCCTAGCAACCATATGGGGTTACCCTAGCAACCAACTAACAAATAACATATCTCTGCATCACAAAAGCGTAGAGACTTCGGGTTGACTTATTTCACTCAGGATGGAAAGGAGCCATGTATTGTATTACCTTGGTAACTGCATAGCAACCACATGGGCTTACCCTAGCAACCGAGTAACAAATCACATATTTCTGCACCAGAAAATCATACAGACTTCTGGGTTGATTTATTCATGACCATAATTGTTGCTCTTTTCAAGTTATAACATGCTGTTTCACGAGTTTTGCCACGGCAAGCACCACTCACATTTTCTTCAGGAAATGTACCTATCTAGTTATAATAATTATTCTTCCACACAAAAGTTCGGCGCGTAACTTGTCCCGCAGCTTTTGTCACACACCCCTGAGTGAGGCGTCAAATTATGCAGCCTATTGAGGAGAGGTGTGGAATGACTTTTGTAAGCGATCGGGGGTATGGTATTTGCCCCAGGGTCAAAAAAGCGGCCGAAAAATCCCATAGACTTAACATTGCGACAATCTTTGACGCGTCACAGCTCCGATCGAGGATTTCACAGAAACGTGTGATTTGCCACATTTGAAGAGGCTGACAGGCTCTGTAAGAGCATACCTCAATATGGGGTAAAAGTTGCACCCCTGGGGGGCAGGAGCTGCCCAAAAATGCCCCAGTTGACTTATAATGGTGTAGGGCGGCCCATGAAATGAAATGGCATAGGGATTTTGTATTGAACATTGCTCTGGATCACAGTGTCATAGAGACGAGGCGGCGGGCTCATTTTACTCAGACGACCAATCAGTCTCTCAGGATCATTGTGAAGCTATCAAGCCACGCCCTAGAAACCATTTAGAGCACCTTAGCAACAAGTCCCATAGACTTCTATTGAAACAGATCAAAGGGATATCTCCAGATAGAAGTGTCATAGAAACACCTAAAAGTTGCACCCCTGGGGGGCAGGAGCTGCCCAAAGTTGCCCCCATTGACTTACAATGGTGTAGGACGGACCATGAAATAGGGATATTGTATTGAACATAGCTCTGGATCACAGTGTCATAGAGACAAGGGGGCGGGCTCATTTTACTCAGACGACCAATCAGTCTCTCAGGATCATTGTGAAGCTATCAAGCCACGCCCTAGCAACAACTTTAAGCACCTTTCCCATAGACTTCTTATGAAAGACATCAAAGGGTTATCTCCGGATAGAAGTGTCATAGAAACACAAGGGTGGTCTCGTTTGACTCGGGGCAGCAAACAGCCAATCATGAATCACCTCAACACTTCCTAGCCCCTCCCTAGCAACCATTGTCGAGCACCTTAGCAACCAAAATCCATAGAGGGATATCTTCCATTCTGAATGTCACAGAGGCATGGGAGTTGGTTTATATCATTCATACTGACAAGCAGCCTTTGGCGTTTCATGATTGGCAGCTGCCAAGCCACTCCCTAGCAACTAAGAGTACCCTAGCAACCGTTTAGCAATAACTATATCTCTGCACCAGAAAATCAGACAGACTTCGGGGTTGATTTATTTCAATCAGGATGGCAAGGAGACTTGATTAGTATCACTATGGTAACTGCCTAGCAACCACATGGCGTTACCCTAGCAACCGAGTAACAAA